>NC_090034.1:91390999-91745999 GCF_037176765.1 Anolis sagrei
TATTTGAGACTGAAGATGCACCTACACTCTAGAATAAATGCAGTTTGACACCTTTTGAACTGCCATGGTTAAATGGTATAGATTCATGGGAACTGTATTTTTTACAAGGTCTTCAGCCCTTTTTTGCCAAAGAGTGCTGGTGTCTCACCAAATCACAATTTCCCTAATTCCATAGGATTGGCCCACGACAGTTCAAGCGGTGTCAAGCTGTACTGATTCTACAGTGTAGATCAGTGGTTCCCAACCTTTTTTTGACCAGGGACCACTTGACCAGGGACCACTCTCCAACATTAGTACCAAAAAGGTTACGAATCAGTTTCTGGTCAACTACAGATTCAGTTTGGTTATTTGGGGTGCTGATTTGGAAAAGTGCATTGCATAGACCACATCAGCTCTAGTTTCTGACATATGCCATCCAGTAGTCACCATCTGCTCGCCCACAGAAAACATATTTAATAATCTAGAGTTGATGTGGCCTATCCAAGTGGTCGGGGCTGGTCAGCGACAGGGAAGGAGTGGCAGGCGGTGCAGAAGGAGGGGAAATAAAATAAAGTGAAATAAATAAATAAAGAGGAAGGAAGCTTGCAGATGAGATTTTAGTCCCTGCGGCCTACTGATGGTCCACGGCCCACAGGTTAAGAACCACTGGTGTAAATGCACTCTAAGAGAGCGAAGTCCATTATTTTTTCTAGAATTGTGGACAAATGTTTAATTATTGGAGAAAGAAGAAGACATGAATTTATTTATTATTTGTTTATTTATAACATTTCTACCCCACCCTTCTTAACCCCCGGGGTGGGACTCAGGGCGGCTAACACAGGCAGCAATTTGATGCCACAATATCAATAAACAACAGTATAAAACCATAAATACATAAAAGATTAAAAACATTAACATTAACTATATAATCATATAATCACATAGCCATTTCCAATTATCATAACAGTCGTATGGTCCAGTTCCATGTTCAAAATGCTGCTGCGCCTGCTAGACAAAAGCCTGGTTCCAAAACCAGTTTTTTCCTAAAGGAAAGGACGGAGGATGCCAATATAATCTCACTGGGGAGCGAATTCCACAAGCGAGGGGTCACCACCGAGAAGGCCCTGCCCCTCGTCCCCACTAGAGGTGGAACGTAGAGTTTAAGATCTGCTGGGGAGTCCCTGCTCTCAGTCCCACCGGCCTTGCAAATGACTGAGAATTCCATTTGTAGCCACAAAAATGCTCTTTCCATTTCTGTTCTTTCATAGTATACACTATTTATCATACCCTGATAGATTTTAACACCTTTGCCTAATGAAGTAGCCAGTGGAGATCTGAAATCTAGCATTATGCATTTTGTGTATTTTTGACTGGTCCTTTAAATGTATGTCTTTTTGTGAATGTTGTGTCTTATTGTATTTGGTTTTATGGCCAGAAAGTATATCCTTGAAATGTTTTCTGGCTTTGACAATGCCACATTTAAGCCACAATGTGAGAAATCTAAGGAAAAAGAACTCAAGGGACTGGGACTCAGCTGAAGGTTTCCACCTCTAGGAATTTTTTTATTGCCATTGCATTTGGCAAACACCAAAAGGTTTTGTAAAGGCAATAATAGAGAGGCCCCTATAGAAACTCAAAATTCTCTGCTTGGCTCAGGACAGGAAAAAAAACTGGACTGTAGATGAAATTGTTTTTTCTGTTGCTAATGGAGACAGTTTTACCAAAGCTGCTAATTACAAATGGTGTTAACATATACTCACTGGTACACCTTCTGCAACCTGAAAATATATATTAAAAGATATCTGTTATTTGTTATGTCTCAAAAACAAAAAAAGAGCAAAAAGCAAAGGAAAAGAGAAGTCCTTTAAACAAGATTTGGTTCTCTCAAGAAATCTCATATCGCAACCAAAACTCCCCACGACAGCTCTCAGGAACATGCAAGGTTAGTAGGGCTGGGCGGTTTCGTTTCGTTAATTCGTAATTCGTTAATAATTCATTAATTTTTTTAATTACAAAACGATAACGAACCATTCTGGAGCAATTTTTTTAAAAAACGAATTTTTAAATACGTTTTGTAAATGCTTCGTATTTTGTTATGTATTCATTTCGTTATCGTTTTGAGGTCGTTTCGTTATTATTTCCGCATGTCTGGGGCAAGTTTTATAGTTGTTTTTTGTTTAATTAGTGAAAAAAAATTATAATATCACACCAGAAGTTCCCCCTGTCCCATTTGGAGGTTTTTTAGCGTATTTCGCGGTCGCGTCCGCCATTAACGAATCGATTCGTTATTGTTTCGGGAATCCATTCGTTATTGTTTTGTAAATTTTTCACATTTACGAAATGTCGTAAATATCGAACTTTTTAAAAGGAAAATTTTGTAATTATTTTAAATAACAAAACGCAAACCCCCCCAAAAAAGAATCGATTTTAGAAACAAATTTTTCCGTTGTTACCCAGGCCTAAAGGTTAGCACTACTCCTGTTTAGCAGAATGGACAGGAAGGGAGATGAAAAGGGAGAAGAAACTCAACTGAAGAAGGCACAGTTGGTCTCTGTTCTGAGGAAAAAGTAATGGAGGATGGAATCCATGTGTGAGTGCACACTTGTTTCTTCCCTTCTCTGAATTGAGACCAGCTTCTTCTTCATCTGAATTCCCCATTCCTTTTTTCCATTGATTTTTCCTTTTTCCATGTCCCAACATGCCCACTGGTGTCTCATCAACTGCAAAGAGGAAAAGGAAGTGTGCCAGCAAAGGATTACATCCACCTGCTTGATGCACCATCAGTTGCACACACTACATTATGGCTGGTGCATGAAAACCATGTATTTCTTGCACCAAACAAGAAGCAGAACCCATTCTTCTTGGGAGACCTGACAAGAGTAGGCCCACTGAATCAAAAGAACTTATCTATGTCTTGACTCAGAATTGATACACTGATTTCACTTCAAGTAGCATGAATCTCTCTTATGGATTCAGTCAGGGCCCATCCAGACATGCCCCAAAATTGTGGGGCCTGTTGGGCATTTACCTTTGGCAAAAGCAAATGAATTCGGGACAAAGCAGGTGAGCCATGCTTTTTCCTGAATTTGTTAAATACCCCAGTAGACCTGGGGGTTCCTGAAAGGCCTGGGCCTAATGGGGTATGGGGCCTGTGGGGACTGACTATCGGCAAAATCACTCTTTCCCCCTGCCCCCACATGTTGCCTCCGGGTGCATCATTTCTATGCACCAGTAGGCCTGCCGGAGCATGGACCTCTGACCAAAAAGTTTGTGGTTCATATTTGGGGAACTGGGGTGAGCTTCCACTGTTAGCTCCAGCTCCTGCCAACTTAGCAGTTCAGAAACATGCAAATGTAAGTAGTTCTATAGGTATCGCTCCAGCAGGAAAGTAACGGTGCTCCATGCGGTCATACTGGCCACATGATCTTGGAGATGTCTATGGACAATGCTGGCTCTTTGATTTAGACATGGAGATGAGCACCAACCCCCAGAATCGGACACAACTAGACTTAATGTCAGGGGAAAACCTTTACCTTTACATATGGACCTCAGATTTTGGCCTGGTACAAGTCCTATAAACCATGGACAGTAAAACAATTGGGAAGATGGTTGGAAAAGGCACTTTGAAACACCTGGAGGGCACAGATTCTGGAAGGAGAAAGCTAGCATGATGCACTTGTTTGAGTGTTGAACTATGACTTAGGCGACCAGGGTTTGATTTCCTTTTTGGCTATGGATATCCACTCAGTGACTTTGGTTGAGTCACACACTCTTGACCTCAGAACGTCCTGTGAAAGGTCTACTTTGTAGTCATCCTAAGTTTAAAACCATGTGAAGTCACAGGACAACAGCAACAACAATAGCTGCAACATCATTGTTGCATGTTTGGTACAGAGTGTTGGCTATTAGGTCCCAACCCGCTCAAAGAGAAAGCCATGTCTGTGTTTCATAAAAATTAGGTTTTGATGCAAAACTCACATTTTGGAACCAAAACTCCCACACTGTTTTCAGAATCTCAGAGGCTTTTAATAAAAAAATCATAGTGCTGTTCATGTTTTGGAAGAAAACCCTATGTGTTTCTGGGAAAGGTGTGATGAGATGTAAATGTCGAAAACCATGATGGAACATTTGGATTAAAGGACCAACGGCTAAGAGGTGGACAAATATAATGGTAGAAAATACTGTTAAAGGCAAAAGGTCCCTAAGACCAAGAGTAAAACAATTATATAATTGCAAAATGTATATTATGTCTTTGCTTAATTGCTACAACATTCAATATATAGGCATCTAATACAAGTTATACAACATACAATTCTCTAAACCAATAATTATTTTTCTTATGTGGCATAAACAACAAATTCTTACAGAAAAAATACAGCTGTTTTAAGGTTCTTTTGAAAATAAATTCGTCAATAACAATACACAGTTTGTGAACCTTTTTACAAGTCTCTTAATCCAGAGCTTCTTAATGTGGGTAAAGTTTGTCCACAGCAACACACAGTTTATCAGTCTTTTTTCAAAATCCATCGTTTGTCAACCACAGTTTATCATTCCTTTTTCAAAATCCACAGTTTGTCAACCACAACCAGTTTCGACTATATGCAGTGTTCTTCAGGTGGTAGTAGAAATCCAAAATAGTAAGTTTTGTAAAGTGAACAATTCTTCAAGTAAAGGTTTTTTTTGTAATAATTTTTTTATTTATTGTAGCTTTAACATATTCGGTATTTAAACATTCTTATACTTATCACTTTCCATTAACAATTGTACAGAACATGTATGTCTTGATACCTATAATATTTCATTCTCCTACTTCATTACATCCAATCACCCAGTGCTAATCCTTCACCCCCGACCAGCCAATTACAATACTTATTTCCAAAAATCAGTTGTTTCTATTACAGGTTTGGTACCCTTACCTTCTATATATACATATTCTATCAATTTCCCACAAATCTTCCCAAAATCATCTTTTTTTTGATAATCCTCTTTTAACCTTAATGTTTCCTGTCAGTTTATCGTTTATTGCGATGTCCCAAATCTCCCTATACCACTCTTCCAATTGGCACTCCCCTCCTTCTTTCCATTTTTTAGCTATTAATAATCTTGCTGCTGTTACCAGATTGGCAATTAATTCTTTTAGTTTTTTTGGTATTTTAACATTGTCAATAAATGACAGCAGTGCTATCTCCGGTGTTCCTGTTATCTCTATTTGGGTGATTCTTCTTATTTCTTGAAATACATTCTCCCAAAATTTTTGAACATATTTGCAAGACCACCACATGTGTATATATGTGCCAGTTTCTTGACAGCCCCTCCAGCACTGCTTAGAATGTTTCTTGTCAATTTGATTTAATCTGATTGGTGTGAGGTACCATCTCCACACCACTTTGTAATAGTTCTCTTTTATTCTTATTGACATATTTTTTAATATACGCATATTCCACATTCCTTTCCAGTTTTGTGGGTGTATTACTTTATTACATTCTAACTCCCACATTCTTTTAAGGTGGTCCTCCTCCTGGACCCCTTCCAACAGCATTTTGTAGATATCACTTGTTATACCTTTTGTTCTTTCTTTTCCTTCCTTACTCCCCCTTTGGCTAATCATTTCTTCAAATTTGGTAAATTCTCTCTCTCCTTTATATTTCTTTCTTATTTCCCTTAACCATCTTTCAAGTTGTAGTACTTTAAACCATCCAATGTTCCCTCCTAACTGGACCTTTATCTCATCTATATTTTTCATCTTTGATTCAAGTAAAGTTAATATATGAAGGTAAACAATGATGAGGACCTAAAGGGAACACATTCAGTGGCTAAACATAGTAAGGAAAGCAATTATCAAAAGTAAAAAAAAAACATTCAAAACTAGAATCAAAATACTCACATGGGTTCTCCTACAAAGGTGCTCTGCTTGTTTAGTATACTTCTGTGGCGAGCACAAGGGAAGCAGGCAGAGGCGGCCCTAGGTAATTTTCAAAGGTAAGCAAACATTATTTTGGCGCCCCCCCCCCCCCCCAACCAATCACTGAAAAATAAAACATAGAAGGTAGAGGTGAATAAAAGAGTTACCTTACAAACCAGAAATTTACTTACAACATTATGTTCATATAGTTACATTACCTAGAATTAACACAAATTAACTTTTTTTAGAATGCAAATATTTTATTAAACTTAGCAACAATTTTAAGTTTTTGTTGTTATTTTTGGTCTACAAGTACTACACAAAGGTTTAGTGGTCATGCTGTCTCTTCAAAAGATTTTTCAGACTAGGGTCTTGCTAATAACAGAGAACTCAAACCCATGCTTGTTGGGTCTGTAAATCAGATTTGTTTTGGAGAACGCAGCCCCAGGAGAATAGACACCTCCTTTTTAAGAAAGCGAACTCTTGTCCTTCAAAAGTGCCATGCCAGCCTGGACCATTGCAATGGGTGTGGCAACACGGCCAGCATCTGGCCCCTTCACTTGACTGGATACTTTAACATCCAGTTTTCTTTAACACAAATAAACTTGAACACTTTTAAAATTAAAAAGATATTTTTCTGGCTTTCAATTTTGAAAACTCGTGTACTATTATATCTGTTTCCATTTCATCCAACAAGCCATTTTAAATGGCCGAGGTTGCTAGTCCACTCAAGCGCTCTTGACTCAAAGTTGATCTTAAGTATGTTTTTATAAGTTTTAATTTTGAAAAACTCCTTTCACCGCTGGCCACAGATTCTGGAAGTGTTAACAGAATTCTCAATGCAATATAAACATTTGGGAAAGTATCCACATAACCACGTTTGGTTATGAAAGACAACGCTTTAGCTGGAGGACTTCTAGGGGGCAGTATAGTTGCAAATATTTGTAGCTCTTCAAACAGATCATCACCGTTCACATCACAGTCTTCACTATCAGCCAAAATGGTTTGAAGGTGTTGACAGGCATTCTTCAATTCTGTTTCATTCAAACTTTTCCCAAGGCTTGAAATATCATACTGGGATCAGATCTTGGGATATAGGGCCTGTCTGGAAGGGCCCCTAGACCCCTTCTACACTGTCCTTATAACCTAAGATCCGATCCCAGGTTATCTGCTTTGAACTGGATTATATGAGTCCACACTGCCAGATAATCTGGGATAAACAGAAAACCTGGGATCAGATCTTGGGATATAGGGCCTGTCTGGAAGGGCCCCTAGACCCCTTCTACACTGTCCTTATAACCCAAGATCCGATCCCAGGTTATCTGCTTTGAACTGGATTATATGAGTCCACACTGCCAGATAATCTGGGATAAACAGAAAACCTGGGATCAGATCTTGGGATATAGGGCCTGTCTGGAAGGGCCCCTGGACCCCTTCTACACTGTCCTTATAACTCAAGATCCGATCCCAGGTTATCTGCTTTGAACTGGATTATATGAGTACGCACTGCCAGATAATCTGGGATAAACAGAAAACCTGGGATCAGATCTTGGGATATAGGGCCTGTCTGGAAGGGCCCCTAGACCCCTTCTACACTGTCCTTATAACCCAAGATCCGATCCCAGGTTATCTGCTTTGAACTGGATTATATGAGTCCGCACTGCCAGATAATCTGGGATAAACAGAAAACCTGGGATCAGATCTTGGGATATAGGGCCTGTCTGGAAGGGCCCCTAGACCCCTTCTACACTGTCCTTATAACCCAAGGTCCGATCCCAGGTTATCTGCTTTGAACTGGATTATATGAGTCTGCACTGCCAGATAATCTCGGATAAACAGAAAACCTGGAATATGAGGATTAAAATATTGAACTGCAAAGGCTCTGGCACTAGCCAGTCAAATTGGTCCCAGTGGTGATCGGCACACTGGGTGCAGTGCCTAAAGACCTTAGCCTGCACTTAAAAACAATCAGCACTGACAAAATCATGATCTGCCTGCCAGCTGCAGAAGGCCACCTTACCCCAGTACGCATTATTCACCTATACATCACACAGTCCTAGACACTTGTGAAGTGCCCCACGTGTGATCCAATACAACTTTCTGCCCCGTATAACAACAACAACAACAAACCCACAAACAACAACGGTAAGTCAAAGTTATAGCAGGTTCCCTCATCCTTTCTGCCCCATATAATACTAAAATAATAATAATAATAATAATAATAATAATAATAATAATATAATAAAAAGAAGAAGAAGAATATAATAACAACAACAGTAAGTGGGACTTGGGTGATTTGGACTCCAACTCCCACTATTCCTCGCAGCCTCAGGCCCTTTCCTTGTAAGCAGGTGACTAGAACTGACCTGGCTCCTCGTGCTCCTCCCGGATCTTGAATAGCTGGAGCAGGAGGCAGGAGGGTGCCTCGAGGGCGCCTCGCACACAGCTGCTCTCGCCTCCTCCCACACGCATGCAGGGAGTGGAGGGAAACACCGTCCAACTGTGGGGCGCATGCGCAGAGCCAGAAGGGAGGCTGCGGACTCTGTGTAGCCTTCAAGAGGGAGAGGGAGGCAGAGAAAGGTTGCGGAGGGGAGGGGGCATTTACAGAGGCGCCCTTGTGCCTCTGGCAAAAAAAAAAAACTATTCAGCAGTCGCTTACCTAGCGTAATGCAAGAACCGCCCCTGGAAGCAGGTGGAGATTCCAGTATATAAAGAGAAACTAAAAGTGTATGAAGAGAATTTTAAAGAATTTTATAGCTGTCAGTGTGGGTGTGTTCCAGTTTGCAATAGTAAGTTACTCAAAAGAGAAACTTGTTTTAAGAGTCATGTGCCAGCTCACATGAAACATTGAAATGAAATAGAATCATTCAGAACCTTAGGATATATAATTTCAAGAGTGAAAATCCAAAAGGCTTCACATTGCAGTAGACTAGTAGATAAATCTATATTTATGGAGGATGTAACCACCTCTAAAACTAGGACCCTAAGTGATTCTGGACTATGTTTCATGCCATTGAAATGTTTGTATAGGCTTGAATCCACAGCCTGATTTCGAATTTTACTCTTGTGTTCGATTATACGGAGTTTAACTTGTCTGCTGGTTTGTCCAACATACATCAAGGAGCAGGGATAAAAGATGATGTAAATGACGCCGGTGTAAATGACATCATGACAAAATGTACCTGTTCCAACTTACAAATTCAAATTAAGAACAAACCCACACAATGGATCATGTTTGTAATTTGATGACTCTCTGTAAATCATATATATGATGTTGTACTAGTGTGTAAATGTGTGTATGCTTATGACTGTGTGTATTGACAGAGAACACATTAGCTAATTATCACTTTAAAAAACTACTCTGAAGGAATTCAGAACTCATCAACAAAAACCATTAATAGGTGGAGCTTATTTGATGCAGCACTGCCTATAATCAATAGGGGTGTGCAAAATATCATTTTGGTGTCCCGGATTCTGGAGATTTGGGGGATTAAGCTATCTAATCACTGAAAATGAGTTTGACCCCACTTTTCCCAGCATAAGTACTTTTAAATGTGAAGTGCCTTCCTGCACAATGTCTTTACTTTGGCTGTGCATCGATAGCTGCATGATTTCCATGCAACCTCCCATGCCCTGCCTGGGCAGGCATCCACACTGCAGAGCCCATGTGGCTTTGTAGATTTCATGCAGTTTGTCATCATTTAATGGCACTAGAGCAGCAGATATTGACAGTCTGCCAGTATCAAATTGGATCTGTTTGAAACATTTAATAAAAATTAAACATAGTCAAGATCAATGCCATTTGTATTTTATTTTGAGTAAAACGTTTGGCAATCAATGAGACAGGAATGGAAAAGTTACTACTACTAAGACGACAATCTCATTTTGTGTTACAGAAATAGCTAGATTGTAATTTTACATTTTGCAATTTTCTGTTTTTTGATTTCGTTGTATAAGAGAGTAGTACATAATGCATTAGAATAGGTAGCCTCCACCATCATGGTTCAGAATCTCCAGGGTTGTGTTTTCTTATTTGCCCTAGAAATAAGAAAACAAGTTAAATATACTTTGAAAAATTTCTCCAACAAACTAATATTAACAGCATTTTGGCAGATTTTTGGCAGATTGTGGGCAGATAAAGCTCAGTATTTTAGTTCACAGGCATCAAATAATTCGATCTCAAAAGCTATAGTGATGTCATGCCACTAAAAATTTAGGTCCATGAACACTTATATTACTAACATCTTCTTCTCCGTTAGTTTCTTTGGGGGGGGGGGGTCAGTTATCCATTAAATTTGAGATAACGAAGCACGTTTGAGACTGAAGGTGTACCTACACTGGACACCACTTGAACTGTTATGGTTTAATGTTATGAATAGGTATGGACAAATTTCAGACCTCCAGGTGTCGGCTGTTATTTATTATTTACTGTGCTTATATCCCGCTGTTCTCAGCCCGGGGGCGACTCACAGTGGTATACAACATAGAGAGGACAGGGTGCAAATTACAAGACACAATCTAAAATCAATCTAGCAATAACAAAAACATCGTTATCAATAACATCAACAAAATCAATATCAATAATACAAAAGCCATTCGCGTCTGTTAGGCTGTTAGGAATTGTGGGAATTGAAGACCAAAACACCCAGAGAACCAAAGGTTGCCAATGCCTGCTACAGATTCATGGGAACTGTAGCTTTACAGGGCCTTTAGCCCTTTTTTGCCAAAGTGCTAGTGTCTCCCCAAACTACAACTCCCCTAATTCATAGCATTGACCCATGGCAGTTCAAGTGGTGTCAAGCTGTACTGATTCTACAGTGTAGATGCACTCTAAGAGAACAAGGTCCATCATTTTTCTAGAACTGTGGACAAATGTTGACTTATTGAAGAAAGAAGAAGACATGAAAGGCTGAGAAACCCATGTGTAGCCCCACAAATTGTCTTTCTA
Source organism: Anolis sagrei (assembly GCF_037176765.1). Taxonomy (NCBI): domain Eukaryota; kingdom Metazoa; phylum Chordata; class Lepidosauria; order Squamata; family Anolidae; genus Anolis; species Anolis sagrei. The sequence goes on from NC_090034.1 coordinate 91,401,829, forward strand.
TTTCTATTCTTTCATAGTATACAGCATTTATGATAGATTTTAACACCTTTTCCTGATGAAGTAGCCTAGCCAGTGGAGATTTGAAAGCTAGCATTATGTGTTTTGTGAAATTTTGGCTGGTCCCTTAAATGTATGTTTTTTTGTGGATTTGGTGTGTTATTGTATTTTTCTCTATGGCCAGAAAGGTTATCCTTGAATTTTTTTCTGGCTATGACAATGCCACATTTTAGGCAACTCCAGGAATGTATTTTTACTGCCATTGCTTTTGGCAAACTCCAAAAGGTTTTATATGCTATGCTAATAATATAATATAATATAATATAATATAATATAATATAATATAATATAATATAATGTAATGTAATGTAATATATTGTATATACATAAAATATTTATAATATTATAAAGTAATACAATATAATACTAATCATAATATGATATTATAATTATATATGTTTATATTACATGTGATATTACTCATAATATTACAATATAATGGTTTAGTACAATATAGTAATATATAATACTGATATTGTACTATGCTAGTAATATAATATATTGTATATCTGTGTATCTTGTGAGCCTCTCTGAGTCCCCTTCAGGGTGAGAAGGGTGGCTTATAAATGTCATAAATAAATAAGTAAATAAATAAATTTATATAGGCAATAGTAGAGAGGCCCCAATAGTAACATGCTCCGCTTCACGCAGGACAGAAAAAAACTGGACTGTAGAGGAAGTTGTTTTCCTGCTGCTAATGGAGACGGTTTTTCCAAATCTCTTAATTACAAATGGTGTTAACATATACTCACAGGTACAAAATCTGTTTCCTGCGACTATATTTTAAAAGATAACCATTATTTGTTATGTCTCAAAAACAAAAAAGAGCAAAAAGCAAAGGAAAAAGGAAGTGCTTTAAACAAAAAGATGTTCAAAGGTTTGGTGCGCTCAAGAAGTCTCCTATCCCAAATGAAACTCCCCCTCTGACAGCTCTCAGGTACAAGCAGGGTTATCACTGCTCCTGCTTAGCAGTATGGACAGGAAGGGAGGGGAAAAGGGAGAAGAAGAAGTCCAACTGAAGAAGGCACAGTTGCCCTGAGGGAAAGGGAACAGAGGATGGAATCCATGAGTGAGTGCACACTTGTTTCTTCCCTCCTCTGAATTGAGACCAGTTTCTTCTTCATCTGAAATCCCCACTCCCCTTTTTCCACGGATAAACAGCAACATGCCCACTGGGGTCTCATTAACTGGCAGGGCAAAAGGGTACAAGGAAATGTGCCAGCAAAGGATTATCATCCACCTGCTTGATGCACTATCAGTTCTGCACACTACATTATGGCTGGTGCATGAAGATGAGCATGCATCCTTTGTACCAAACAAGAAGCAGAACTCATCTGTTCAGAAGTGTTAAATGATCACAAAGAGTGGGAAGATAAGCACAGTGTTCTTTTCAATAGGCCATTTTTACAGCTGTCTCATTCTTCTTGGGAGTCCTGACAAGAGTAGAATCAATGGAACTTATCTATGTCTTGACTCAGTATTGATACATTGATTTCACTTCAAGTAGCATAAATGGCCCTCATGGATTCACCCAGGGTCCATCCAAACATGCTCCAAAATGCAGGGCCTGTTGGGCTTTTGCTGGAGGCTTTCAAATGACACCTCTGATAAAAACGAATTAATTTGGGACAAAGCAGGTAAACCATGTTTTTTCCCCAATTAATTAAATAACCCATTAGACGCAGGCCTTCCCAAAAGACCCAGGTCTAATGGGGCATGGGGCCTGTGGGGATCGAGTACCAGCAAAATCTCCCCTGCCCCCACCCTCCTCCAATGTGGCTCCGAGTATGCCACTTCTACGTGCCAGGAGGTCTGCTGGAGCAGTGTAATGGTGGTCCGGTTATATTTTTTTTTACTTTTAAGGCTTTTTATGGGTGTTGGAGAGTGGATGGGTGTCCTCTCAGTTCTTTGGGGTCATGCAGACCAACAAACCGAAAGGGCTGTGGGGAGAACTGCTTGGGCAGAACTGGAATGTTAAAAAGCCACTTTGTTTGTCTATATAGGATGTATGTCTAACTGGCATTGAATGTTTGCCAAGTATATGTGTGCATTGTAATCCGTCCTAAGTCCCCTGCAGGGTGAGAAGGGTGGAATATAAATACTTTAAATAAGTAAATAAATAAATAAATAAATAAATAATATATAGTTACTGCACTGGCAATATCAAGAGTCTAGAGGACAAAAACAACGATGTGTTACTTGCTCTTTAAAAAGAGGAATAAAGCAATGCAAAAACCACCACAAATTCAACAACAATAACAAACCCCAGCTACCCCCCCCCCCTCCAGTTTCTACATGCCAGGAGGCCTGCTGCAGCAGCATAATGGTGGTCCGTTCAGTTACTGTGAGGGCATCTCCACACACACGGGTTTTGGGAGAGGTGTGGGGACAAAAACCCATGCTGAAGTATGGTTTTTTCCCCAGTGTGGTTTTTGAAGCATGTTTTTTTCCCCCAGTGTGGAAGCATCCTCTGTCTACTCTTCTCAGGACTAACCAATCAGATTCATGTGAAACAAGAAAGAAACAGACTTTTCCACAGTATTTACCGGTAATAAGAAATACTCATTCGTAATAATATATACTCACTCCAGTGCTGATATTAGAACCCTAGAGGACAAAAACAAAGATTTGTAACTTGCTCTTTTAAAAAGTGGAATAAAGCAATGCAAAATCAATCACAACAACTTCAATCACAACAATAACAAACCCCAGCTAGCCCCCCCCCCCCCCCCATTTCTACATGCCAGGAGGCCTGCCAGAGCAGCATAATGGAGGCTCGGTAAGTTACTGGGAGGGCATCTAGACAGGTCCGTGTTTTTGGGAGAGGTGTGGGGATAAAAACCCATGCTGAAGCATGGTTTTTTTCCCCAGTGTGGTTTTTGAAGCATGTTTTTTCCCCTATGTTGAAGCATCCTCAGTCTACTCTTCTCAGGACTAACCAATCAGATTCATGTAAAACAAGAAAGAAATGGACTTTTCCGCAGAATTTACCGGTAATAAGAAATACTCATTCATAATAATATATACTTACTTCAGGGCTGACCTCAGTGTTCTAGAGGACAAAAACAAAGATTTGTTACTTGCTCTTTAAAAAGGGGAATAAAGCAATGCAAAATCAATCACAACAACTTCAACAACAATAACAAACCCCAGCTACCCCCCCCCCTCAATTTCTACATGCCAGGAGACCTGCTGGAGCAACATCATGACACTCGGTAAGTTACTGGGAGGGCATCTAGACACGCCCGGGTTTTGGGAGAGGTGTGGGGACAAAAACCCATGCTGAAGCATGAATTCTTTTCCCCAGTGTGGTTTTTGAAACATGTTTTTTTCCTCAGTGTGGAAGCATCCTCAATCAACTCTTCTCAGGACTAAACAACAAGATTCATGTAAAACAAGAAAGAAACAGACTTTTCCACAGTATTTACCGGTAATAAGAAATACGCATTCATAATAATATATACTTACTCCACGGACCAGATTCGTACTCTGGAGGACAAAAACAAAGATTTGTTACTTGTTCTTTAAAGGGGGGAATAAAGCAATGCAAAAACAACCACCACAACTTCAACAGCATTAACAAACTCCAGCTACCCCCCCCCCCCCAAATTTCTACATGCCAGGAGGCCTGCCAGAGCAGCATAATGGAGGCTCGGCAAGTTACTGGGAGGGCATCTAGACACACCTGGGTTTTGGGAGGGGTGTAGGGACAAAACCCAACTGAAGCAGGGTTTTTTAACCCTCTAAATCATGATTTTTTTTCCCCAGTGTGGAAGCATCCTCAATCAACTCTTCTCAGGATTAACCAACAAGATTGATGTAAAACAAGAAAGAAAAATACTTTTCCACAGTATTACCTGTAATAAGAAATACTCATTCATAATAATATATACTTACTCCAGTACTAACAAGACCACCACTCTAAAGACAAAAAGAAAGATTTGTTACTTCCTCTTTAAAAAGGGGAATAAAGCAATAAAGGAATAAAGCAATGCAAAATCAATCATAACAACTTCAACAACAATAACAAACCCCAGCTATTTGGGCTCCCCCCCCCCCCCCCATTTCTACATGCCAGGACTAACCAACAAGATTCATATAAAACAAGAAAGAAACAGACTTTTCCACAGTATTTACCGGTAATAAGAAATATGCATTCATAATAATATATACTTACTGCAACATTCATAGTAGTATTCTAGAGAAGAAAAACAAAGATTTGTTACTTGCTCTTTAAAAAGGGGAATAAAGCAATGCAAAATTTATTTATTTTTATTTATTATTTATTTACTTTATTTATATACCGCCTTTCTCAGTCCTCAGGCGACTCAAAGCAGTGAATAACATCGATACAAAACATCACGAGACAAGTATAGGGCAATTAAAAATAATTGTAACATAAATCATTAAACATCCGTATAACAATCATTAGCACCTCAACAGTAAAATCAGAATCCAGTCTCATCATCCATTATTCCATATTCCTATGTTCAATTACACTGTTTAATCAAATGCTTTTTCGAACAGCGAGGTCTTCACTTTCCTCCGAAACGCCAGCAGGGAGGGGGCCGATCTGATATCTGCAAGTAGTGCGTTCCACTGCTGAGGGGCCACCACTGAGAAGGCCCTGTCTCTTGTCCCCGCCAAGCGCGCCTGTGATGTAGACGGGACAGAGAGCAGGGCCTCCCCAGATGATCTTAGTGTCCTAGTCAGTTCATAGGAGGAGATGCGTTCAATCACAACAACTTCAACAACAATAACAAACCCCAGCTAGCCCCCCTCCCCACCCGCGCGCAATTTCTACATGCCAGGAGGCCTGACGGAGGCCCAGTAAGTTACTGTAAGGCCATCTGGACACACCCAGGTTTTGGGAGGGGTGTAGGGACAAAAACCCAACTGAAGCGGAGGGTTTTGACCCTCTTCATCGTGATTTTTTTCCCAGTGTGAAAGCATCCTCAATCAACTCTTCTCAGGATTAACCAACAAGATTCATGTAAAACAAGAAAGAAAAATACTTTTCCACAGTATTACCCGTAATAAGAAATACTCATTCGTAATAATATATACTTACTCCAGTATTAACAACACTACCAGTCTAAAGACAAAAACAAAGATTTGTTACTTGCTCTTTAAAAATGGGAATAAAGCAATGCAAAATCAATCATAACAACTTCAGCAAAAATACATGGAAACCCCCCCCCCCCCCCAATTTCTACATGATGGAGGCCTGCCGGAGCAGCATAATGGAGGCATGGTAAGTGAATAGGAGAGCATCTAGAAATCCCCGGGTTTTGGGAGGGGTGTGGGGACAAAACCCCATGCCTCTACATAGTGATTTTCCCCAGTGTGGAAGCATCCTCAGTCTACTCTTCTCAGGACCAACCAACAAGATTCATATAGAACAAGAAATAAACCACAACAACTTCAACAGCAATAACAATAACATCAACAGCGTAACACTTCCATTGGGAAAATGGGGGAAAGATTGATTTTATCAACAGTCTCTTGCCAGATCTCCACTGCTGTATGATGGAGTTTCAGAATGCAGACAAATTGTATAGGGCTGGATTATTTGAATCTACACTGCCAGACGGGTGAATAACTCGGGACTATGTCTGTTCTTGTTTTTATTCAAATCAAATCAAAACATTTATTTCGGTCATTGACCAGCACAGGAAATAGTGTCACATTTCCATACAAACCTGGCATGTTTGGTACATTAAAAATATAAATATAAATATAACTACTAAAAACACAATATGGGTGAGGGAGCAGAAGGGGAAACAGGGTAAAAACATACAATGCCCAGATTTGGTTGATTTGACTTGTTTTTATTGTATTTTAAAAGTTAATTGTATTGTTTTAATCTACTGCTGTAAACCGCTCTGAGCCAAATTGGGAGTAGCAGTATACAAGTCAAATAAATAAAATAAATAATAAATTAATATATAATTTAGTTAAATGCATATTGAAACTGCATCATATGGCAGTGTAAATCCAGTCCATCGGAGCTTGGAGTATTCGAGATCTCCCCATATACCCTTTACTCTAAGGCCACCAATGAAGTCATTTGTATGCAGTTCTTTCCTTTAAAAATGGAAACAAATCATCTTTCAAAAAGTTGAATGAAAGTTGTTTTATCATTAAGAATCAATAGGATGTATCTATATGTTGACTCAGAATGTAGACACTGATTGCATTTCAAGTTCCACAAATTTCATGGATCCAGTCTACTCTATTCAGGACAGGCAGAAAATCCCACATTATCTGAGTGTGGACTCAACCCAGTTCAAAACAGATATTGTGGGATTTTCTGCCTTGATATACTGGGATATAGGGCTGTGTGGAAGGACTCTTGGAACGTTGCTAATTCCAACAATATCAACAAATCAGACTGATGATTATACAAACTACAGAGCACTGGTGTGAAGTGAGAGTATTCTTTCACTGACTTTTGTAGGTATTTGCTATGTAGATGCTGCAGTTTGAAGCTAACTTCAACGTACATTAAATTGTCAATGTATATGGGGCCAAAGACAAAATGTGAAAACAAAGGGAGAGGGAAGTGAACATAAGAAGAGAACCAAGAGACTAGCCTGGGAAGATGCTAATGGGGTTTGAAACGTATTTCCATATTTTATGACTCTTTGGCTTGGTGTACACTGTCATATCCCAAACTGGCCCAAAAGTCACTCCTGTGTGTCTGGTTTAGTCCATGCTACCAAAAGTGGCAGAGTACCCTAGAGGTTCCATTCTGGAGGCTGAACCAACTCCATCCCAACTGGACCTTCAAGGCTCCCCTCCACCACTGCCCTGGTTTGGGAGCAGAGAGGTGGAAACACTTCTACAGAATCTGTGGCCGGCCCAAAGCAGCAATGTGTCAAATGTGTCAAATCAGTCTGTGTAGATGGCCTTTACGATTATCATAAGGATCATCGAGGAGGCCAGTTTCTTCAAATGTTAAAAGAAATTATGTTTGTGTATTTTTGGAAATCTATACAATTTTAAGGTTGTGATGCATTCCATGTAAGAAAAATAACAGCTTTTTTTCATCCGAGCTGCTCCGAGTCCCTTTTTGGGAGATGGGGTGGGGTATAAATACAGTTGTTTATTATTATTATTATTATTATTATTATTATTATTATTCCACAGTTATCAATTGCAAATCGTGGTGGTAAATACTCACCTGTACAGCAGATAGCATCTGAAAATATAAAAAGATATCTATTATTTGTCATTCTTCAAAACAAACCACAAAAGGCAAAAGGAAAAGAAGTCCTTTAAACAGAAAGATATTCAAAAGGATTGCTATGCTGATCCAGATTTTCCATTCCAAGAGAGGGCTGGCTCCTACCTTCCTGGATGTCCCTCTGCACTCTTTTATGTGACAACTACAAAAACATCTTCTCAAAATGTAGGCCTGTGACTTTAAGATCCCTACGAGGACCATTGGGGAAGCCAATGTCTTCAAATGTTCAAAGAAATCATGTTTGCAATTTTTTGGAAATCTAATTTTTTTTAGAATTGTGATGCATCCCATGTAAGCAAAACAGCTTTCCCCACAGTTATCAGTTGTGAAAAAATTATACAATCTGAAGGGAAACCAGAGTATTTCGCTCCCATTTGGTTAACCCCTAATAATAGTGCCATCAAATCTTTCAACTCAAAATTCCTCCACAAATTATTCGGCATCCCAAATTGTATCCCGTATGGTTCTATGTCTAGAATTAGCGGGGAGGGTAATTTAACTAATTTACAATGCCATAAAACTCTCCAGCAGCATGCAAAAGAATGAGGAAGTACTCCATCGTTGTCACAAGTGGATGGTGAAATGGCAGCTCCCCCGGTGGCCAGAATTGAAAGCATACCCTCATGAAGCTGAAAAGTTAAATAACCTCTGTGTGTCTGTCTATATAAGTGTTGTGTCTATGGCATTGAATATTTGTCATATATATTGTGAGTCCCCTTAGGGGTGAGAAGGACGGATTATAAATACTGTAAAACATTTCAAATACCTAGGACTTTGGTTCAGTAATAACCTGTCATGGTCCACCCACTTAAAATATACATTGGCCTGTGCCCAATCAAGCGGCAGTGCTACCAGGAGGTTTTTCCACTCTAGGGGCAACCAATATATCCCCCTAGCTCTGCAAGTCTTCCAAGCAAAGGCAATGTCACAACTACTCTATGGAGCACCCATTTGGTTAACCCCTGATAACAGTGCCATCAGATCTTTCCACTTGAAATTCCTCCACAAAATTTGGTGTCCCAAACTGTGTCCCATATGCAGTTCTATGTCTAGAATCTGGTCAATATTCTATAGAGGCCACTATCTGGCTAAACATTATTAAATTTTGGTTATCTATCCACTACCATATCTGCCCAGATATGCAGATGACACCACTCTGATGGCCGATAGCGAGGAGGAGCTGAGGAGCCTTCTAATCAAGGTGAAAGAAGAAAGCGCAACATCTGGGTTGCAGCTAAACATAAAAAAACAAACAAGATTATGGCAACAAGAATGATTGACAACTGGAAAATAGAGGGAGAAAATGTGGAGGCCGTGACAGACTTTGTATTTCTAGGTGCAATGATTACTGCAGGTGCAGACTGTGGCTAGTAAATCAGAAGACACTTGCTTCTTGGGAGGAGAGCAATGTCCAATCTCGATAAAATAGTGAAGAGTAGAGACATCACACTGGCAACCAAGGTCCGCATAGTCATAGCCATGGTATTCCCTGTAGTAACCTACGGATGTGAGAGCTGGACCTTAGGGAAGGCTGAGCGAAGGAGGATAGATGCTTTTGAACTGTGGTGTTGGAAGAAAGTTCTGAGAGTGCCTTGGACTGCGAGAAGATCCAACCAGTCCTCCAGGAAATAAAGCCCGACTGCTCATTGGAGGGAAGGATACTGGAGACAAAGTTGAAGTACTTTGGCCACATCATGAGGAGACAGCAAAGCCTAGAGAAGACAATTATGCTGGGGAAAGTGGAAGGTAAAAGGAAGAGGGGCCGACCAAGAGAAAGATGGATGGATGGCATCCTTGAAGTGACTGGACTGACCTTGAAGGAGCTGGGGGTGGTGACGGCCGACAGGGAGCTCTGGCGTGGGCTGGTCCATGAGGTCACAAAGAGTCGGAGACGACTGAACGAATGAACAACAGCATCCACTACCAAAGGCCCAGCAACTCTCTGACCCAACTCACCTTGAGCGAACTCCACCACTCAAAATGGTGCTCTACAGTTCTAGCAAAGATCGGGGAATTGGGCTATGATAGCGATTTCCTGAACTTGCTAACTTTCACCGAGATCTTTACCCTTATTAAAAGGAGGCTGATAGAAAGGGACTATAACCAATTGTTGAGCTTGGCCAATAAATCCTGTTCACCTATTAACATGGAAATTCCATTCATACAGGCAGGGCCAGCCCTAGGTAATTTTCAATGGTAAGCAAACATTATTTTGGCGCCCCCCCCCCCCCAAAACCCACAAAAACCAATCACTGAAAAATAAAAGGTAGAGGTGAATAAAGAGTTACCTTAAAACCAGAAGGTTACTTACATTATGTTCATATAGTTACATTACATAGAATTAACACAAATTAATGTTTTTTAAATGCAAATATTTTATTAAACTTGGCAACAATTTTAAGTTTTTGTTGTTATTTTTGATCTACAAGTATGACACAAAGGTTTCACAGAAAATACAAGATCTTTGCATTATGACAATTCCGCTGAGACAATTGAAGACAGAACAGCCCTTAATACATGCATACATATACATACACATACATACATGAACACACACACACACACATATATTATTTTATTTGGAATTGCAAATTGCAATGCATTCCATCACACACACACTTAAATAAATATTCTGTGTTTACGGAACGAACGGCTTCCTTTCTGCAAGGACTTCTTCTAGAATGCATGGCAATTCCAAAGAAAATAAAATATTTTGGACCACAACAAGTAAGTCCACTGAGACGACTAAAGATAGAATAACCTTATCTATATAAATAAATATATAATTTTCGTTTGTGGGATTAACATAACTCAAAACCCGCTGGATGAATTGGCACCAAATTTGGCAGCAAAACACATACTAATCCAATCTATGTCTGTCAAACAAAAAAATCTCTGGCTGCTTCTCATTACTTTATTTTGCATACTACCACACTACCCCAGGGTGCTATTATTATTATTATTATTATTATTATTATTATTATTATGAGTCTAAATGGCCATCTATCAGGAGTGTTTCAATTGTGCTTTTCGCTTATGCCAGGTGGAAGTTGGATTGGATGGACCTTGGAGGTCTCCCTACTTTATGATTCTATTACTATTATTAATAATAGTATTATTATTAAGCAGAGTCTCTATGGCCATCTGTTAGGAGTGCTTGGATTGTGTTTTTCCCTTATGGCAGAAGGAGGTTGGACTGGATGGCCCTTGGAGGTCTCTTGCAACACTAGGATCCTGTTACTGTGAATTCCTCCCAAACCCCTCCAGAGTTTTCTGCTGGTCATGGAGGTTCTGTGTGCCAAGTTTGGTTCAGATCTGTCATTAATGGGAGTTTTAATGGTCTGTGGAAGTCTGAGCTGAATCAGTTGAAGGTACTCCAAATCCCATCAGCTTGATTAGCATTCAATGGCCTTACAGACAAGAGTCAATCAAGGCCAGCTAATACGTCTCAACAATGGATTCCCCCGGGCAGGAAGCAGCCAGGCTTTGAAGCTGCAAGGTTATTTGCTGCATCAGAAACAAACCAAGGGTAAATTTGTAATGTATATAGAAAACACAAAGTTTAAAAACTTGGCATCCAGCTGCAAGGTAATTCAGTGCTAATCAAGGTGACCAATGGCAACACTCACACTTGCTTCAAGCAGACAAGAGTCCTTCTTCCCACTCTGGACATCATCAGGGATATATATAAACCCCACTTGCCTAGTTTCCAACAGAGTTCCCAGCCTCTGAAGATGCCTGCCATTTATAACACATAACAATCTAATAAATATAAATAATTCATGTTAAAAATAATAACGTAATAAATAATAATTGTAAATAGAATAATAAATATAATAAAATATAATAATAATAGTAATAATTCCAAAGCTGAGAAGGAAATGGGGGCGAGTCAGTTTCCAACAGACCTCCCAATCTCTGAGGATGCTTGCCACTGATGTGGGTGAAACGTCAGGAGAGAATGCTGCTGGAACATTTTGAGCCTTCCAGGCGAAGCAGAGGCTTCAAAGGGCAGAGAGAAGAGCATGGAGTGGGGCAACAGCAGCAGGTCTTCCCCTCTTCTCCTCCAGGGTCTTCCTCCTCTCCGTTTGGAGATCCCCAAATGGAAAGGAGGAAGAAGAGCCCAGAGGAGAAGGAGATGGCCAAGCCTCGCTGCTGCTGCTGCCCCACGCTCCTCTTCTCGCGAGAAGAGGGGCGAGAAGAGAGTGGCACAGAGCAGCAGCAGCAGCAGCAGCAGCGAGGTCTTCCCCCCTTCTCCTCCAGGGTTTTCTTCCTCCTCCTCTCCATTTGGAGGTGCTTAAACCGAGAGGAGGAGGAGGAAGAGCCCAGAGGAGAAGGAGAAGGGGGGAAGACCTCGCTGCTGCTGCTGCTCTGTGCCACCCCCCTCTTCTCGCCCCCTTCAATGCCTCGCCTCGAAGGAGGTGAGAAGAGGAGGATGGCACAGAGCAGCAGCAGCAGCAGCAGCAGCAGCGAGATCTTCCCCCCTTCTCCTCCAGGGTCTTCCTCCTCCTCCTCCTCTCCATTTGGAGGTGTCTAAATGGAGAGGAGAAGGAAGAAGCGCCCAGAGGAGAAGGAGATGGCCAAGCCTCGCTGCTGCCCCACACTCCTCTCGCCGCTCTACAAGATGCACGGGGCATGAAGGGAGGGAAAGGCATGCACCTTTCTCTTCTCCCTCGCACGCCTTTCCTGCCTCTGCTGCCAGGAAAGGCACATGCGGGGCGAGAGGGGAAGAGCAGAGGCGCGCGCCTTTCCCTTCCCTCTTGCTCCATGCGCAGCTTTTCTGCCTCCTCCTGCCGTTGTCCCCGCCACCGCGCGTGGGACGAGGCCCAATTGGAGGAGCATTTAAGGAGGCGCATGAACGCCCCTGGGAAAAACAAAGTGTTCCGCGGTCGCTTACTTCGTGTAATGGAAAAACCGGCCCTGCATACAGGGAAACCCAGCCTTCTATATTGCAGAGCTCACTAACCCCTCTTACAGAAGAGCCTACATGCTGGCTAGATTTAACATCATGCCATCTCCGCACCATAGAGGAAGACTCAAGGGTCTACCAAGCAATAAGAGGCTTTGTCCCTGTAGCACAGGACAGCTGGATTCCATCCCACATATTCTTCTGCACTGCCCACTTTACCAGGATCTAAGATCTAGCTTACTACCACATGTTATAGATTCCTTGAAAAACTACAGTGACTCAGACAAAGTAATTATGTTTTTAAATTGTCAAGATTTTAGCTGCTGCCTTTCAGTGGCAAGATTCCTGAATGAAGTCTGTAAACTGAATGTGTAGCAAATGTGAAGTTCTTTTTTCTATTATTTGTACTGTATTTTATACCTCTTTGCTATGTAAATGCCAATAAAGGCTTATTGGATTGGAAATACTGTAGATAGATAGATAGATAGATAGATAGATAGATAGATAGATAGATAGAATCTGGACAATACTCTATAGAGGCCACTATCTGGCTAAACATCACTACCAAAGCCTCAGCAACTGACCTTGAGCAAACTCCACCACTCAAAATGGTGCACAACAGTCCTAGCAGAGATTGGGGAATTGGGCTATGATAGCGACTTCCTGAATATGCTAACTTTCACTGAGATCTGTATCCTCATTAAAAAGAGGCTACTAGAAAGGGATTATAACCAACTACTGAGCTCGGCCAATAAATCCTGTTCACCTGTGAACATGGCAATTCCATTCAAAACCAGCCTTTTATATTGTAACACTCATTAACCACTCACGCAGGAGAGCCTACATGCTGGTTAGACTTAATATTATGCTATCTCCGCTCCATAGAGGAAGACTCAATGATCTACCAAGCGACAAGAGGCTTTGACCCTGTAGCACAGAACAGCTGGACTCCATCCCGCATATTCTTCTGCACTGCCCACTTTACTAGGAACTAAGATCTAACCCAATGAATCTACAAGTTATATTACTATTATTATTATTATTATTATTATTATTATCTTTATTTGTATCCCGCTAACATCTCCCGAAGGACTCGGTGCGGCTTACAAAGGCCAAGGCCCTCAATAAAACAACAGTATAACAAATACAACAATAAAACTCATAAAGCAAACCAATAAACATTAAAGCAATAACAGTAAAACATTAAAACAATACATCATGACACATTTAAAACTAGGGCTGGGCCAAATGTAATGACTAAAATTAAAAGTGCTGGACATGACAGGTGAAATGTAAGGATTTTAGGATAGGTGCGATGTCCGGGCAATCTTAAGTCTCTAGTAAAGTGTGTTTGGGACATGATGTGGGAGTTTCCTATTCTGGAAAGGCACAATGGAACAGCCAGGTCTTCAAGCTCTTCCTAAAGACTGCCAACATTGGGGCTTGTCTGATGTCCTTGGGGAGAGAGTTCCAGAGTCGGGGGGGGGGGGGCTACCACAGAGATGGCCCTGTCCCTCTTCCCCACCAAATGCGCTTGCGACGCAGGTGGGACTGTGAGCAGGACCTCTCCAGATGAACGAAGGGATCGTGTGGACTCATATACGGAGATGCGGTCACGCAGGTAGGTGGGTCCCAAACCGTACGTGAGCACCTGCTTTGTACGTGAGCACCTGCACCTTGAATTGGGACCGGAAAATAAATGGCAGCCAATGGAGCTCCTTAAACAGGATTCTTTGAAAAAATTATAGATTCTTTGAAAAACCACACCAGACAAATTAATTATGCCTTTAAACTGCCACAATTTTAACTGTTGCCCTTCAGTGGCAAGATTCCTGAACAAAGTCTGTAAACCGAAAATGTAGCAAATGTGAAGTTCCCTTTTTCTATAATTTATACTGTATTTCATACTGGTTTGCTGTATATATGCCAATAAGGGCCAATTTGATTGGAGTTATCAATTGCAAATAGTGGTGGCATTTACTCACCGTTGCAGCAAGACTTTCCACCTGGAAATTTTTAAAAAGGTATCCATTATTTGTCATTCTTCAAACAAACAGCAAAAGGCAAAAAGAAAAGAAGTCCTTTAAACAGAAAGATTTTCAAAGGGTGATTGACTCTCAAGTCGTCTCAAATGGATTGCTGGGCTGATCCAGATTTTCCATTCCAATCTTTATTCTAGGGCAGCGACCCCTCCGGCGGGAGGGGGGTCGCAATGAGGGTTTCTGAGGGGTCGCCAAAGACCATCAGAAAACACATGTTTCTAATGGTCTTTGGAACCCCTTTGGCAGAGAAGGCTGAAGACCACTCTGCCTGTCCTTCTCTTCCACCTCCTCCTGCTGTGATTGAGTGGCCTCTCAGCCAAGGGGAGGGCTTAGACTCCTAGTGGGGAGGGGCGAGCAGGTGTGAGGTCAGTCCCCTCAAAACCTCACCACTTTTCAAAGTTTGGCATGTTGGGTATGTGTGGCAAGTTTACTAGTTCCATCACCACTTTGGTACAGAGTTCTCTCTGACTGTTGGTGAACTACAACTCCCGGAATTCCAAAGGCACCCCCCCTCCCCAACCCCATGAGTATTCAGTGTTGGCAGATCCATTGCGGGCTGGATTCAGAGTGCTCTTTGATTGTACGTCAACTATAAATCCCAGCAACTACAATTCCCAAATGACAAAATCAACCCTCCCAACCCCATTAGTATTTAAATTTCAGTGTATCAGGTCTTTGTGCCAAATTTGGTCCAGATCCATCAGTGTAGCATTAATGCATAGTTTGTCTCCACTTTAACTACCTCAGTTATGTCAGGATTTATTGAGTTATGTATGTGTTTTGAATGTGCTTCTTTGTATTGCAAATATGGGTGCCACTGTGAATGGAAAATGCTGTGCTGAAATGTTTAGAGTTGAGGCTGTGATTATGTGAACTTGAGAACTTGAGATAAGCTGTGTTCTGATGAGAACTTCAAGGGAGTTGCCAGCTTGAAGCCAGAGAAAGATAAACAACTGCAGAGGAGTGTTTTGGATTTCGGTTTTACTGTCTCTTCCTGTATGTCGCTCACTGAAGTTGGATGTATTAGCTGTGTGCTGAGTTTTCTTTTGTAACCTAAGCTTCCAGAGTCCTTATTTTGCAAAGCAGTGTCTGTCAGATCTAGCATTCCTTCCGTCAAGTTGTGCCTAAGCTTGACAAGTTACATGCTATGGAATCCTAGAAGTTATAGTTTGCAAAGGCACCATCACTCTTTGGCAGAGAAAGTTAAAAACCCAGTAAAACTACAATGCCCATGATTGAATGTATACATACAAGAGGAGCTCTCTTCTCTCTGAATTTCTGTGAAAGAAAGAGCAAAACATCAAACAAGTAACAAAATTAATGTGTTCTAGGTACTTGCTCTTTAACGGAATTTTTTTCAGAAATAACATGGAAACAATGGGAATAGGTTACTCTTTTACAAAAAAGGAGATTTGCTTAACACAGTGGTTCCCAACCTTTTTTTGACCAGGGACCACTTTGGCCACTTTCCAACATTAGTACCAAAGGGGCTAAAATCAGTTTTTGGTCCATTTCAGATTTAGTTTGGTTATTTGGGCTGCTGATTCAGAAAATTGCATTGGATAGGCCACATGAGATCTAGTTTCTGGTACTGAACATGTGCCATGGTCAGCAACAGGTAAGTAGTGGCAGGTTGCGTGAAAGGGGTAGAAATAAAATAAATAAAGAGGAAGGAGGCTCATGGACCAGATTTTCAACCTTGCAGCCCACTGGTGGTCCACAGCCCACAGGTTAAGAACCACAGGTATAACATGTGTCTGAAAATTTTTATCCAAACTCATAATAATATGCACATATGAATTGAAAGAACCCCAAAGTGCATACAGTGTAACATTAATGCATAGTTTGCCTCCACTTTAACGACCCCAGTTACATGCTATGGAATCCTAAAAGTTATAGTTTGGAAAGGCACCATCACTCTTTGGCAGAGAAAGTTAAAAACCCAGTAAAACTACAACTCCCATGATTGAAGGTAGGCATATGAGAGCGATAAAAATATGTTTCAAAAGAAATTACAAAATTAGTGGGCACTGATATTTCATCAGTGTTGGGGTTCATAGTGCTCTCCAGAGGTAGGTGAATTACATCTCCCCTAAATCCCTGTCAATCCCTCCCAGATCCCTCCAGTATTTTCTGTTGGTGATGGGGGTTCTGTGTGGGAGGTTTGGCCCAGTTCTATCATTGGTGAGGTTCAAGGGGCTCTTTGATTTTAGGTGAACTATACAGCCCAGCAATTTCAACTCCCAACTCCCAAATGTCAAGGTCTATCCCCCCGCCCCAAACTCCACCAGTATTCACATTTATTTATTTATTTGCTTTATTTCTATACCGCGTTTCTCAACCTATAATAGGTGACTCAATGCGGTTTGGGAATATTGAGCATTCATGCCAAATTTGGTCCACAGTGCTCTCTGGATATAGGTGAACCACAACTCCAAAACTCCAGGTCAATGCCTACCAAACCCTTTCAGTATTTTCCGTTGCTCATGGGAATTCTGTGTGTCAGGTTTGGTTCAATTCCATTGTTGGTGGAGTTCGGAATGCTCTTTGATGGTAAGTGAACTATAAATCCCAGAAACTATATCTCCCAAATGACAAAATCAATCCCCCCTCGACCCCACCAGTATTCAAATTTGGGCGTGTCGGGGTATTTATGCCAAATTTGGTCCAGTGAATGAAATACATCCTTCATATCAGATATTTACATTATGATTCATAACAGTAGCAAAATGACAGCTATGAAGTAGCAATGAAAATAATTTTATTTTCACTACAACATGAAGATCTGTATTAAGGGGTCATGGCTTTAGGAAGGTTAAGAACCAAGAGATCCCTAGAGTGAATTACTCTCTAGAAATCTCTACATCCTCTCCATCAAGACTGCAGTAAATTGACCACACAACCACACTAGAGGGCCTAGAGATTTTAATCAAATCCACAAACGTTTTTAAACTACAATCCCCTTTTAACTGTCATTTCTCCATCCTGTGGATTCCTGTGATTTGTAGTTTGGAGAGGTGAGTAGATGTCTCTGCTAGAAAGCTCTGGTTTTCTCTCCTGGTCTCATCTGGCAGTGATTGCTAAGCATGTGAACTAACAAAATAATTGAGCAGCAAAGTGGTCATTTTAAAAATATGTTTCTTTACTTTTTGTTGAACTAAAATGGTTATGCTTCATGTCCTTAGAGATCAAATCTACATTATACGAATAATCATGAAAACTGAATATAAATCATCTGTTGGTATGGAAGCCTCTGTACTGTTGTGCACCCGTCAAATGCATTATATTACTCAGAGAAAAGGAAGGTATTCCATTTAAAATGAGCAGTGATACTTACGTTTTTATTGCCTGGACCCTGAAAATGTAAAATTGGACAATTAATCACTGTTTCTATATTTATTAATGAAAACTCTGTATAACAATATGTGTAACAATAGCTTTAGGACTCATCAGACAGGCTCAAAATGCAGGACCTCTCCCAGATTTACCTAAGACATCCAAATTACATCTCAGGTAAACTCGATTTAATACAGAGTAAATGTCCCAGTTATTCTGGATTAATAAAACACCTGAATACCAGGAAAGGCCCTGATCTTCCTGTAACAGTCCTGTTTTTTCTACCTTGGGACCAGGCTGTATGCCATGACACAGGGAAATGCACGTGGAACAAATCCTATTTAAAGGCAGTTCAATTTACTTTAATATGCAGTAAACCATTCAATCCAGCCTGGTCCCAGAGTAGAAAAAGCAGGACTGTTACAGGAAGATCGAGGCCTTTCCTGGTATTCAGCAGCGGGGATGTAGAAAGGAGAAGGAGAAGACCAAGAAGTCAATCAAGATTATGAAATACAGAGAGAATTTTAGTATTCAGGTGAAGTGTGTGTTTTTAAGGTGCCTTTTCCAAAGAAAATTGAATAAGAGCAAACAAAAAGCAATATTTATATAGCTTTCCCCCCAGATTCTTTCCCAGAATATAAACTAGGATCTTGACAGGTATTTCTAAACATTATTTAAAAAGTCAATAAATAATATACATACAAGAGGAGCTCTCTTCTCTCTGAATTTCTGTGAAGGAAAGACCAACACAATAAACAAGTAACAAAATTAATGTGTTCTAGGTACTTTGCTCTTTAACAGAATTTTTTTCCAGAAATAACATGTAAACAATGTGAATAGGTTGCTCTTTACAAAAAAGGAGATTTGCTTAACACAGTGGTTCCCAACCTTTTTTTGACCAGGGACCACTTTGACCACTCTCCAACATTAGTACCAAAGGGGTTATGAATCAGTTTTTGGTCAATTTCAGATTCGGTTGGGTTATTTGGGGGGCTGATTCAGAAAATTGCATTGGATAGGCCGCATCAGATCTAGTTTCTAAGACAGAACATGTGCCATGGTCAGCAACAGGGAAGTAGTGGCAGGCTGCATGAAAGGGGTGGAAATAAAATAAATAAAGAGGAAGGAGGTTTGTGGACCAGATTTTCAACCTTGCAGCCCACTGGTGGTCTGCAGCCCACTCTTGGACTGCAGCCCACAGGTTAAGAATCACTGGTATAACATGTGTCTGAAAACTTTTATCCAAACTCATAATAATATGCACATATGAAATGAAAGGGCCCCAAAGTGCATACAGTGTAGCATTAATGCATAGTTTGCCTCCACTTTAACTCCCTCAGTTACATGCTATGGAATCCTAGAAGTTATAGTTTGGAAAGGCACCATCACTCTTTGGTAGAGAAAGTTAAAAACCCAATAAAACTACAACTCCCATGATTGAAGGTAGGCATATGAGAGCGATAAAAATATGTTTCAAAAGTCATTACAAAATTAGCGGGCACTGATATTTCCTTTCTAAAGTGTTTCTAAAATATAGTTAATGAAAGCTTAGTTACTATAATGAGAGTAACAAAATTTTGTTACTTTTTTTGTTATAGTCATTGCACAAGTAATGAAACTTCAGGGGCTGCTTACTCCCACATTTTTACTGCTGTTGGGGTGAAACTTGCTACAATGCTAGAACACATTTACCCCTGTCAGTCCATCAAGTTTCAGAACATTTCACTTATCCACAGATTTTTGGGAAAATTTCAAAGTTTTTATAAACTTTAAAAAAACTTTGAAAACCTCCTTGAATTTTCTATACAATGAGACAATTTCCAGAAATATTCATACATCTACTGATTTTAGGTATTTTTTTAAGTTTTGACAAAAACTTTTATTAAAAGCCATAACAGCTATCTCATTATATGCCTCTCATATCAGCCAATAGAACGTCCATTCAGGGATTTCTTCTCAACCCAGCACAAAGATTTACTTAGTACTATTAGTATCAGTCAGTCATTCTCTTTGGAGATTCAACAATTTATTGGAACTTTGGTTGGCTGATAGGTGAAAATAGCTTTCACGTGGCTCAGTGGGTCAAAGCACTGAGCTACTGAGCTTGTTGATCGAAAGGTCGCAGGTTCGATTCCAGGGAGCGGCGTGAGCTTCCACTGTCAGCCCTAGCTTCTGCCAACCTAGCAGTTCGAAAACATGCAAATGCGAGTAGATCAATAGGTACCGCTCCGGCAGGAAGGTAACGGCGCTCCATGCAGTCATGCTGGCCACATGACCTTGGAGTGTCTACGGACAACGCTGGCTCTTCGGCTTAGAAATGGAGATGAGCACCACACCCCAGAGTCAGACATGACTGGACTTAATGTCAGGGGACTACCTTTACCTTTACCTATCCTGATTGGGGGTTTTTGATGCTGAGCAAAAATCTGGGAAATGTAGTTTAGGGCAGGGCCTTTTGAATTCTCTGCCATAGGGCTGCTCGCCTTCCCAAACTACATTTTCCGGAATTCTGTGCTTTCTTTCTCTGTGAATTCTGCTTTCTCCCTGCTGCTTCCCTCTCTTAATGGCAAAAGCCATTAATTCAAAGAAGAAAGGCAGCCTTTTTGGCTTTGCTTTAATGCCTTGCACTGAAAATGAAACTGACTTTGGGATGCTTTCAAGATTTATACAATGCAAACAAAAAGGTATTGGGTAAGTTTTGATTCTTAATTTTTTCACGTAGGTAATGTCAACATATCAGATATCACCTCATAAGTACAGATTTAACAAATTTGATCTGACTTACTAGGAGTAGGACTAACAAAAAATTACACACCCCAATTTGTCCAATTTTCAGCATGGATGCTGCTAAAAAAACTTCTAGTTCCGTAGTAGACAAAGAGAAAGTAGCACTGGATCGACATAAAGAGAGTTTCTTATCTAACAAAAGTACACCTACAATTAACACAATATCAAAGGGATGGTCAGCAATTATGGTTCACAGAAAATCTAGTAGACTGTAGAACAAACAAGACTTGCTAAAATTGGCTTTCACTAGTTCTGTGCAACTAACTGCAGCACAAAATGAAACTCATTTAGAAATTGAATATGTCCCTCCAAAAGGTGCAGAACTCCCTTCCATGAATAGAATAGATCTAATTAGAGAAAGCAACTTCTGAATCCAAACGGGAATATATGCCCGTTTCCTCTGCCTGTTGACTATCTTCTTGAAGTTTTACTATTCAGGGAAAATGTTTAGTGAAGAAAAGGATCTTACCATTTCACTTTCTTGTGGACCAAACAGAGAGATGAGAAGGAGAGCAGCCACAACTTGGAACTTCATCTTGACTTCCTTGTCACCAATGTGAATGCTGGGGACTCAGAACCTCTGTATTTAAGGCTTGCCTTTATACAGAAAAATCAAGAGAGCAAACCTGTTAAGGAGAATCAATCATGTCTGCAATGTAGACAAGTTAATGTATTGCCATTCCCATTGCGTCAAAGCAATTGTTGACCAACCTGATGCTTAAAAAATAAAATGATTCATGTGGAATGTACTAGATTTCTGCCACAAACAAATAACAATTATTTCTGTTGCAATGGAAAAAGCTTTAGAATACAATCTAATACATTTCCATTGACACTGCAATACAGTTTGAAACTGATTTGGAATAAACCAGTTTCACTGCATGGGTGATTAGACTGCTATATTTGGAACTGTATTTTAGATACATCAAGTGGAATAAATTTCAAATAACACTCAAGGAGTGACTTAAAGAGCTGGGCATGTTTATCTGAAAAATTAGAAAATTAAGGGAAGATATGACAGACTTGTTTAAATATTGAAAGGAAGAAGGAGCAGGTTTGTTTTGTAGAGACTAGGACTCAAAGCAATGGATTCAAATTACAAGAAAGAGTGGAACTCTCTGCCACATAGTGTGGTGGAAACTCCGACTTTGGAGGCTTTCAAACAGAGGGTGCATGACCATCTGTTGGGGCTGCTTTGATTATGCTTTTCCTGCATGGCATGGGGCTGGCCCATGTGGTCTTTTCCAACTCTATGATTCCAAGATTCTAAGTTTTTTCCTTGACTTTGTAGCAGTCAGAAAACATCACAAGAGTAGCCCAGAGTCAAATCACCAGTGAAACATCAAAACAAGGGATAAGCAGTAGAGGAAACTGTATGTTCCAAAGATCTGAAGCCAAAATTTCCTAACAAACACAGTACAAGGTATAATCGGAAGTCCAAAATCAAAATCCTAGATACAATCTGTTTCTCAAGGTCCCAGGTATCACACACAGTTTCTGGGAATCTACCCAAAAATGACGTTGCTGCTAGCAACTGACTGCTCCAAACCTCGGCTGTTTGTTGGTTTTGCACATGTTCCCAATTGCTGGCTGTCATGAACTCATACCTTTTTCGTAGACCGCAGCCTGGTAGACAGTAGGCTGGCATTCATGTTAGGACAGGCAGAGAGGCAAGGGGAGGAGTCAACTTTCTTCTGATTGGGTCTGACTCAAGGGGGAGGAGTTGTAGGAGAGAGAAGTAGCTTGCCAGCTCTGACAGAGAGGAGAGAAGGAATGTAATCTTGAACGAAGCAAGATTAGAACAGGAGAGGAGAGAGGTTAGGATTTCAGTCAGGGAATAGTGGGTATGTTTTCTAAGTGAGCTAGCCTGGAAGAGATTAGTTTAGAACAGGGGTCTTCACAGGAATCTGGCTAGGGAAGTCAGAGTGAGAGCCTGTTTGCTTGTGCTAAGGCAGAGTACAAGTGGGAATTATCTCTCAGGTGTCAGAGTAGAGATTCTGTGTGACAGCCAGGGGAAATTGGCTGGTGAAACTCACTGCTACATAATATTAAAGGGTAGAGTGAGGGGAAATTAGCTCCAGTCATAGAAAAGTAACCCATCCTGAAGAAAGTGTTTGTTTAAGAATAAGATTGTGCTTTACAAACCAAATAAGCTTATGTGCCTCATAGTAGTCTGTTGTTTACCTCATGTTCTTCAATAAACTCATTCTATATTTTCATCATTAACTAGCCTCAGCCTTGATTCCTTATATAGCCTCAGGTCTGACAATTCTATACACTTTTACAGTCCAGTCACATTTCATAGGGAGCCAGAAGAAAGAAGCAGTGTATTGGGAGAATTCACCTCAGGAACAACAATCAAACAATTCCTCATAATTTAACATTGAGGTGGTGGCAGCTTACCAAACATTACACATGCACGTTACAACAACAACACACGTGTTGAATCACTTTGGGTCTGACAGGAGGGAATAGAGATGGTGTTCTGTCCCATTCACACACCTTTCTCTCTTATCACATTGGTGGCATGGGTGGGATAAAAAGGAAAGGTCTCTCCTGCCATCGGTAATTCTCGTTCCTCGTTACACTGGCCCTCTATTCTGCCAAACAAATGGACCACCAACTGGGCTGAACTGCTTAGCTCCTCGTCTTCCAATTTAGACACCTGATCCTGCTCCTGATCTGTAGCCCGAGAAATGACAAGTTTTTAACTGTCCAATTAATGGTGATGATATTTCTCCTGACCTATACACTAAAAATGGTGAATGTATCTTCATTAATATTTTTAACCAAGATTTCTCTTCTTTCTCTCCATCCCATCTTTTCCAGAAATTGCATACTTGTCTAAAACAAGCAATTGGAGACTAAGGTGACTTCTCAAGCCAATAACAACCACATCTGTATTCTTTCAGCTATAAAGTTTGCAGAATTTTCAGTGGCTATTCTAATTCAAGAGAATACAGCAAACACTGTTATTAAATTCTGAATTGACTGCAGAAGAATGAACTGATTTTTAATTCGGCTTTCTTATTAGAACTTTCTGCTTCTTTTTCATCCAGAAAAATGTTTCACAAAAATATTATAAAAGATTAATTATGATTGGAATCACAAAGATGCTTGTTGATTTGCCTGAGGTTTGATTCTATAGAAATCTTTGACTGTGTTGTGTGTTGATAAATGTAGAAACTGACATCTTTTTTGGAGATGGAGGCATGGAGCTCTGACTGAAAGGTTAGTGGTTCAAATCCGGGGAGCAGGGTGAGCTTCCACTATTATCTCCAGCTTAAGCCAACCCAGCAGTTCAAAAACATGCAAATATGAGTAGATCTATAGGTACCGCTCCAGCAGGAAGGTAATGGTGCTCCATGCAGTCACGCCTGTGGAAAACACCGGCTCTTCAGCTTAGAAATGGAGATGAGCACCAACTCCTGGAGTCGGACATGACTACACTTAATGCCAGGAGAAAACATTTACCTTTCCTTATGGACCTCAGATATTGGCCTGGCACAAGTCCAATAAACCATGGACACTAAAACAATTGTGCAGATGGTTGGAAATTGCACTTTGAAACATCTGGAGGGCACAGATTTTGGAAGGAGAAAGTCAGCATGATGTCGTTGTTTGAGTGTTGAACTATCACTTAGGAGACCAGGGTTTGATTTCCCGTTCAGCAATGTATATCCACTCAGTGACCTTGGTTGAGTCACACACTCTTGGCCTCAGAAAACCCTGTGAAAAATCTTCTTTATAGTCATCCTAAGTTGAAAGCCATGTGAAGTCACACATCAACAGCTGCAACATCATTGTTACATGTTTGGTGCAGGATATTAGCAATTAGGTCCCAACCTGCTCAAAGAGAAAACAGTGTCTGTGTTTCATAAAAATTAGGTTTTGATGCAAAACTCCCATTTTGGCACCAAAACTCCCATACTGTTTTCACAACCTCAGAGGGTTTTCATCAAAACTCATGGTGCTGTTAGTGTTTTGGAAGAATATTGTAAACCGTGATGTAACGTTTGGATTAAAGGATCAATGACCATGAGGTGGATAAATACATTGGTAGAAAAAAAATAGCCAATGAACATATGTGAAAAACCTTGAAAAAGAATGCCTTTATAAAGTCATGTAATTGGGTTTAACCTTTTAGTTCAGACAACAAATAGTGTGTATCTTTACTTTAGATTATTTTTTCAAAAAAGTCAAGCTTTGCTTGCAAGCAAGACTTTTTATTGAAAGACAGGCTCAGATTCCCAGTCTTTTAAACAGAGGACGGATGGCCATCTGTCGGGGGTGCTTCTTGGCAGGGGGTTGGACTGGATGGCTCATGAGGTTTCTTCCAACTCTGATTCTATGATTCTATGAGACAGAATATGAGGGTTGTGGAATGACTCATTTCAATTTCCCACACATTTAAGTTCAGTTATGAAGATGCCTGTCCCTTGCTCAATTTCAGTCAATTTCAGTCAATTTCAGTCACTTTTTCTTTTTCTTTTTTAAAATCATCTTTATTGAGATTTTTTTCCATTTTGTGCAGATAAAGAATAGTGCAAAACAGTCAAGAAAGAAAAACACAAAAAGGACTAAAACTAAAAAAAAGCAAAGAGAAAAAAACAAAAACACAGAGCTAAAAATAGGAGCAGATTGTTGTTGTTGTTGTGTTTGTTTACTTTAGCTGATTTTTTTCAAAAAATAGTCAACCTGTGCTTGCAAGCAAGACTTTTTATTGAAAGAGACAGAATATGAGGGTTGTGAAATGGCTCATTTCAATTTCCCACACATTTAAGTTCAATTATGAAGGTGCCTGTCCCTTGCTCAATTTCAGCCACTTTTTCCAGGATTTTTTTTCCTTTAAAAAATTGTGCAGAGCCATTTACTAAGAGTATGTGTCAGCACAAACCTAGACATAACCCTCATGCTGGTTTCAGTTTTCCTACTTCCTCCTTTGGGCCTGAATCCACTCGAAATGGCCATATTCCCATGATTTGTGTCAATGGACAACAGTTCTGTCCCTCAAAAATAATTGAACTACAACTTCCCTAACCTCTCACCATTGGTCATGATTGGGTTGATGGAGCTTGCCATCCAATGCATTTCAAAGGCTACTAGTAGCCCATTTGCTTGTAGTGCCCCATTAATGAAATGTAAGGCAGTCCCCTAGTTACAAACATCTGACTTACAACTCAATGTTGCCAATTTTTTCAAAATCTAATTTTAACAGTGGCAGAAAGTGAGAATTCTTCTGAACAGGGGCACAGACAACAAAACAAACACAACAGGGGTGTTAAACTTCCCTATGCTATTGAAAACATAATCCTTATTCCTTTATCTGATTTGTCATCGATCCACTCCTTTGGGCTTCACACAACTCTACCATTTGTCAAAATATATGATCCTGTGCTATTCTTTTCCATTTCTCCCTGAATTTGGACAATATTTTACTTTGGTATTTTAGCAATTAAATTTTGCAGCAGTGTCATTTAGTTGCTAGCCCTTGTGACTCTATAGCCACTTGTCCATTACTTTCAGGACTCAATCCCAATTGCTGGTGGATGAGATACGATAGAGCTGTGCCAAGCAGATAGATAGATAGATAGATAGATAGATAGATAGATAGATAGATAGATAGATAGATAGAGACAGAGATATATAGTTGGAGTTACACTTAAAATGTACTTGTTCCAACATACAAATTTAACAAACCCACAGAAACTATCTTGTTCATAACTTGGGGGCTATCTGTATGTGTGTGTGTGTGTGTGTAATCAGCATGTGTGCTTATAACTGTGGGTGTATTGACAGAGAACACATTCACTAATTATCACTTTAAAAAAAAAACTCTGCTGAAGGAATTCAGAACTCATCATCAAAAACCATGAGCCCTGGTGACACAGTGGGTTAAACCGCTCTGCAGGACTGAAGACCGACAGGTCGCAGGTTTGAATCCGGGGGGAGCGTGGATGAGCTCCATCTATTAGCTCCAGCTCCTATTGCGGGGACATGAGAGAAGCCTCCCACAAGGATGGTAACACACCAGAAGCGATTTGCAGTTTCTCAAGTCGCTCCTGACACACACAAAAAAATCATCAATAGTTGGAGTTTATTTTATGCCAGCACTGCTTATAATCAATAAGGGTGTGCAAAATATCATTTTGGTGTTCTGGATTCTGGAGATTTGGGTGGATTTAGCAATCAAATGCTGAAAATGAGCCTGGTCCCACTTTCCCCAGCATAAGTACTTTTAAATGTGGTGTGCCTTCTTGCACAACGTCTTTGTCTGTCTGTGCATCAATAGCTGCATGGTTTCCATGCAACCTCCCACAACCTCTCTGAGGATGCATCCACACTGTTGAGTCAATGTTGCTCTGTATATCCTATGCCATTTGTCACCATTTAATGGCACTAGACTGGCAGAAATTGACAGGCTGCCAGTATCAAATTGGATGTGTTCAAAACCTTTAATAAAAATAAACAATGTTGAGATAAATGCCATTTGTATTTTATTTCAGGTTAAACGTTTTGCAATCAATGAGATAGGAATGGAGAAATTAATTGTCCCCAGTTCTCCACTACTAAGGCAACAATCTCATTTTGTGTTACAGAAATAGCTAGATTGTGATATTACATTTTGTGATATTCTTCTTTTGATTTCTTTTGTACAAGAGAGTACATAATGCATTGGAATAGGCAGCCTCCACCATCATGGTTCAGAATCTTCGGGATTCTGTCTTCTTATTTGCCCTAGAAATAAGAAAACAAGTGAAAGATACTTTGAAACTAAGATTAACAGTACTTCAACCATAGATTTGAGATACATTGTGGCAGGTAAAGTTCAGTATTTTAGTCCACAGGGACCAAAGGATTAAATCTTAACAGCTGTAGTGAAGCCATACCACTATAAACTTAGGTCCCTGAACACTTAGGCTACCATCCTCCTCTTGGTTAGTTTCAGTGGTGTTGGTTATCCATTAAATTTGAGATAACAAAGCACATTTGAGACTGAAGGTGCACCTACACTGTAAGATTACTGCAGTTTGACACCCCTTGAACTGCCATGGTTAAATTGTATAGATTCATGGGAACTGTATTTTTATGGGGTCTTTAGCCTTTTTCACCAAAGAGTGCTGGTGCCTCACCAAACCACAACTCCCCTAATTCCATAGGATTGACCCATGGCAGTTCAAGTGGTGTCAAGCTGTACTGATTCTACAGTGTAGATCAGTGGTTCCAAATCTTTTTTTTTTTTGGGGGGGGGGGCAAGGACCAGGGACCACGTTCCAACATTAGTATCAAAAGGGTTACAAATCAGTTTCTGGTCAACGTTAGGTTCGGTCTGGTTATTTGGGGTGCTAATTTGGAAAAGTGCATTGCATAGACCACATCAGTTGTAGTTTCTGATACAGAACATATGCCATCCAGTAGTCACCATCTGCTCGCCCACAGAAAACCATATTAATCATCTAGAGCTGATGTGGTCTTTCCAAGTGGTCGGGGCTGGTCAGCGACAAGGAAGGAGTGGCAGGTGGTGCAAAAAGAGGGGAAGTAAAATAAAATAAAATAAAATAAAGAGGAAGGAAAGAAGGAAGCTCGCGAATGAGATTTATGTCTCCACAGCCAACTGGTGATCCACGGCCCACAAGTTAAGAACCACTGATGTAAATGCACTCTAAGAGAACAAAGTCGATTATTTTTCTAGAATTGTGGACAAATGTTGAATTACTGGAGAAAGAAGACAACACGAAAGACTGAATTCCATTTGTAGCTACACAAATGATCTTTCCACTTCTTTTCTTTCATAGGATACATTATATATCATACCCTGATAGATTTTAACACATTTGCCTAATGAAGTAGCCAGTAGAGATCTGAAAGCTAGCATCATGTGTTTTGTGCATTTTTGGTTGGTCCCTTAAATGCATGTCTTCTTTGTAGATTTTGTGTCTTATTGTATTTCCCTCTATTACCAGAAAGGCGATCCTTAAAATGTTTTCTGGCTTTGATAATACCACATTTTAGCCATAATGTGAGAAATCTAAGGAAAAGGAAATCAAGGGACTGGGATTCAGCTGAAAGTTTCCACCTCCAGGAACTTTTTTATTGCCATTGCATTTGCCAAACACCAAAAGGTTTCATAAAGGCAATAATAGAGAGGCCCCTATAGAAACTCAAAATTCTCTGCTTCACTCAGGACAGAAAAAAACTGGACTGTAGAGGAAGTTGTTTTTTCTGTTGCTAATGGAGACAGTTTTTTTCCAAAGCTGCTAATTACAAATGGTATTGATATATATTCACTGGTACACCTTCTGCAACCTGAAAATATATTTTAAAAGATATCTGTTATTTGTTATGTCTCAGGTACAAGCAAGGTTAACACTACTCCCAATTAGCAGAATGGACAGGAAGGGAGGAGAAAAGGGAGAAGAAATCCAACTGAAGAAGTCAGAGTACCTCTGCCCTGAGGAAAAGGTAATGGAGGATGGAATCCATGTGTGAGTGCACACTTGTTTCTTCCCTCCTCTGAATTGAGGCCAGCTTCTTCTTCATATAAATTCCCCACTCGCCCTTTCCACTGATTTTTCCTTTTTCCAAGCACCAACATGCCTACTGGGGTCTCATCAACTGCCAGAGCAAAAAGGATGCAGGGAATATTCCAGCAAAGGATTATCATCCACCTGCTTGATGTGCCATCAGTTGCACACACTACATTATCAATGATACATGAAGTCGAGCATGTATTTCTTGTACCAAACAAGAAATACAAACTCATCTATTCAGAAGTGTTAAATGATCACAAAGAGTGGAAGGATAGGTCATTTTTGACAGGTGTCTCATTTTTCTTTGGAGTCCTGACAAGAGTATACCCACTGAATCAATGGAACTTATCTATGACTTGACTCAGAATTGATACACTGATTTCACTTCAAGTAGCATAAATCTCCCTCATGGATTAACTCAGGGTCCATCCAGACATGCTTCAAAATGCGAGGCCTGTTGGGCTTTTACCAGAGCCATCCAAATGACACCTCTGGTAAAAGCAAATTAGTTTGGGACAAAGCAGGTAAACCATGCTATGTCCCAAATTCATTAAATACCCCATTAGACCTAGGCCTTCCTGAAAGGCCCAGTTTTAATGGGGCATGGGGCCTGTGGGGATCAACTACCAGCAATTTCTCTCCTGCCTCTTCCTAATGTGCCACTGGGTATGCTATTTCTACAAGCCAGGAGGCCTGTCAGAGCGGTATAATGGTAGTCCGGTTATTTTTTATACTTTTGAGGCTTTTGTTAGGGGTGTTGGGGAGTGGGTGGGTGTCCTCTCAGTTCCTGGGGCTTGTGGAAACCAAAAAACCAAAAGGACTGTGGGGACTGACCCGGTAAGTTACTGGGAGGGCATCTAGACAAGACCAGGTTTTGGGAGGGGTGTGGGGACAACAACCCAAGCTGAAGCTGGTTTTTCTAACCTGCTTCATTGTGGATTTTTCCCCAGTGTGGAAGCATCCTCAGTCTACTTTTCTCAGGACTAATCAACAAGATTAATATAAACCAAGAAAGAAACACATTTTTCACAGTATTTACTGGTAAAAAGATACACTAATTTATAATAATATATACTTACTCCACTGAGGGTATCAGCAGCCTAGAGGACAAAAACAAAGATTTGTTACTGTCACTTTAAAAAGAAGACAAAAAGTAATGCAAAAACAACCACAACAACTTCAACAACAAAAAACCTTCATTGGGAAAAGTTGATTTTATCATCAGCATTTTCTCGCTAGATCTCCCCTGCTGTATGATGGAGTTTTGGAATGCAGATACACTGCATTGGACTAGATTATATGAATCTACACTGCCATATAATTTAGTTCAATGCAGTGAATCAATATTCTGAAACTGTATTATATGACAGTATAGATCCAGCCTGTGGGAGCTTGAAGTATTCTAGATCTTTCCATATATCCTTTAGTCTAAGGCCGCCAATTAAATCATTTGTATGCATTTCTTACTTTTAAAAATGGGGGAGGGGAATCTTTCAGAAAGATGAATGAAAGTCCTTTTATTATTAAGAATCAATAGGACTTATCTATGTGTTCACCCAGGATGTAGACACTGATTGCATTTCAGGTTTGATAAATTTCATGGATCCAGTCTACTCTATTCGGGACTAACTAACAGGACTCATGTATTTGAAGAAAGAAACAGACTTTTCCATAATAATTAATAAGAAATACCCTGCCCATCATACTGGGCAGGGGAATGGTGACTATGCGTCGCTCTCTCCTCCCACCATCTTCTTTGGTCCTTCTGGATTATACAGCAATGTAGATCCAGTCTCTGTGGGAGCTTTAAGAATTTTCTAGGTATTTCCAATATCCCTTAAGGTTTTAAAGATCAAGTTCATAAATTTCATGCATCCAGTCTACTCTAGTCAGGACTAACCAACAGGACTCTTGTAAAAGAAGAAAAAAACTTACTTTTTTCGTAATAATGAATAACAAAAAGTAGCAAAAAATCTCAGTGTGGATGGGCTCTGACTGACTCCCTCATGGATTCAGACAGGGTCCATCCAGACATGCCCCAAAATGCGGAGCCAGTAAAAGCAAATTAATTCGGTACAAAGCAGTTTGAGCTACACTTTGTCCTGAATTCACTAAATACGCCATTAGACCCAGGCCTTCCTGAAAGGCTCGGGTCTAATGGGATATGGGGCCTGTGGGGCCTGAATATGGGAAAACTCACTCCTTTCCCCTGCCCCCACATGTAACTCCAGGTGCATCATTTCTATGCACCAGGAGGCTTGCCGGAGCAGCATAATGGTAGCCTGATAGGTTCCTGTGAGGGCATCTAGATAAGCTCACCTTTTGGAAGGGGTTTGGAGACAAAAGCCCATCCCCAAGCAGGTTTTTTAAATCCGCTTCATTGTGGGTTTTTTCCCAGTGAGGAAACAAACTCAGTCTACTCTTCTCAGGACTAACCAACAAGATTAATGTAAAACAAGAAAGAAACAGACTTATTTACCGGTAATAAGAAATACTCATTCATATGTCTACTTACTTGACTAGCGGTATCAACAGCCTAGACGACAAAAACAAAAATGTGTTACTTGTTCTTTAAAAAGAGGAATAAAATAATGCAAAAACAATCACAACTTCAACAACAATAACAACAACATCAACAACAAAACACCTTCAGTGGGAAAATGGGGAAAAGGTAGATTTCATCATCAACAGTCTCTCGCTAGATGTCCCCTGCTGAATGCTGGAGTTTCAGAATGCAGACAAACTGCATTGGACTTGATTATATGAGTCTACACTGCCACATAATTTAGTTCAATGCAACAAATCTGCTTGAAGTATTCTAGATCTTTCCATATATCCTTTATTCTAAGGCCGCCAATTAAACCATTTGCATGCAGTTCTTACATTTAAAAATGGGGGGGGGGGTCTCTTTCAGAAAGATGAATTAAAGTCCTTTTTATCATTAAGAATCAATGGGATTTATCTATGTGTTCACCCAGGATGTAGACACTGATTGCATTTCAGGTTTGATAAATGTTATGCATCCTGTCTACTCTATTCAGGACTAACCAACAGGACTCGTGTAAAAGAAGAAAGAAACAGACTTTTCCGTAAGAATGAATAAGAAATACCCTGCCTGTCATAATGGGTAGGGGAGGGGTGACTATGTGGCGCTCTCTCCTCCCACCATCTTCGTTGCCCCCTTCTTCCCAAGGGCCTCCATGCTTCTGTGCACACTCCGGGCATGTGGTTAAATCAACAAATCAGACTGAACCTCCTGGTTCAATCTCATTGCTTCCCTGGAGCAGATCTGAGTGAAGACATCTTCCCACAGGTCCACCTGCCTGGTAGAGATCCAGGCAAGGTAGCTCCCTCTCCTCACTTGCCTTCGACCTCTACAGCCCTCCCCCTAAATTAGTTTTGATGTGGTTTCTCTCTTTGTCACAGCTTGGGTTTTGCATGGGACCTGGATCAGGTTTTGGGCTCGTTCACCCTCATCCTGAAGGGTATGCACGATCTTGTGCGGGGTGCCTGGAGTGGTCTTGGATGGGATCCTGCATTGTGTCCCCTCCTGTGTTTTTCTTCAGTTTCATTGGTACAGCAGGCGGGCTTCCCAATGAGGTGCTCCATGGCCCATGTGTGGCTGCAAATCCTTTTTTTTTAGCTGTAAACATGAAATAAGTTGTGGACTTCGTAGTCCGAACTACCATGGGTGGCTGGTATTTTTTGTACGGGTCTAGGTTGGGGAGGTGTTGTCACTTTGCACACATTGCTCATTTACAATAATATATACTTACTCCGCCAGAAGCACCAGCAAGCTGTAGGACAAAAAAGAACATTTATTATTGCTCTTTACAAGGGGGAAAAAAGAAATGCAAAAACAACAACTTCGACAGCCACAAAATACCTTCATTAGGAAAATGAGGAAAAAGTTGATCATTAGAAAAATCTCTCCAGGATCTACACTGCCATATAATGTGGTTTCAGAATTTATTTTATTTTTTGTCGTGTCAGGAGCGACTTGAGAAACTGCAAGTCGCTTCTGTTGTGAGAGAATTGGCTGTCTGCAAGGACGTTGCCCAGGGGACGCCCGGATGTTTTGATGTTTTATCATCCTTGTGGGAGGCTTCTCTCATGTCCCCGCAAGAGGAGCTGGAGCTGATAGAGGGAGCTCATCCACCTCTCCCCGGATTCAAACCTGCGACCTGTCGGTCTTCAGTCCTGCCGGCACAGGGGTTTAACCCACTGCGCCACCGAGGGCTCCATATGCAGAATGCAGATTAACAAGAAATGAACAAGAAATGCTTATTCACAATAACATATTACTCCATCGAAGCTACCAGTAAACTAGAAGACAAAAACGAACATCTGTTACTTGCTCTTTAAATAGGGAATAAAGTAATGCAAAAACAGCAGCAGCAGCAACAACAACAACAAAACATATTCATTGAGGAAAATTGTGAAAAGGTTGACTTTACCATCAGCAAACTCTGGCTGATCTACACCGTGATATGACAGAGTTAATGAATATTAACTGCATTGGACTGGATTATACAGCAATACAGATCCAGCCTCTGTGGGAGCTTTAAGAATTTTCTAGATATTTCCATATATCCCTTAAGGTTTTAGAGCTCAAGTCGAGGGTGCTGTGGTGTTAGTTTTAAATAGTTTTTAAAGCAGTTTTATGGATTTTATATGTTACCTTTTAAATACTATAGATATTTAATTTTGTTTTAATGTTTGTATATTTGTGATTTTGAAATTGTTTTGAAATGCTTTTAATGTAAACCACTTTGAGTTTCTTTCTGGAGAGAAAGAGCGGGTTATCAATAATAATAATAATAATAATAATAATAATAATAATAATAATTTTCTAAGGCCTCAGGGTATGCCAGTTAATTTATATGGATGTAGACAGGGTGCTCTGGTGTGGGCTGGTCCATAAGGTCATGAAGAGTTGGAAGCGACTGAATGAATAAACAACAACAACAGTTCTCACATAACAATCATAATCATAATGACAATTGTTTAAATTATAGAGCATTGTTGGGCATTGAGGGCTTTTTCTCACATACTTTTGTGGCTACCTTTTGTCTAGCTGTTACGGTTTGAAGGAACTTTGCTGCCAAAAAATGCAGACTGAACTACATTGAACTACCATATCAACAAATCAGACTGAACATCCTGGTTCAATCTCATGGCTTCTCTGGAACTGATCTGAGTGAAGACTTCTTCCCTCAGGTCCACCTGCCTGGTAGAAATCCAGGCAAGGCAGCTCCCTCTCCTCAGTTGCCTTTGACCTCTCCCACTTTTCCCCTAACTTAGTCTGAATGTAGTTTCTATCTCTGTCACAGCTTAGGGTTTGCATGGGACCTGGATCTTTTCCGAAGTGTTAAATTAACACAGAGTGGGAGGATAAGCAGAGTGTTCTTTTCTATAGGCCATTTCTGTCTTGGGAGTCCTGACAAGAGTAGACCCACTGAATCAATGAAACTTATCTATGTCTTGACTCAGAATTGATAAAGTAATTTCACTTCAAGTAGCAGTGTGGATGGGCTCTGACTGACTCCCTCATGGGTTCACTCGGCGCTCATCCAGACATGCCCCAAAATACGGAACCTGTTGGGAATTTACCTTCGGTAAAAACAAATTAATTCAGGACAAAGTAGTTTGTGCCATGCTTTGTCCTGAATTCACTAAATATGCCAATAGACCCAGGCCTTCCTGAAAGGCTCAGGTCTAATGGAGTATGGGGCCTGTGGGGACTGAATATGGAAAAATTCACTCCTTCCCCCTGCCCCCACATGTACCTCCAGGTGCATCATTTCTATGCACATGGAGGCCTGCCAGAGCAGCATAATGGCAGCCTGGTAAGTTCCTGTGAGTGCATCTAGAGAAATGCAGGCTTTGGAGGGGGTGTGGGGACAAAAGACTGGCCTTATCTAGATGCCCTCACAGATACCCGCTTCATTGTGGGTTTTTCCCCAGTGTGGTAACATCCTCAGTATACTCTTCTCAGAACTAACCAACAAGATTCATGTAAAACAGGAAAGAAACAGACTTTTCACAGTATTTACCGGTAAAAAGAAATACTCATTTATAATAATATATACTTACTCCACTGACGGCACCAGCAGCCTAGAGGACAAAAACAAAGATTTGTTACTGGCTATTTAAAAAGAGGAATAAAGTAATGCAAAAACAACTACAACAACTTCAACAACACAACACCTTCATTGGGAAAGGTTGATTTTATTATCAACATTTTCTCACTCGATCTCCCCTGCTGTATGATGGAGTTTCGGAATGCAGATACACTGCATTGGACTGGATTATATGAATCTACACTGCCATATAATTTAGTTCAATGCAGTGAGTCAACATTCTGAAACTGTATTATATGACAGTATAGATCCAGCCTGTGGGAGCTTGAAGTATTCTAGATCTTTCCATATATCATTTAGTCTAAGGCCACCATTTAAATCATTTGTATGCATTTCTTACTTTTAAAAATGGGGGGAGGGGAATCTTTCAGAAAGATAAATGAAAGTCCTTTTATTGTTTAGAATCAATAGGACTTATCTATGTGTTCACCCAGGATGTAGACACTGATAGCATTTCAAGTTTGATTAATGTCATGGATGCAGTCAACTCTATTCAGGACTAAGCTACAGGACTCTTGTAAAAGAACTAAGAAACAGACTTTTCCATAATAATTAATAAGAAATACCCTGCCCGTCATACGGGGCAGGGGAGTGGTGACTATGCGGTGCTCTTTCCTCCCACCATCTTCTTTGCCCCCTTCTTTCTAAGGGCCTCTATGCTTCTGTGCACACTCCAGGCATGTGGTTATATCAACAAATCAGACTGAACCTGGTTCAATCTCATTGCTTCCCTGGAGCAGATCTGAGTGAAGACATCTTCCCACAGGTCCACCTGCCTAGTAGAGATCCAGGCAAGGCAGCTCCCTCTCCTCACTTGCCTTCGACCTCTACAGCCCTCCCCCTAAATTAGTTTTGATGTGGTTTCTCTCTTTGTCACAGCTTGGGTTTTGCATGGGGCCTGGATCAGGTTTTGGGCTCATTTACCCTCATCCTGAAGGGTATGCACGATCTTGTGCGGGGTGCCTGGAGTGGTCTTGGATGGGATCCTGCATTGTGTTCCCTCCCATGTTTTTCTTCAGTTTCATTGGTACAGCAAGCAGGCTTCCCAATGAGGTGCTCCAAGACCCATGTGTGGCTGCCAGTTCTTTTATTACAACTCTAGGCTTCTCTCAAGGACAACTGCTAGGTATGGGATGGGACCAAGCCAAGGCTCTTATTAGACAACGGATCCTGGATATAGAGCGACAATCAGACTTAGCCTGCTCTCCAGCATTCACCATTAGCGAAGATAGCAGATATCTCATCGCTCCCATGCCTTACTTAGCAAACCTGGAGGTGCCTAAACACCGAAGAGCTTTCACTTTGGCAAGATGCCATGCCCTTCCATCGGCAGTACTGGAGGGGAGGTACCAGAAGACCCCTGCCCAGGAGAGACTATGCCCGTGTGAGTCTGGCTACATTGAAACAACTGAACATGTGCTCCTCCAATGTGTGTTCTATAGAGACATTAGAGCTAATTTCATCACTCCATGGCTTTTAAAACATCCAGGGCGCACTGAAAGATATTACACCTCCCTGCTGCTCTCGGACTCTTGCTCTGCGACAACCTACAGTGTTGCCAAGTGCTGTGCAGCAGCAATTAACATTAGAAGGCTGATGACCGACTCCACCAGGCAACTTCCTGCTGGGAATATAGTTAGAATGATTTGTAATAACTGAAATGCTGTAAATGCTCCCCTCTCATCCCTTTTATAGTTTCCCAGTTGTCTGATATTTGTTATTAGCCACCCCCTATTTTAGATTCATGCATGCACTTTAAACTGTAAGTTTAGTCTGTTTTATCTTTTTAATTTGTCTCTTTTATAACATGTTTTTAATCTGCTTTTAATCTGCTTTTATACCTGATCTACTTGGGAACTGCGATTCCCTTCCTTAGGCACCGATGCCCCATTCTGTACTGTGCTGGTCAAAGACCATAATAAATCACTGAGTATTTAGCTGTAATCATGAAATAAGTTGTGGACCTCCTAGTCCCAACTACCATGGGTGGCTGGTATTTTGTGTATAGGTCTAGGTTGGGAAGGTGTTGTCACCTTGCACACATTGCTCATTTACAATAATATATACTCACTCCACCAGCAGTATTAGTAACACGTAGGACAAAAAGGAACACTTACTACTTGCTCTTTAAAAGGGGGGACCAAAGAAATGCAAAAACAATAACTTCAACAGATATTAACAAGAAATGCTTATTCATAATTAAATATTACTCAATTGAGGCTACCAGTGAACTAGAAGACAAAAATGAACATTTGTTACTTGCTCCTTAAATAGGGGAATAAAGTATACTCTGGTTTCTCTTCAGATCCTATAAATCTTTAAATAAGGGAATAAAGTAATGTAAAAACAATAGCAGCAGCAACAACAACCACAATAGCAGCAGCAGCAGCAACAACCACAACAAAACATTCATTGAGGAAAACGGTGAAAAGGTCGATTTCACCCTCAGCAAACTCTGGCTGGATCTACACCGCCATATCGCAGACTTAATGAAAATAAACTGCATTGGACTGGATTATATGGCAATGTAGATCCAGCCTCTGTGGGAACTTTAAGAATTTTCTAGATATTTCCATATATCCCTTAAGGTTTTAAAGATCAAGTCGAGGGTGCTGTGGTGTTACTTTTAAATATTTTTACAGCAGTTCTATGGATTTTGTTACCTTTTAAATACTATAGATATTTAATGTTTGTATATTTGTGGTTTTCAAATTGTTTTGAAATGCTTTTAATGTAAACCACTTTGAGTTTCCTTCTGTAGAGGAAGAGCGGGGTATCAATAATAATAATAATAATAATAATAATAATAATAATAATAATTTTCTAAGGCCTCAGGGTATGCCAGTTAATTTATATGGATGTAGACGGGGTGCTCTGGTGTGGGCTGGTCCATAAGGTCATGAAGAGATGGAAGCGACTGAATGAATAAACAACAACAGTTCTTAAATAACAATCATAATCATAATGACAATTGTTTAAATTATAGAGCATTGTTGGGCATTGAGGGCTTTTTCTCACATACTTTTGTGGCTATGTTTTGTCTAGTTGTTACAGTTTGAAGCAACTTCGCTGCCAAATAATGCATACTGAACGACATTGAACTGGGTTATATAGGTCTACACCGCAATATCAACAAATCAGACTGAACATCCTGGTTCATTCTCATGGCTTCTCTGGAACGGATCTGAGTGAAGATTTCTTCCCTCAGGTCCACCTGCCTGGTATAAATCCAGGCAAGGCAGCTCCCTCTCCTCAGTTGCCTTTGACCTCTCCCACTTCCCCCCTAAATTAGTGTGAATGTAGTTTCCATCTCTGTCACAGCTTAGGGTTTGCATGGGACCTGGATCTTTTCCGAAGTGTTAAATTCACACAGAGTGGGAGGATAAGCAGAGTTCTTTTCTATAGGCTATTTCTGACAGGTGTCTCATTCTTCTTGGGAGTCCTGACAAGAGTACACCCACTGAATCAATGGAACTGTTCAGAAGTTTAGTGGAGGCTCCTTCTTTGGAGGCTTTTAAACAGAGGCTGGATGGCTATCTGTCGAGGGTGCTTTGAATGCAATTTTCCTGCTTCTTGGCAGGGGGTCAAACTGGATAGCCCATGAGGTCTCTTCCAACTCTATGAGTCTATGAACTTATCTATGCCTTGACTCAGAATTGATAAAGTAATTTCACTTCAAGTAGCAGTGTGGATGGGCTCTGACTGACTCCCTCATGGATTCAGTCGGGGTCCATCCAGACATGCCCCAAATGCGGAGCCTGTTGGGAATTTACCGTCGGTACAAGCAAATTAATTCGGGACAAAGCAGTTTGAGCCACGCTTTGTCCTGAATTCACTAAATACACCATTAGACCCAGGCCTTCCTGAAAGGCTTGGATCTAATGGGGTATGGGGCCTGTGCGGACTGAATATGGGCAAACTCACTTCTTCCCCCTGCCCCCACATGTACCTCCAGGTGCATCATTTCTATGCACCAGGAGGCCTGATGGAGCAACATAATGGCGGCCTGGTATGTTCCTGTGAGGGCATCTAGATAAGCCCAGGCTTTGGAAGGGGTGTGGGGACAAAAGCCCATGCCCAACCGGGTTTTTTAAACCCCTCTTCAGCGTGGGTTTTTTAAACCCCTCTTCAGCGTGGGTTTTTCCCCAGTGCGGAAACATGCTCAGTCTACTCTTCTCAGGACTAAACAAAAAGATTCATGTAAAACAAGAAAAAAAAGACTTCTTAACCGGTAATAAGAAATATTCATTCATAATAATATCTACTTACTTCACTAGCGGAACCAAGAGCCTAGATGACAAAAACAAAAATTTGTTACTTGCTCTTTAAAGGAGGAATAAAATAATGCAAAAACAATCACAACTTCAACAACAATAACAACAACATCAACAACAAAACACGTTCAGTGGGAAAATGGGGAAAAGGTAGATTTCATCATCAACAGTCTGGATCTCCCCGCTAGATCTCCCCTGCTTTTTTATTTGTTGTGTCAGGAGCGACTTGAGAAACCAAGTCGCTTCTGGTATGAGAGAATTGGCGGTCTGCAAGGACATTGCCTAGGGGATGCCCGGATGATTTTGATGTTTTATCATCCTTGTGGGAGGCTTCTTTCATGTCCCCGCATGAGGAGCTGGAGCTGATAGAGGGAGCTCATCCGCCTCTCTCCGGATTCGAACCTGCAACCTGTCGGTCTTCAGTCCTTCCGGCACAGAGGTTTAACCCACTGCGCCACCGGGGGCTCCTAGCTCCCCTGCTGAATGATGGAGTTTCAGAAAGCAGAGAAACTGCATTGGACTTGATTATATGAGTCTATACTGCCACATAATTTAGTTCAATGCAACGAATCTGAATTCTGAAACTACATTATATGGCAGTGTAGATCCAGCCAGTGGGAGCTTGAAGTATTCTAGATCTTTCCATATATCTAAGGTTGCCAATTAAACTATTTGCATGCAGTTCTTACCTTTAAAAATGAGGGGGGGATCTCTTTCAGAAAGACGAATGAAAGTCCTTTTATCATTAAGAATCAATGGGATTTATCCATATGTTGACCCAGGATGTAGACACTGATTGCATTTCAGGTTCGATAAATTTTATGCATCCTGTCTACTCTATTCAGGACTAACCAACAGGACTCGTGTAAAAGAAGAAAGAATCAGACTTTTCCGTAAGAATGAATAAGAAATACCCTGCCTGTCATAATGGGTAGGGGAGGGGTGACTATGTGGCGCTCTCTCCTCCCACCATCTTCGTTGCCCCCTTCTTCCCAAGGGCCTCCATGCTTCTGTGCACACTCCGGGCATGTGGTTAAATCAACAAATCAGACTGAACCTCCTGGTTCAATCTCATTGCTTCCCTGGAGCAGATCTGAGTGAAAACATCTTCCCACAGGTCCACCTGCCTGGTAGAGATCCAGGCAAGGCAGCTCCCTCTCCTCACTTGCCTCCGACCTCTACAGCCCTCCCCCTAAATTAGTTTTGATGTGGTTTCTCTCTTTGTCACAGCTTGGGTTTTGCATGGGACCTGGATCAGGTTTTGGGCTCGTTCACCCTCATCCTGAAGGGTATGCACGATCTTGTGCGGGGTGCCTGGAGTGGTCTTGGATGGGATCCTGCATTGTGTCCCCTCCTGTGTTTTTCTTCAGTTTCATTGGTACAGCAGGCGGGCTTCCCAATGAGGTGCTCCATGGCCCATGTGTGGCTGCAAGTCCTTTTTTTTAGCTGTAAACATGAAATAAGTTGTGGACTTCGTAGTCCCAACTACCATGGGTGGCTGGTATTTTTTGTACGGGTCTAGGTTGGGGAGGTGTTGTCACCTTGCACACATTGCTCATTTACAATAATATATACTTACTCCGCCAGAAGCACCAGCAAGCTGTAGGACAAAAAGGAACATTTATTATTGCTCTTTACAAGGGGGAAAAAAGAAATGCAAAAACAACAACTTCGACAGCCACAAAATACCTTCATTAGGAAAATGAGGAAAAAGTTGATCATTAGAAAAATCTCTCCAGGATCTACACTGCCATATAATGTGGTTTCAGAATTTGAGAAACTGCAAGTTGCTTCTGTTGTGAGAGAATTGGCTGTCTGCAAGGACGTTGCTCAGGGGACGCCCGGATGATTTGATGTTTTATCATCCTTGTGGGAGGCTTCTCTCATGTCCCCGCATGAGGAGCTGGAGCTGATAGAGTCCTGCCGGCACAGGGGTTTAACCCACTGCGCCACCGAGGGCTCCAGTATAGATCCAGCCTGTGGGAGCTTGAAGTATTCTAGATCTTTCCATATATCCTTTAGTCTAAGGCCGCCAATTAAATCATTTGTATGCATTTCTTACTTTTAAAAATGGGGGAGGGGAATCTTTCAGAAAGATGAATGAAAGTCCTTTTATTATTAAGAATCAATAGGACTTATCTATGTGTTCACCCAGGATGTAGACACTGATTGCATTTCAGGTTTGATAAATTTCATGGATCCAGTCTACTCTATTCGGGACTAACTAACAGGACTCATGTATTTGAAGAAAGAAACAGACTTTTCCATAATAATTAATAAGAAATACCCTGCCCATCATACTGGGCAGGGGAATGGTGACTATGCGTCGCTCTCTCCTCCCACCATCTTCTTTGGTCCTTCTGGATTATACAGCAATGTAGATCCAGTCTCTGTGGGAGCTTTAAGAATTTTCTAGGTATTTCCAATATCCCTTAAGGTTTTAAAGATCAAGTTCATAAATTTCATGCATCCAGTCTACTCTAGTCAGGACTAACCAACAGGACTCTTGTAAAAGAAGAAAAAAACTTACTTTTTTCGTAATAATGAATAACAAAAAGTAGCAAAAAATCTCAGTGTGGATGGGCTCTGACTGACTCCCTCATGGATTCAGACAGGGTCCATCCAGACATGCCCCAAAATGCGGAGCCAGTAAAAGCAAATTAATTCGGTACAAAGCAGTTTGAGCTACACTTTGTCCTGAATTCACTAAATACGCCATTAGACCCAGGCCTTCCTGAAAGGCTCGGGTCTAATGGGATATGGGGCCTGTGGGGCCTGAATATGGGAAAACTCACTCCTTTCCCCTGCCCCCACATGTAACTCCAGGTGCATCATTTCTATGCACCAGGAGGCTTGCCGGAGCAGCATAATGGTAGCCTGATAGGTTCCTGTGAGGGCATCTAGATAAGCTCACCTTTTGGAAGGGGTTTGGAGACAAAAGCCCATCCCCAAGCAGGTTTTTTAAATCCGCTTCATTGTGGGTTTTTTCCCAGTGAGGAAACAAACTCAGTCTACTCTTCTCAGGACTAACCAACAAGATTAATGTAAAACAAGAAAGAAACAGACTTATTTACCGGTAATAAGAAATACTCATTCATATGTCTACTTACTTGACTAGCGGTATCAACAGCCTAGACGACAAAAACAAAAATGTGTTACTTGTTCTTTAAAAAGAGGAATAAAATAATGCAAAAACAATCACAACTTCAACAACAATAACA
This sequence comes from Anolis sagrei, assembly GCF_037176765.1. NCBI lineage: Eukaryota > Metazoa > Chordata > Lepidosauria > Squamata > Anolidae > Anolis > Anolis sagrei. The sequence goes on from NC_090034.1 coordinate 91,444,378, forward strand.
ACAACATCAACAACAAAACACCTTCAGTGGGAAAATGGGGAAAAGGTAGATTTCATCATCAACAGTCTCTCGCTAGATGTCCCCTGCTGAATGCTGGAGTTTCAGAATGCAGACAAACTGCATTGGACTTGATTATATGAGTCTACACTGCCACATAATTTAGTTCAATGCAACAAATCTGCTTGAAGTATTCTAGATCTTTCCATATATCCTTTATTCTAAGGCCGCCAATTAAACCATTTGCATGCAGTTCTTACATTTAAAAATGGGGGGGGGGTCTCTTTCAGAAAGATGAATTAAAGTCCTTTTTATCATTAAGAATCAATGGGATTTATCTATGTGTTCACCCAGGATGTAGACACTGATTGCATTTCAGGTTTGATAAATGTTATGCATCCTGTCTACTCTATTCAGGACTAACCAACAGGACTCGTGTAAAAGAAGAAAGAAACAGACTTTTCCGTAAGAATGAATAAGAAATACCCTGCCTGTCATAATGGGTAGGGGAGGGGTGACTATGTGGCGCTCTCTCCTCCCACCATCTTCGTTGCCCCCTTCTTCCCAAGGGCCTCCATGCTTCTGTGCACACTCCGGGCATGTGGTTAAATCAACAAATCAGACTGAACCTCCTGGTTCAATCTCATTGCTTCCCTGGAGCAGATCTGAGTGAAGACATCTTCCCACAGGTCCACCTGCCTGGTAGAGATCCAATCAAGGCAGCTCCCTCTCCTCACTTGCCTTCGACCTCTACAGCCCTCCCCCTAAATTAGTTTTGATGTGGTTTCTCTCTTTGTCACAGCTTGGGTTTTGCATGGGACCTGGATCAGGTTTTGGGCTCGTTCACCCTCATCCTGAAGGGTATGCACGATCTTGTGCGGGGTGCCTGGAGTGGTCTTGGATGGGATCCTGCATTGTGTCCCCTCCTGTGTTTTTCTTCAGTTTCATTGGTACAGCAGGCGGGCTTCCCAATGAGGTGCTCCATGGCCCATGTGTGGCTGCAAATCCTTTTTTTTAGCTGTAAACATGAAATAAGTTGTGGACTTCGTAGTCCCAACTACCATGGGTGGCTGGTATTTTTTGTACGGGTCTAAGTTGGGGAGGTGTTGTCACCTTGCACACATTGCTCATTTACAATAATATATACTTACTCCGCCAGAAGCACCAGCAAGCTGTAGGACAAAAAGGAACATTTATTATTGCTCTTTACAAGGGGGAAAAAAGAAATGCAAAAACAACAACTTCGACAGCCACAAAATACCTTCATTAGGAAAATGAGGAAAAAGTTGATCATTAGAAAAATCTCTCCAGGATCTACACTGCCATATAATGTGGTTTCAGAATTTATTTTATTTTTTGTCGTGTCAGGAGCGACTTGAGAAACTGCAAGTCGCTTCTGTTGTGAGAGAATTGGCTGTCTGCAAGGACGTTGCCCAGGGGACGCCCGGATGTTTTGATGTTTTATCATCCTTGTGGGAGGCTTCTCTCATGTCCCCGCAAGAGGAGCTGGAGCTGATAGAGGGAGCTCATCCACCTCTCCCCGGATTCAAACCTGCGACCTGTCGGTCTTCAGTCCTGCCGGCACAGGGGTTTAACCCACTGCGCCACCGAGGGCTCCATATGCAGAATGCAGATTAACAAGAAATGAACAAGAAATGCTTATTCACAATAACATATTACTCCATCGAAGCTACCAGTAAACTAGAAGACAAAAACGAACATCTGTTACTTGCTCTTTAAATAGGGAATAAAGTAATGCAAAAACAGCAGCAGCAGCAACAACAACAACAAAACATATTCATTGAGGAAAATTGTGAAAAGGTTGACTTTACCATCAGCAAACTCTGGCTGATCTACACCGTGATATGACAGAGTTAATGAATATTAACTGCATTGGACTGGATTATACAGCAATACAGATCCAGCCTCTGTGGGAGCTTTAAGAATTTTCTAGATATTTCCATATATCCCTTAAGGTTTTAGAGCTCAAGTCGAGGGTGCTGTGGTGTTAGTTTTAAATAGTTTTTAAAGCAGTTTTATGGATTTTATATGTTACCTTTTAAATACTATAGATATTTAATTCGTGTAAAAGAAGAAAGAAACAGACTTTTCCGTAAGAATGAATAAGAAATACCCTGCCCGTCATACTGAGCAGGGGAGTGGTGACTGTGTGGCAATCCCTCCTTCCACCATCTTCTTTGCCCCCTTCTTCTCAAGGGCCTCCATGATTCTGTGCACACTCCAGGCATGTAGTTATATCAACAGATGAGACTGATCCTCCTGGTTCAGTCTCATTGCTTCCCTGGAGCAGATCTGAGTGAAAACATCTTCCCTAAGGTCCACCTGCCTGGTATAAATCCAGGCAAGGCAACTCTCTCTCCTCAGTTGTCTTTGACCACTCCCACCCTTCCCCTAAATTAGTTGTGATGTGGTTTCTATCTTGGTCCCAGTTTGTAGTTTGCATGGGACGTGGATCAGGTTTTGGGCTCATTCGCCCTCATCGTGAAGGGTATGCAAGATCTTCTGTAGTGGACTGACTCAGCAGGGTGCCTGAAGTGGCCCTGGATGGAATCCTGCACTGTGTCCCCCTCCCATGTTTTTCTTCTGTTTCACTGGTATAGCTGACAGGCCAGATAATATTCTCACCCCCCCTCCCCCCAAGCCCCCAGACTCCTTACAAAAGTAACATACATGGCCTCAATTACAGGCTTTGGCCAGCTCTCCTGGTGCGTAAAAATGATGCGCCAGGAGAGCGGGGGAGGGAAATCACCCTTTTCTAAGGGGTCTGGGGGCTTGGGGGAGGGGGTAGGTCCTCCAGACATTCTTTCGGGCTAGTCCCAAGAGATCGTCTGGACACCTACCCCAGAAAGTGCTCACTTTCTGGGGTGGGTGTAGACAGCCTCCTAGAAACATCTGCATTTTTAAAACGTGGATGCTTCTGGGATAAAAAGGTTGTCTGGATCCATCCTAAGGCACAATATATGCAAGCCAACAAAAATAGAGGCTGAAAGCAGAATCAGTTACTGAGGAAGCAGCAATATTTTTCTAAGTTAGAATCTAATGTTAGCTCAAGGCTATGTCAACAATCCAAGTTTTAAAATTAAAACCCCCTTTTAACTGTCATTTCTCCATCCTGTGGATTCCTGGAATTTGTAGTTTTGAGAGGTGAGTAGATTTCTCTGCTAGAACACTCTGGTTTTCTCTCCTGACCACATCTGGCAGTGATTTCTAAGCACTTCACCAAACTACAAATCTCAGGATTCCAAAGGATGGGAACATGGAAATTAGTGTGGGATCTAGGGAAGGCCATTTTTTAAAAAAAATCCCTGCTGTTTGGAATGTGAATGAACAAAATAATTGAGCAATACATTTTAAAATACGTTGCTTTACTTTCTGTGGCTATGAACTTTTATTTGCCTTTCAGAAAAATGGTTATGCTTCATGATCTTCGAGATCAAATCTACATTGCATGAATAATCATGAAAATGGAACATAAATCATTCGTTGGTATGGAAACCTATGTACTGCTGTGCATTAGTGAAATGCATTATATTACTAGGAGAAAATGAAAATAAAAATAAAAAGTGATACTTACGTCTTTAACGCCGAACATCTGAAAATGTAAAATTGGACAATTAATGACTGTTTGTATATTTATTACTGTAAACTCTGTATAATTTCAGATGTGTAACAATAGCTTTAGGGCCCATCAGACAGGCCCAAAATATGGGACCTCTCCCAGATTCACCTGAGGCATCCAAGTTACACCTCAGGTAAACTTGAATTAATCCAGAGTAAATTTCTCTGTTTACTCTGGATTAATAAAACACCTGAAAAGATCCAGACCTTAATGTAAGGTCTGGATCTTTCAGGGTGTTGGCCCTGTGGGGATTTACTCCTGGGACTGCTGTCATGATGCTAGAGGTCAATCTCCATGAAATCCTGTTTCTTTGGGTTCCTGGAACGCCAAGGATTGGAAGGGTACCCCCACCTTCCTCTCCCCTCCCCTTCCCACCCCTATTTCCCCCCAAAACCTATGAGGGGCAGTTCTACATTTGTTTTACCCTCTTTTGATTTTAACTGCATTTACACTTTTTTTTTTTTTTGGTATCAGGAGCAACTTGAGAAACTGCAAGTCAGTTCTGGTGTGAGAGAATTGGCTGTCTGCAAGGAAATTGCCCAGGGAACACCCAGATGCTTTACCATCCTTGTGGAAGGCTTCTCTCATGTCCCCGCATGAGGAGCTGGAGCTGACAGAGGGAGCTCAACCCACCGCCTTTGTAGACCTCTTGGAAGTGTCAACTAGTCCAATTGTCAGCAGCCAGGTTGCTCACCGGAGAGGCGTACAGGGAGCACACAGCTCCTCTGTTACGCTAGCTCCATTGACTGCTGATCAGCTTCCGAGTACAATTCAAAGTGCTGGTTTTATCCTTTAAAGTCTTAAATGGTTCTGGCCCAGATTACTTGTCTGAACCATCATGAAGCTTAAGATCGTCAGGAGAGGCCCTGCTCTCAATCCCACCACTTTCCCAAACACAGTTGGTGGGGACAAGTTGGTGGCCCCCCATCTGTGGAACTCTCTCCCTAAGGACATCAGGTTGGCCACCTCCCTTCTGTCCTTCAGAAGACAAATGAAGAGTTGGCTTTGGGTCCAGGCATTTGATTAGTGGCTAGTGGCAATTGGAAAGAAAACTTAGGATATCTGCAACATTGGATTTACCCTGATTTGGTTTTGTTTTAATTGGCATCTTTAATTTTATTGTTTAACTGAAATTGTATAACGTAGTTTTTAATGATTTTTACTGTTTTAAATGTAATTGTTGAATGTTTATATGCTTGTGAGGCTGCCCTGAGTCGACCTTCGGGAGAAGGGTGGGATAGAAATGAAATAAATAAATAATAAATAAATAAATATTATTAAATGCCTCTCATATTAGTCAATACAACTTCCATTTAGGGATTGCTTCCCAGCTCAAAGATTTACTTAGTACTTTACATATCACTCAGTCCTCCTCTACAGAGGGAAATAACTCTCCCCTATCCGGATTGGGGCTTTCTGATGCTGAACAGAATTTTGGGAACTGTAGTTGAAGACAGATCCTTTTTGAATTCTCTGCCATAGGGCTCCTTGCCTTCCCAAACTATATTTACCAAAATCCTGTGCTTTCCCAGTGAACTCTGATTTCTCCCTGCTGCTTCCCTCTCCTAATGGCAAGAAGCCATTAATTTAAAGAGGGAAGCAAGCCTTTGTTTTGCTTCCTTGCACTAAAGATGAAACTAACTTTGGGAGGCTTTCAAGATTTACAGAATACAAACAAAAAGGTATTGGGTAAGTTTCGCCCACGTGTCGGACATCACCTCATAAATACAAATTTAACCAATTTCATCTGACTTACTAGGAGTAAGACTAACAAAAAAATTGCACACCCCTAGTGAATAGATACCGCATTGTCCAATTTTCAACATGGATGCTGCTAAAAAAATTCTAATTCAGTAGTAGGCAGAAAATAGCATTGGATGGAGATAAAAGAGTTTCTTATCTAACAAAAGTACACCTTTTGTACACCATATCAAAGGGATGGTCAGCAATTCTGGTTCACAGAAAATCTAGTAGACTGTAGAACAAACAAGACATGCCAAAATCTCCTTTCACTAGTTCTGTGCAACAAACTGCAGCACAAAATGAAACTCATTTAGAAATGGAATATCTCCTTCCAAAAGATGCAGAACTGCCTTCCGTGAATACATTAGATCTAATTAGAGAAAGCCATTTCTGAATCCAAACTTTCTTGCATCTAGTCTGAGAAAGGAGTGGATGCCCCAGTTTCCTCTGCCCATTCAAGACTGTCTTCTTTAATTTTTTACTATTTAGGGAAAATATTAAGTGAAGAAAAGGATCTTACCATTTCACTTTCCTGTGGACCAAACAGAGAGATGAGAAGGAGAACAGCCACAACTTGGAACTTCATCTTGGTTTCCTTGTCACCAGTGTGAATGCTGGGGACTCAGAACCTCTGTATTTAAGGCTTGCCTTTATACAGAAAATTCAAGACAGCAAACCTGTTAAGGAGAATCAATCATGTCTGCAATGTGGTCAAGTTAATGTATTGCCATTTCCATTGCGTCAAAGCAATTGTTGACTCCAAAGGACAGGACCAACCTGGTGCTTAAAAATTAAAATTTATCATTTTGTTTAAACATATTTTCCAAATTGATCATATTATGTTTTCCAAGTCTGTACAATGTGGAATGTACTAGATTTCTGCCACAAACAATTAACAATTCTTCTTTCTGTTGCAATGGAAAAAGCTTTAGAATACAATCTTAGGACACATTTCCACTGACACTACAATGCAGTTTGAAACTGATTTGGAAGAAACCAGTTTCACTGCACGGGTGATTAGACTGCTATATTTGGAACTATATTTTAGATACGTCAAGTGGAATAAATTCCAAATAGCACTCAAGGAGTGGCTTAAAGAGCTGAACATGTTTTTTTTTATCTCGTATCAGCGGCAAGGATACTCATAGCTCAAAAATGGAGAACACAGGAAATTCCCACAATTGAGGAATGGAAAAAAAAGTGATCGAATTCATGGACATGGAAAGATTATCGAGCCTAATGGAGAGCCAGAACAAAGAAAGTCAAACAAATTGGAGCTGTTGTAAAGAATATTTAAAGGAAATCAATAATTAAAAATATAATAACAACAACCAATAGATAAACAAACAACGACGAAAGAAGAACGAAAGAAGGGAAAGGAAAATTATATAAGCAAAATAGATCAAAATAAAAATAAAGGGTACACCCTAGTACCCAGACCTACTGTGGACCAAACGGAAGTGCCATGAACTATCCCCTCCCTCTAGCTTTGTTCCTAACCCCTCATTCCCCTCACTCTACTCCCCTCACACCCTCTCCTGTTTCCCCCCCCCCATACCATCCCTCTAACTCCCAATCCTATACCTTCCCTACCTTCCAAGCTTTCCTATAAATGTATTGTTCCCCCTCTTTCGTTGTCACAAATCAAAGAAAATTTAATAAAAATATTTAAAACAAAGAGCTGAACATGTTTAGCTTACAGATGAGAAAATTAAGAGAAGACATGATAGACTTGTTTAAATATAGAAAGGATGTCATAAGGAAGAAAGAGCAGGTTGACTTGGAGCAGTGGGTTCAAATTACAGGAAAGAGGATTGAACAGTGGAACTCTCTGCCACAGAGTGTGGTGGAAGCCCCTCTTTGGAGGCTTTCAAACAGAGAGTGGACGACCATCTCTTGGGGCTACTTTGATTTGGCTTTTCCTGCATGGCAAGGGGCTGGCCCATGTGGTCTTTTCCAACTCTATGATTCTAAGATTGTATCTTGCCTCTGTAGCAATCAAAAACCATCACAAGAGTAGTTCGGAGTCAAATCATCAGTGAATCATCAAAACAAGAGATAAGCAGTATGTTCCCAATGTCTGAAGCTAAGATTTTCTAACAAATACAGTCCAAAACCAAAATCCTAGATACAATCTGTTTCTCAAGGTCCCAGGTATCACACACAGTTTCCAGGAGTCTGCCCAATAATGACATTGCTGCTAGCAACTGACTGCTCCAATGCTCAGCTGTTTGTTGTTTCACACCTGTTCCCAATTGCTGGCCCTCTATTCTACCAAACAATTGGACCTGTCAACTTGCATTCCTTCTCTCCCCAACTGCAACTGGGCTGAACTGCTTAGCTCCTTGTCTTCCAACTTAGGCAGCTGATCCTGCTCCTGATCTGTAGCCTGAGAAATGACAAGTTCTTCACTGTCCAATTAATGGTGATGCTGTTGCTCCTGATCTATAGACTAAAAATTGTGAATGTATCTTCATTTTTATTATTTTTAACAAGATTTCTCTTCTTTCTCTCCATCTCATCTTTTCCAGAAACTGCATACCTGTCTAAATCAAGGAAAATTTGGAGACTATAGTGACTTCTCAAGCCAATACCAACCACATATTTCAGCTTTAAAGTTTGCAGAAATTTCAGTGGCTATTCTACTTCAAGATAATACTGCATACACTGTTAGTAAATTCTGAATCGGCCGCAGAAAAATGATTTTAATTTGGCTTTCTTATTAGAAATTTCTGCTTCTTTTTCATCCAGAAAAAAATGTTTCATAAAAATATTAATAAAGATTAATTATGAATTGAAGCACAAACATGCTTGGTGACTTGCATGAGGTTTAATGCTGTAGAAATCTTTGTGTCAATAAATGTAGAAACTGACATCGTATTTTTAGCGGGGGTAGCATGGACCTCAGGTATTGGCCTGCTACACGTCCAATAAACCATGGACACTAAAACAATTGTGAAGACGGTTGGAAAATGCACTTTGAAACATCTGGAGAACACAGATGTAGGAAGTAGAAAGCCAGCATGATGTAGTTGTTTGAGTGTTGAACTATGATTTGTAGACGAGGGTTTTCACATCAGCCCCCCCCCCCCTTAACATTTTGGAAGAGAGTCAAGACTTGGTTGTTTGAGCAAGAGTTTGAAAATGAAAGGTAAAAGACATAAGAATTGGAATGACTAGACGACAAGATGGGACAATGTTTTGATTAGGAGATGCAAATGATGTATGCTTTTAGTATTCTTGTTATGATTTTATATTATGTGTTAATATTTTAAAATGTTTTATGGTGTTTTTGGGCATCAAATCGTTGCCATTGTAAACTGCCCTGAGTCGCCGAAGGGCAGAGAAGGACGGTATACAAATATAGTAAATAAAATAAATAAACAAATAAATATTAGGCCTGGGTAACAACGGAAAAAAATCGATTTGTATTTGGGGGGTTTTTTTGTTTCGATATTTAAAATAATTACAAAATTTTCCCTTAAAAAAGTTCGGTATTTACGAAATTTCGTTAATATTAACGAATCAATTCGTTAAAATGGCGGACGCAGTTGCGCGACGTGAAAATAATAGTTTTAAATAATAGTTTTAACCTCGGAGAAGGAAAGAGGGGGGAAAACGAGAGAAAAGGGGTGAAACAAACCACTTTCTGCCTTCGTGAATGTAAGGGACAGTGAAAGCAGTACTGAAAGATGGCCATCAATTCTTAATAATAATAATAATAATAATAATAATAATAATAAATATAATTAATATAATAGTTTTAACCTGGGGAAGGAAAGGGGGGGAAGGAGAGAGAGAGGAGGGTGGGTGAGATCTCTATTCTGGTTTGACAATGCTTCTTCTTAATAATAATAATAATAATAATAATAATAACAAACCACTTTCTGCCTTCGTGAATGTAAGGGACAGTCAAAGCAGTACTGAAAGATGGCCATCCATTCTTAATAATAATAATAATAAATATAATTAATATAATAGTTTTAACCTGGGGAAGGAAAGGGGGGGAAGGAGAGAGAGAGGAGGGTGGGTGAGATCTCTATTCTGGTTTGACAATGCTTCTTCTTAATAATAATAATAATAATAATAATAATAATAATAACAAACCACTTTCTGCCTTCATGAATATAAGGGACAGTCAAAGCAGTACTGAAAGATGGCCATCCATTCTTAATAATAATAATAATAATAATAATAATAATAATAAATATAATTAATATAATAGTTTTAACCTGGAGAAGGAAAGGGGGGAAGGAGAGAGAGAGTAGGGTGGGTGAGATCTCTATTCTGGTTTGACAATGCTTCTTCTCAATAATAATAATAATAATAATAATAATAATAATAACAAACCACTTTCTGCCTTCGTGAATGTAAGGGACAGTCAAAGCAGTACTGAAAGATGGCCATCCATTCTTAATAATAATAATAATAATAAATATAATTAATATAATAGTTTTAACCTGGAGAAGGAAAGAGGTTAGGCAGGCAACAGGCAGGTCTCTGAGTGCTGCACTGCTGTGTCTCTTTGCCCAATGCACGCAGGCCAGAGTGAGGAACGAGGTGAGGTGACGACAGGAGGAGAGGAGAATTTGATCCACTTAAGCAGAGGCCAGGGACCCGGAAGTGGGGTAAATGCCGACCGCTTGCAACCAGGGAGAGGGGAGGGAAACAACTATCAAACTTGCACCAGACACATACGGAAATAATAACGAAACAATAACAAAACAATTACGAAATAGCTTTAAAAATTCGTTTCGTTTTTTAGTTGCTCCTGGATGGTTTGTTATCGCTTCGTTTACCCAAAAAATAACGAATTATTAAAGAATTACGAAATTAACGAACGAAACCGCCCAGCCCTAATAAATATCATTGTTGTACGTTTGGTACAGGATATTAGCAGTTAGGTCCCAACCTGCTCGAAGAGAAAGCCGTGTCTGTGTTCCTTAAAAATTAGTTTTTGACGCAAAACTTCCATTTTGGCACCAAAACTCCCACACTGTTTTCAAAATCTATGAGGGTTTTGATGAAACATCATAGTGCTGTTAGTATTTTGGAAGAAAACCCTATGTTTTTCTGGGAAAGGTGTGATGAGATGTAAGTGTTCAATCAATCAATGATTTATTACGGTCATTGACCAGCACAGTTCAGAATGGGGCACTGGTGCCCAAGGAAGAGAATTGCAGTTCCCAAGTAGGTCAGGTATAAAAGCAGATTAAAAACATGTTATAAAAGAGACAAATTAAAAAGATAAAACAGGATAAACTTACAGTTTAAAGTGCATGTATGAATCTAAAATAGGGGGGCAGCTAATAACAAATATCAGACAACTGGGAAGCTCTAAAAAGGGAGGAGAGGGGAACATTTACAGCATTTCAGTTATTACAAATCATTCTAACTATATTCCCGGCAGGAAGTTGCCTGGTGGAGTCAGTCATCAGCCGTCTAATGTTAATTGCTTCTGCACAGAACTTGGCAACACTATAGGTTGTCGCAGAGCAAGAGTCCGAGAGCAACAGAGATGTAAGTGTTGTAAACCATGATGTAACATTTGGATTAAAGGACCAATGATTAAAAGGTGGACAAATATAATTGTAGAAAATGTTAGCCAATGAACATATGTGCACAACTTTGAAATAAAATGCTTTTATAAAGTCATGTAATTGGGTTTAACCTGTTAGTTCGGACAACAAATAGTGTGTAACTTTATTTTAGCTGATTTTTTCAAAAAAAAAAAGAAGTCAACCTTTGCTTGCAAGCAAGACTTTTTATTGAAAGTCAGGCTCTAAGACAGAATATGAGGGTTGTGGAAGTGCTTATTTTAATTTTAATTTAAGTCCAATTCTGAAGATACCTGTCCTTTGCTGAATTTCAGCCACTTTTCCAGGAATGTTTTTGCCTATTAGTTTAATAGATATTGTTGCCAAAATTTACGCTACGTTCTTACTGAGCAGAACTGAAAGCTGGGTAAATGAAAAAGGTATCCTTGCGGAAGAACAAGCAGGTTTTAGACAAACAGATCTACCATCGATAACTGTTTTATCCTGAATCATTTGATTGCCAAATACGCCTGTAAGGGAAGACACTTGTATTCTGCCTTTATTGACTTCTCTGCAGCACTTGATACTGCTAACAGAGAAGCATTTTGGAATAAGTTGTGCAATCTCAAAATTGAACCTAGGCTACTGATAAAAGCCTTATACATAAAAACCTGCTTGAGGGTACGGTTTGGAGTAAATGGAGCTATGACAAGCAGGATCAACACATACAAAGGGGTAAGACAAGGGTGTATTTTAGCACCAATATTATTTAATCTTTATATAAACGGTTCCGGCCCTACTTACCTCTCCAAACGCATCTCCACCTATGAACCGACTAGGACATTAAGATCGTCCGGGGAGGCCCTGCTCTCGGTCCCGCCCGCATCGCAGGCGTGTCTGGCGGGGACGAGGGACAGGGCCTTCTCGGTGGTGGCCCCTCGGCTGTGGAATGCCCCACCTGTGGACATCAGACAGGCCCCTTCACTGCTGGCGTTCCGGAGGAAGGTCAAGACTTGGCTTTACGAACAAGCATTTGGCTAAATAGTGCAATGGAATACAGGAAGATGGTACAACTGAACATAGGAATTGGTATAAAGGATTATGATTACGGATTCTGATTCTGATTTGTTGCTGAGGCACTGCGATTACGATGATTGTTTTTTTACCTTGTATGTCGTGTATAATGTGTTTTGATTGCCTTTTTCGATATTGTTGTGATAACCTTTATTATATAAACCACCTTGAGTCGCCATTTCGGCTGAGAAAGGCGGTATAGAAGTAAAGCAAATAATAAACAAACAAACAAATAAATAAATATATCAATGACCTTCCTGGAGTAATGAAAGACCCTGTAGCTCATATGCCTAAAGTCCTAAACACATATTGTAACACTCTGCTGTATGCTGATGATATGATATTACTATCACACTCACAAGTTGGACTTCATAGGTTGTTAAGACTCAGTTCCTATTGCCAGAATAACTCTCTAATCATCAAGACAAAATCAAAAATAATGGTATTTGGAAAAAGACAGCAGAGACAGCAGAGATGGCAATTAGATGGTGAGGTAATAGAACAAGTAAACACCTTCCCTTACCTTGGAGTAACTTTCTCTGAGACTGGTTCTTGGACTTCTCATCACCAAAGGAGTGTTCTCAGAGCAACGGCTAGCCTGAATCGGATACTTAAGCTAAAAACACATAGCTACCAAGGTAACCTAATCCCAATAATTAAAGTGTATAAAGCTAAGGTTACACCTATGCTTTTATATGCAGTAGAAGGATGGGGTTTAAGTTCCATCTCAGTAATAGAACAAGCACAATCTCAGCACTTGAGAAGCATACTTGGAGTAGATAAAAGGACCTCCGCTGCTGTAGTGAGAGGAGAACTGGAAATTTACACAATCAATGCACAGTTTAAACTTAGAGCGTACAATTACTGGTGTAAAATCAATGTAATGGAGCCTGATAGACTCCCAAAATTGTGCCTACTAGAACAGATAAAATCCCAACTACCGACCTCTTGGATTACACAACTGACAAATTATATAAGAAGTTGTGGGCTTCCTGTCTCCTGTGCCTCAAATGACCAAGTAAGAAAGGCTGCTATACAAAGAATTTTGGATATAGAAGCACAAAAAGATATAGCCACCCTGGCTGAGTCAATATAAATGTACCTTTCAAACTGCTAACTACCTAAAAATGCGAATACCAAAACATCTCAGGGAGGTATTCACTTGAGCCAAATTTGATCAGCTCAAGACAATGGTTAGATACGGGAGATTTAACAGCATCCCTTATAATGAACGGAGTTGTATCTGCAGGGCACCTGAAATTGAGGACATAGCACACATATTGATTGCAAGTTGTATCAAAAGGTGAGAGACTTCCACCTTGGTCCATATATCAAAAGGACAATGTATTGGGAATCTCACATCAGAACAACATATTTTATGTGTGGCCAAGACCCAAAAATAACATATAAAATGGCTCTGTACTTAAGCAAAACAATACACCTGAGAACCACATATGTAGGGCTGATTGGGGTAAATTGTAGGGGTGATAATGAAATATGATGTATATACACAGCTTGATCAGTTTATCAGTTTAATCATGTCTTATCATATTTATTTACTGTATTGTTATAAGTGTCTTATTTTAACCTACTTCGTGGAGTGTGATCGGGTCTTGTCAGGCCTTGTTGTTCTGTTTCTTATTGTGATATGGCCTAAGGGCTAATCAATAAAAATTACTACTACTGCCTAGGGTATGTGTCAGCACAAACCTAGACATAATCTTCATGCTGGTTTCAGTTTTCCAACTTCCTAATTTGGGCCTGAATCCACTTGAAAGGGATTCATGATTTGTATCAATGGGCAACAGTTCTGTTCTTTCAAAAGTCATTGGACTCCAACTTCCCTAACCTCTCACCATTAGTCATGATGGCTAGGGTTGATGGAGCTTGCCATCCAATGCATCTCAAAAGCTACAAGTAAACCATTTAGTTTAGTACCCCATCAATCAAATGTAACTACAGGCAATCCCCTAGTTACAAAGATCTGACTTACAAACAACTCATAGTTATAAATCAGGGTGAGAAAACAAGAAGTGAGAAAAATCTACTCCTTGGATAGGAGTAGATGGGAAATCCACTCCTGAAAGAGTTATTAGCATGGGAAAAAGGTTTATCACCAATCCCTATTTCCATAAAAAGCCATTTTTTTCAAAATCAAACTTTCCCAGGGACAAAATGTGAGAAATCTTCTGAACAGGGGCACAATCAGCAAGACAAACACCACAAGGGTGTTAAATTTCCCAATGCTGTGCAAAGCATATTCCTTTATCCAATTCGTCATCAATCCACTTCTTTGGGCTTCACGCAAATCTACCATTTGTTAAAATATATGATCCTGTACTATTTTTTTCCATTTCTCGCTGAATAGCTTACATTCGGATATTTTTACTTTGGTATTTTAACAATGAAATTTTATGGCAGTGTCATTTGGGTTGCTAGCTCTTGTGACCCTATAGCATTTTTTCAATCTGGAGGTCAGGACCCCTGGGGGGCCATAAGGGGGTTTCAGAGGGGTCACCAAACGCCATCAGAAAATATATATTTCTGATGGTCTTAGGAACTCCTTTGGCAGAGGAGGCTGAAGATCTCTCCACCTGTACTTTTCTTCCTTTTTGGAACCAGAGGGTGAATCCTTCCATCAAAAGCCCTCCTCCGCTGTGATTAGCTGGCCTCTCAGCCAAGGGGAGGGCTGTTTCTGAGACTCCAAGCAAGGAGGGCAGAGTAGGCATGCTCAGTGCATGGCAGCATGGTACGCATGTGTGAGATAGGGAGGGCATGCAAGGCTGGAGGGAGGCTCACGCCAGCAGTCCCTTCAAGGCAGGGACTGTGTGGGAAATTTCTACCGATTCAATCATTGGTGGGGTTCAGAATGCTCTTTGTTTGTAGGTGAACTATAAATCACAGCAACTACAAGTCCCAAATGTCAAGGTCTATTTTCCCCAAACACCACCAGCGTTCACATTTGGGCATATTGAGTATTCATGCCAAGTTTGGTCCAGATCTATCATTATTTGAGTCCACAGTGTTCTCTGGATGTAGGTGAACTACAACTCCAAAAGTCAAAGTCAATGTCCACCAAACCCTTACAGTATTTTATGTTGGCTGTGGGAGTTCTTTTTTCCACAGTTTGGTTCCATTCCATTGTTGGTGGAGTTCGGAATGCTCTTAGATTGTAGGTTAACTATAAATCCTAGCAACTACAACTCCCAAATAACAACCCCCCCCCCCCCCAACAAACGCCAAATTTGGGTGTATCAGGTATTTGTTCCAACTTTCATCCAGTGAATGAAAATAGTGTCCCCTTGCTACTTCGCGGTTAGCTTTTAGTGGACTCACTATTTCATGGTTTTCAAAAAATATTAATATATGTCGCTGTATTTTTGCTGTTTCACGGGTTTTTTGCTATCGCTGCTCTCTGAGGCGATTTCCCTCCTCAGTCCTCCTTCCCGCCCACCAGACTTGATCCTTTCCTTCACTTTATTTTAAGTTTATAAAGACTTAAAATGGGGTATAACTACTAAAATTATGTATAAATATTTAAATAAATATAGCGTCCCTACATTGCAGTTTTTCACTTATTGTGGGAGGCCCTAGAACGTAACACTCGCAATAAATGAGGGAACACTGTACTTCCTGAATACCAGATATTTGCATTAAGATTCATAACAGTAGCCAAATTAAAGTTATGAAGTAGCATTGAAAATAATTTTATGGTTGGGTGTCACCCAGGCATGTAGCCAGGGTGGGGTGGGGGCTTGAGGGACTTCAGCCCCCCCCTCCCCGAAATTCTCATGGTGGTTCGTGAAAAGGCCTTACTGGTGCATTATTTAAACTGTTATGTTTATTCATATCATGATTTGATCACCATACTCAATATATCCCATATGCATGGGGGTATTGGGGTAATTATACAAAAGATTTGCTAGGGTAGACCCTCTTTCACTCAGACTCAGCCCCCCCCCTGAAACTCAGCCCCCCCAGAACCCCCCCCCCCCCCAAATCGAAATCCTGGCTACGGGCCTGGTGTCACCACAACATGAGGAACTTTATTACGGGGTCACAGCATTAGAAAGGTTGAGAAACACTGCTATAGCCGCTTGTACTTCTATCAGTTCCAGGGCACAATCCCAACTTCTAGTGTATGAGACACAATGGATCTGTGCAAAGCATTGTGTGTGGGGGGGGGGGGGTGGAGTTACACTTAAATATTTACCCGTTCCAACTTACAAATTCAGCTTAAGAACAAACTCACAGAACATATTTCATAATTTGGGGACTGCCTGTGTGTATATAGAGATATATATATGATGTTGTACCAGTGTGTAAATCAGTGTGTGTGTTTATGACAGTGTGCATTGACAGAGAACACATTCACTAATTATCACTTTAAAAAACTACTCTGAAGGAATTCAGACCTCTTTAGCAAAAATCATCAGCAGGCCGAGCTTATTTGATTCCAACACTACCTATAATCAATAGAGGTGTGCAAATTATCATTTTGTGTCTCATGTTCTGGAGATTTGGGGGATTTGACTATCAAATCATGGAAAATGAGCCTGGCCCCACTTTTCCCAGAATAAGTACTTTTAAATGTGGTGTGCCTTTTTGCACAATGTCTTTACTCCGGCTGTGCTTCAATAGCTGCATGGTTTCCATGCAACCTCCCATGGTCCCCTTGGGGATGCATCTACACTGTAGAGCCCATGTTGCTCTGTAGATCCCATGCTGTTTTTCACCATTTACTAGCACTAGACTGGCAGAAACTGACAAATAAACAATGTCAAGATAAATGCCATTTGTATTTTATTTTGAGTTAAATGTTTAGCAATCAATAAGATAGGAATTGTCCCCAGTCCTCCACTACTAAGACAACAATCTCATTTTGTGTTACAAAAATAGCTAGATTGCAATATTACATTTTGTGATTTTCTGTTTTTTGATTTCTTTTGTACAAGAGAGTACATAATGCATTAGAATAGGTAGCCTTCACCATCATGGTTCAGAATCTTCGAGGTTGTGTCTTCTTATTTGCCCTAGAAATAAGAAAACAAGTGAAAGATACTTTGAAAAATCTCTCAAACAAACTACGATTAACAGCATTTGAGCCATAAAGGACGAAAGGGTAGAAGGGAAGGAGGGAGGGAGAAAGAGGGAAGGAAAGAAAGGGAAGGAGGAAGGAAAGAGAGAAGGAGGGAAGGATAGGATGGCGTAAGAGAGGAGGGCCTGAGAAAAGAGCCCAAGAGGCCGCATCCAGTCCTGGGCCTGCATTTGCCCATACCTGGAGTAGATGCACTCTAACTAAGAGAACAAACTCCATTATTTTTCTAGAATTGTGAACAAATGTTGACTTATTGGAGAAGGAAGAAGACATGAAAGACTGAGAAACCCATTTGTAGCCACACGAATGCTCTTTCTGCTTCTATTCTTTCATAGTATACAGCAGGGGTCCTCAAAGTAAGGCCCGGGGGCCAGATACGGCCCTTCAAGGTCATTTAACTGGCTCTCACTCTGGGTCAACCTAAGTCTAAAATGACTTGAAAGCACACAACAACAACAACAATCCTATCTCATCAGCCCAAAGCAGGCCCACACTTCCCACTGAAATACTAATAAGTTTATATTTGTTTAAATTGTTCTTCATTTTAATTATTGTATTGTTTTTAAGTGTTGTTTTGCACTACAAATACAAATAGGATATCTGTAGCATGCATAGGAATTCATTTTTTCTTCAAATTATAATCCAGCCCTCCAACAGTTTGAGGGATTGTAGCCTGTCCCTCTGTTCAAAAAGTTTGAGGACCCCTGGTATACAGTATTTATAATACCCTGATAGATTGTAACACCTTTGCCTGCTGAAGTAGCCAGTGGAGATTTGAAAGCTAGCGTCATGTGTTTTATGTATTTTTGGTTGGTCCTTTAAATGCATGTTTGTAGATTGTGTGTCATATTGTATTTTTTCTATAGCTAGAAAGGCTATCCTTGTTATGGTTTTTTATATTATGTGTTAATGTGGGAGATGGAGAGTAGGGATCCTGTCAGACTTGGAGGTCCCTGTGTTAATAGGGAACGATCTGTCAGAACATACACTGAAGATCAATGCTGTGACTAGAAGCCAGGCAGAAAGAGCGGAAATTTCTGAGGAGGGAAAATTTACCTCAGAAATGGCTCCAGGCTCAGAATGTAACAACGCAGAAGAGTTCCCTGTAATGTTGCCATCTAGTCAGCCAGCTGAGTTCCTGAGGGAACAGCAACAGGCTGAAGATTTAAAGGGCCTGTGGGAATTAGTACGAACTGAAAAGATTGAACCCACTGAAACAGAACCAGTTATCTTTAGGAATATAGATAACAAGTTGTTCAGGATGGTCAGACATCAAAAGGGCCCAGGGCTGTATGAGGTAGTTACACAGCTAGTAATACCTCCAAAATACAGGGAAAAGATCCTGAAAATGGCCCATGACACCTCGTTTAGTGGTCATCTAGGTGTCAAAAAGACTAAGGATAGGGTTCAGAGCCGGTTCTTTTGGCCCCGAATGGGACAGGACATTGCCACCTACTGCAGATCCTGTCAGTCCTGTCAGTTTGTGGGCAAAGCAAGAGACAAAACCAAGGGACTGCTGCGACCTATTCCTGTTGTGTCGATTCCTTTCAAAAAAGTGGGGATAGATATTCTCGGTCCGATGTCACCTGTGACCAAGGATGGACATCGCTACATCCTAACAGCGGTGGACTTCACGACCAGATACCCTGAGGCGATTCCCCTGAAGGAGATTGACACCAAGACTGTAATACACGCACTCCTGACGTTGTTTGCGCGTGTGGGGTTCCCTAAATCTATCGTGACGGATTTGGGAACACCTTTCATGTCCGTTTTAATGAAAGAGATGCTGCGTTCCTGTGGGATTCAACACGTGACGACAACTCCATACAACTCCATACCATCCACAGTCGAATGGCCTGACGGAGAGGCTCAACGCGACGTTGAACCACATGCTGAGAACCTATGTACATCGCAACCCCAACGATTGGGAAAGAAAAATTCAGCATTTCCTGTTTGCCTATCGTGAGGTACCACAAGAGAGTACCGGATACAGCCCGTTCCAACTGCTGTATGGCCGAACCCTGCCTGGACCTCTAGACATTGTGAGAGAGGCGTGGATCGGACGTGAGGAGATTCCTGAGAAGGACGTGGTCGAGTACATCGAAGACCTTCAGAGACATTTGACTTTGATCCGGGACTGTGCCGCTGAGAGCTTGTCAGCAGCTCAAAGCCAACAGAAGGACTATGCTGACTCTAAAGCTAGGCACAGAAGCTTGGCCGTCGGAGACAAAGTGTTGGTCTTAAAGCCCAGAGCCAAAAAGAAGTTAGATAGGGCTTGGGAAGGACCATTTTCCGTTGTTTCTAAAGACTCTGAGGTGACTTACGTAGTCAAAGAAGATGGAGGAGATCAAAGGTGCAACAAGCTGCACGTCAATAGACTTAAACCATATTTTCCTAGGACTAACTTTGTGGTAAAACTTGTGCCAGAGTCTGAGGAGAATGTGACTCTGTGTAGAGAAGGAAGAGTGTATTTTGTTAAGTCCTTGTTAGATTTGGAGGGAAAATTTAAAGATTGTAATGTTGAACAAGAACAGCAGGTGGAGCTAGAGCGCAAGGTCCAGAGAGTGTTATATGGCGATAGCACTGTCTCAGCTTCAGCCTGGGATGAAACATCCGAAAACAGTGATATGGGGTTTGAGTTAGCCGTTGGTGATGCTAATTGGAGAGCCAAAGGGAGAATTTGTTGCATTGGTTGAAATAGGAAAAGGTTCAGCCCCTTTATATTTTGCCGTGCCAAAGTTGGTTCCCAGTTTAAGTTTGATGTAAACCAGCTAACCAAGAGTAAACCCCAGGATAACTTTAGAAAGTTTCTTTGCTGATAATACAAGATGATTATTTGCAGCTTAAAACATTTAATTGCAGGTTGGAATAGTGCATTGATTATATACAGGTGTTGTTAAATGCATTATCGACAATGGTATAGAATAATTATACAGGTATTGGTATAGTGTTTATTCAGGTAATATTGCATTATAGGAAGTATTGTATAGTGAGATGTTATATATCTAACATGCTTTTCTATTACAGGTTTGTATGATTATACTAACTGTTATTTTGCATTACAGGATCGCATAAGTATAATGCATAGAGTAAATGTATTGTTTGCAATTGCTGTTTAGAATATATATGCAATATAATGTTAGTTAGGTAGGTAACCTGTTAGATAGGAATGTTAGAAGATGTTTAGATATGTTAGAAAGCATGCAGGATAGATTAGAATAAACGGAATGCCCTTGCCTTAGTTTAGCTTAGGTTAGTGGGTTAGTTAGGTGCAGGAAAAGGGAGTTAGTTTAAAGTTAGGTCTCTTCATGAGAAACCCTTTCTTGCAGCTTTAGATTAGAAATCTGAAATCTTACAGAAAGAACTTAAGGCAGGGAGGGATGTAGTGAAATCTACCTTTAAGGCGACCAGGCCGAAGCCTGTACGACAGTAGTTGTCATCTTGAAAGGCAGACAGAAGTAGGAGGAGGAGTCAAGCCGACTCCTGATTGGTTGGAGCAATTAGGGGAGGAGTCGGTTGAGAGAGGGGAAAAGGCTGTCAGCTTTTGACAGGGAGAGGTGTCTTGACATCAGACACAGAAGGATGGGATTTTAAGATAGGAAGCTAAAGTAGGAATCTGACAGGGAAAGAAAGTTTTAAAGTGAGCCTTAAGGATAGGGAATAAGTAGCAGACAAAGGGCTAGGGTTACTGTATTGATAGGATCAGTAACAGAAAGTCTTGTCTTATTATACTTAGGGAAAGTATAAGAGAGCTTATTGCCCTGTGGGGGAGACAGATAGGAGTCTGGTCTCCAAGTGATACTGTTTCTAAGGATAGAGCAGTGTGTTTAAGAAAACTCACAGTTTTAAAAGCTTTACTGTCAGTGGAACTACTTGTTTAAGTAACTAAGTCTCTACAACTGAATTACGCTTCTGTACCACTCATTATATGAGTTGAAGTTTGTTTAAAGTTCAATAAACCTTTCTTAGTTCACTTTTAACTGGTGTATGCCTCAGTCTATCAATCTCCTCAGAACTAAGTCAAGTCAATAATAGAAACCTATTTAAGGTCCAGTCGTCCAGTAAAGGAGTTACAGAAGAGCCAAGGGCAAACACACCTTACCTACAACACATTCACACCTTTGGTTCCTCAGACCAATAAAACTGAGGTGGTGGCAGCCATACCTACCAGCAACATCGGTCATTTATAATACTATATCATCCCTTGCTTTGGTGGCAGAAGTGGAAAAGTCTTTCCCCCTTGCCAAAGTCAGAAAGGTCAACGCTAATTTCATTATACTGGTGGCAGTGGTGAGATCATTTGCCCCCCTGCCAAGATTGACGTTTGATCTTTCGTTATACTGGTGGCAGCGGTGGGATTGCTTGTCCCCCCTGCCAAGATTAGCGTTTGATTTTTGTTATAGAGGGCATATAGACAAGACCAGGTTTTGGGAGGGGTGTGGGGACAAAAACCCATGCTGAAACGTGTTTTTAAACCCGCTTCATCATGAGTTTTTCCCCAGTGTGGAAGCATCCTCAGTCTACTCTTCTCAGGACTAACCAACAAGATTAATGTAAAACAAGAAAGAAACAGGCTTTTCCACAGTATTTACCGGTAATACTCATTTGGAATAATATATACTTACTCCACTGGCGATATTACCAGCCTAGAGGACAAAAGCAAAGATTTGTTACTGGCACTTTAAAAGCAATTGCAAAACAGCCACAACTTCAACAACAATAACAACCCCCAGCTACATCCTGCCCCACCCACCCACCACCCACCCCCAATTTCTACATGCCAGGAAGCCTGCCAGAGCAGCATAGAGAAGCCCAGATTTTGAGAGGGGTGTGGGGACAAAAACACTTGCTGAAGTGGGTGTTTTTAACCTGGTTCATTCTGTATTTTTCCCCAGTGTGTAAGCATTCTTAGTCTACTCTTCTCATGACTAACCAACAAGATTCATGTAAAACAAGAAAGAAACAGGCTTTTCCACAGTAATAAGAAATACTCATTTAGAGTAATACATACTTACTTCATCGACGGTTTGAGAACCCTAGAGGACAAAATCACAGATTTTTTACATGCTCTTTAAAAAGAGGAATAAAGCAATGTGAAAACAACCACAACAACATCAACAACAAAACACCTTCACTGGGGAAATGGGGGGAAAGTTCATTTTATCATCAACAGTCTCTTGCCAGATCCTCACTCCTGTATGATGGAGTTTCAGAATGCAGACAACTTGTATTGGACTGGATTATATGAATCTACACTGCCGTATAATTTAATTCAATGCAGTGAATATGCATTCTGAAACTGTATCATATGGCAGTGTGGATCCAGTTCGTAGGAGCTTAAAGTATTCTAGATCTTTCCATATATCCTTTATTCTAAGGCCACCAATGGAGTCATTTGTATGCAATTCTTACCGATAAACATGGAAACAAATTCTCTTTCAGAAAGATCAATGAATTATTATTAAGAATCAATAGGGTTTATTTATGTGTTTACTCAGGATGTAGACACTGATTGCATTTCAAGTTCAAAAAATTTCATGCATCCACTACAAAAATATATTGGTTAGCAGAGGATGGTTTTTTCTTTGACGTTGCAGTTGCCCAAAAAGATGTACACTCCATTGAAAACTCTTAGTTTATAATATACACTCAAGAGACAACAACAAAGTAGTCTTCTTCAAAAAAAATCTTGTTTCATAAGCAACTTGTATATATTCACCCTAGAGGCACATTTTTATTATTCAGTACATCAAAAATATCCGGGCGTCCCCTGGGCAACATCCCTGCAGATAGCCAATTCTCTCACACCAGAAGCCACTTGTAGTTTCCCAAGTTACTCCTGACATGAAAAAAAGTTAGATAAGATGTAGTTTCGGTGATAGTATGATAGCTGGGTCCGGAAGCTTCGAGCATTACAGAGATGCCACAAAGGTGGCTGTGAATAAGGGAAGAGAGGGGGCATAGTTAGAGCAGGGAGAGCAAAGGAAGGATAGAAAGGAGGGGACACTTAGGGTAAGAGTTAGGGCAAGGTTTAGGGTTTGGGTTAGGGTTACAATTAGGGTAAGGGTTAGGGGTTACAGTTAGGGAATGGTTTAGGATTAGGGTAAGGTTTTGGGTTTGGGTTAGCATAACGGTTAGGGTAAGGTTTAAGGTTAGGTTTAGGTTAGGGTAAGGGTTAGGGGTTACGGTTAGGGAACGGTTTAGGGTAAGCGTTAGGGTAAGATTTTGGGTTTGGGTTAGCATAAGGTTTAGGGCAAGGTTTAGGGTTTGGGTTTCGGTTAGGTAAGGGTTTGGGTAAGGGGTTAGACTTAGGCTTACGCTATGGTTCAGGATTAGGGCAAGGATTAGGGTTTAACCATTAAAGAATTCTTACATTCCTTATATATTATCTATCTCCAGATGGCTTACATTAGATAAGTCTCTCTTGTGCCAACAACGTTCCCGAAGGAGCAATGCGGCATCTCCGTAACACTTGGAGCTTCCGGACCCAGTTATCATACTACTAGTGCCGTAGTTTCTTTTCCATGTTGAGTATGAAACTTAATCAATTGACCATAATCTTTAAGTATATCTGTACTCACTGAAGTCCACAAGTCATACTTTTCTGCTAAAGTCCAAAAAAAAAAAAAAAGCAAAATGCATCCACCTCCATTAAGGTCTAAAGACAAACTGAATGCAAAATAGAGTTCTGTGTCTCAAGCCCCTCCCACACCGAAGAGGTACATTCAAACTGACAAACCAAAATGTACATACAATATAGGTTGACAATTATACACATTTACAAACAGGGAACGTTGCTATTCCAAATCCAAATCACCAAATCAGAATGAACATCCTGCTTCCCTGGAGTGGACCTGAGTGAAGACATCTTCCCTTAGCTCCACCTGTCTGGTATAAATCTAGGCAAGGCAGATCCCTCTCCTCCGTTGCCTTCGACCTCTACAGCCCTCCCCCTAAATTAGTTTTGATGTGGTTTCTATCTTTGTCACACCTTGGGTTTGCATGGGACCTAGATCTGGTTTGGGGCTCATTCACCCTCATCCTGAATGGTATAAAAGATCTTGTGCAGGGACCTGGCTCAGCAGGGTGCCTGAAGTGGTCTTGGATGGAATCCTGCACGGTGCCCCCTCCCGTGTTTTTCTTCAATTTCACAGGTATAGCAGGTGGGCTGCCCAATGAGGTGCTCCAGGGCCCATGTGTGGCTGCCAGTCCTATTTTTTCAGCTATAACCACTAAATAGGTTGTAGGACTTTGTAGTCCCAACTACTGTGAGAAGCTGTTATTGTGTGTACAGGTCTACGTTGGGGAGGTGTTGTCGCCTTGCACACATTGCTCATTCACAATAATATATACTTACTTTACCATCCATATGAACAACCTATAGGACAAAAAGGAACATTTATTACTTGCTCTTTAAAACAGTGAACAGAGAAATGCAAAAACAGCAACTTCAACACCAACCAAATACTTTCATTAGGAAAATGGGGGGGGGGGGGGTTGATCATTGGAAAACCTCCCTTGGATCTGCACTGCCGTATAATGTGGTTTCAGAATGAAGATTAGTTACATTGGACTGGATTATATAAGCCGACACTGCCATATAATCTAGTTCAATACAAGAAACCTGCATTCTGAAACTACATTCTATGGTAGTGTAGATCCAGCCTCTGTCGGAGCTTTAGGTATTTTCTAGATCTTTCCATATATCCTTTAAGGTTTTCAAGACCAAGTCAGGTGGTGCTGTAGTTTTAGTTTTAAATAGTTTTTAAAGCAGTTTTGCGGATTTTAATTGTTACTTTTTAATTTTGTTTTAATGTTTGTACAGTTCTGGATTTGAAATTGTATTGAAATGCTTTTAATCATAATGACAATTGTTCAAATTATAGAGCATTGTTGGGCATTAAGGGCTTTTTTCCACACCCTTTTGTGGCTATTTATTGTCTAGCATTTATAGATTGAAGCAACTTCACTGCCATATAATGCAGACTGAACTACAGTGAACATCTATGGCAAGCATCCTCCGAAGTTGCCACAGTAATCATGCATACAGAACAATACATGGAGAAGATCAGAAAACTCCTGGACCCTACTATATACAGAAAACTTAAGCAAGACCCAACTTCCAAAATAACCAGGAAAACCAACACTCTGATTAAGAACTCCTCAGTCAACTTTGACATACGACAACATCTATGTAAATCGGAAGCCCTTCCACCCAGGCTGTATGGACTCCCAAAAATCCATAAGGACTCCACCCCACTCAGACCCATTGTGAGTGCCAGTGGATCCCCCACGTACGACTTAGCAAAATTTCTTGCTGCACACTTACAAAGCCATATTGGGCTCACTACACACTACATCAAGGACTCAGCCCACTTCATAGAAAAAAATCAGCAATCTCAAGCTAAATACCAACGACAAACTGATCAGCTTCGATGTGGTGTCTCTATTTACCATGGTCTCGGTAGCAGACACCATGGCACTCATCAACCAGAGGTTCTCAGAAGACATTTATTTATTTATTTATTTATTTGATGCATTTATTAACCGCCATTCTCAGCCCTTTAGGGCGACTCATGGCGGTGACATCACAGCTCTGTTTCACCATTGCCTCACCACCAGCTACTTTCAGTGGGACAATGAATTCTACGAACAGAAAGATGGAGTAGCTATGGGGAGCCCTGTCAGCCCGGTCATAGCTAACTTCTACATGGAACACTTTGAAAAATAAGTCCTGAAGACAGCAACCAAAAAGCCCACTATATGGTTCAGATATGTGGATGACACCTTCACCATTTGGAGCCATGGAGAAGAAGAACTCAACAGGTTCCTGGAACATCTTAACAGCATCCACCCAAACATCCAATTCACCATGGAAAAAGAAAATGAAGGAAGACTGCCTTTTCTAGATGTCTTAGTCATCCGTAAACCAGATCAACAATTGGGTCACACCGTCTACAGAAAACCCACACACACAGATAGATATCTACATAAGAACTCCAACCATCACCCAAGTCAAAAAAGAAGCACCATTAAAGCCTTGGCAGACCGTGCAAAAAGAATCTGCGAACCCCACCTCCTCCAAGATGAACTGAACCACCTCAACTGGGTTCTCCAGGCCAATGGATACTCCACCTCAGACATCAGAAGAGCTGCAAGACCAAAAACAAGCCACGAGAGTAAAGATGAAGATCCACCCAGAGGAAAAGTGTTCCTGCCATACATCAAGGGAACCACTGACCGCATAGGGAAGCTGATGAGGAAACACAACATACAAACAATCTACAAACCCACCAAGAAAATCCAACAAATGCTACGTTCAGCAAAGGACAAGAGGGATCCTCTTACCTCTGCAGGAGTCTACCGTATACCATGCAGCTGTGGACAAGTCTACATAGGGACCACCAAACGCAGCACTGCCTAAACACTAATCAAGGAACATGAAAGGCACTGCAGACTACTTCAACCAGAGAAGTCAGTCATAGCAGAGCATCTGATGAACCAGCCTGGACACAGCATATTATTTGAGAACACAGAAATGCTGGACCATTCCAACAACCACCATGTCAGACTACACAGAGAAGCCATTGAAATCCACAAGCATGTGGACAATTTCAACAGAAAGGAGGAGACCATGAAAATGAACAAAATCTGGCTACCAGTATTAAAAAAAACTCTAAAATTACAACAGCAAAACAGCAGAGAGGAAACAACCAGGCACATCTTAACACCTCTCAACAAAAAATTCCCCCAGGCTCAGCCAGGCCTTCAAATGCTAATGAAGATGGTCAGTTGAAACAATCACACCTAGCTCCAGCAGAGAAGAGCTCTTTGCCCCACCCCAGTCATTCCACAGATATATAAACCCATTTTCCTAATTCCAACACTCACTACCTCTGAGGATGCTTGCCATAGATGCAGGCAAAACGTCAGGAGAAAATGCCTCTAGAACATGGCCATATAGCCCGAAAAAACCCACAAGAACCTAGTGATTCCAGCCATGAAAGCCTTCGACAATACTTCTGGATTCAGTTATCGAAAAAGAAATATTCCACCTATGAATACATTTTTGGATATATTAAGCAACAACATAAAGGACTTTCTTCTAACTGAAACTTAAAAGTAACATAGAATATATGGGTGGGAGCAGGGCTGTAGCCAGAAAATAATTGAGGAATTGGGGGGTTGAATTTTTTTTAGCAAATCATGAAGAGTAGTTCCATAACACAAAATAATTTAAACTATATGATTCATTCTATATTTTATATAGATTTAATTAAATCAAATTTCTATTTTAGTTACAAAGTCTTTATCAGTGAAAATGACTATTAATTGGTAATTTATAGTTACAAAAGAATACCACAGCATCCGTTGAAAACGTGGCATTGCATTTAGCAAACACCAAAAGGTTTTCTACAGGCAATAGTAGAGAGGCCCCTATAGAAACTCAAAATTCTCTTCTTCTGTCAGGACAGAAAAAAAAACTGTATTGTAGAGGAAGTTGTTTTTCCTGTTGCTCATGGAGACAGTTTCCCCAACGCTGTTCATTACAAATGGTGTTAACATATACTCACTTGCTCATCTGTCATCTGTAAAATATATTAAAACGATAACCATTATTTCTTACGTCTCAAAAAAAAAGAGCAAAAGCAAAGGAAAAAGGAAGTCCTTTAAACAAAAAGATGTTCAAAGGTTTGGTGCGCTCAAGAAGTCTCATATCCCATCCACCCCCACCCACCCCAGGTACAAACAAGGTTAATACTGCTCCTGCTTAGCAGTATAGACAGGTAGGGAGGGGAAAAGGGAGAGGAAATCCAGCTGAAGAAGGCAGAGTTGGCCTCTGCCCTGAAGGAAAGGTAATGGAGGATGGAATCCATGTGTGAGTGCACACTTATTTCGTCCCTCCTCTGAATTGAGACCAGCTTCTTCTTCATCTGAATTCCCCACTCCCCTTTTTCCACGGATAAGCACCAACATGCCCACTGGGGTCCCATCAACTGCCAGGGCAAAAAGGAAACAGGAAATGTGCCAGCAGAGGATTATCATCCACCTGCTTGATGCGCCATCAGTTGCACACACTACATTATGGCTGGTGCATGAAGATGAGCATGTATCCCTTGTAGCAAACAAGAAGCAGAACTCCTCTGTTCAGAAGAGTTAAATGATCACAAAGAGTGGGAGGATAAGCACAATGTTCTTTTCCATACGCCATTTTTACAGGTGCCTCATTCTTCTTGAGAGTCCTGACAAGAGTAGAATGAATGGAACTTATTGATGTCTTGACTCAGAATTGATACACTGATTTCACTTCAAGTAGCATAAATGTCCCTCATGGATTCAGTCAGGGTCCATCTAAACATGCTCCAAAATGCAGGACCTGTCAGGCTTTTACCAAAGGCATGTAAAGGACATCTCTGGTAATGCGAATTAATTTGGGACAAAACAGGTAAACCATGCTTTGTCCTGAATTCATTAAATATCCCATTAGGCCCAGGCTTTCCTGAAAGGCTCAGTCCTAATGTGGTATAGGGCCTGTGGGGACTGACTACCAGCAAAATCTCGCCTGCCCTCCCCCCCCCCCCCCCCCCCATGTCATTTCTACACTCCAGGAGGCCTGCCGGAGCAGTCTATTGATGGTTTGGTTATTTTCTTTTTACATTTAAGGCTTTTGTTGGGGGTTTTGGGGGGTGCGTGGGTGTCCTCTGAGTTTTTGGGGTACATGGAGCCCAAAAAACCAATAGGGCTGTGCGGACTGACCTCCTGCTCCCCCCACCCCTAATTTCTACATGCCAGGAGGCCAACCACCATAATGGAGACACAGTAAGTTACTGGTAGGGCATTTAGAGAAGCCCAGATTTTGGGAGGGGTGTGGGGACAAAAACCCATGCTGAAACATGTTTTTTAAACCTGCTTCATTGTGAATTCTTCCCCAGTTTGGAAGCATCCTCAGTCTACTCTTCTCCGGACTCACCAACAAGATTCATGTAAAACAAGAAAGAAACAGGCTTTTCCACAATATTTAGTGGTAATAAGAATATTCATTCATAATAATATATACTTACTCCACTGGCAGCATCCATCATCTAGAGGAAAAAAACAAAGATTTGTAACTTGCTCTTTAAAAAGAAATTCCAAAGCAACCGCAACAACTTCAACAACAATAACAAATCCTAGCTACTCCCTCCCCTCCAATTTCTACATGCCAGGAGTCATGCCAGAGCAGCGTACAGGAGGCCTGGTAAGTTACTGGTAGGGCATTTAGAGAAGCCCAGGTTTTGGGAGGGGTGTGGGGACAAAACCCCATGCTGAAACATGTTTTTTAAACCTGCTTCATTGTGAATTCTTCCCCAGTTTGGAAGCATCCTCAGTCTACTCTTCTCCGGCCTCACCAACAAGATTCATGTAAAACAAGAAAGAAACAGGCTTTTCCACAATATTTAGTGGTAATAAGAATATTCATTCATAATAATATATACTTACTCCACTGGGAGCATCCATCATCTAGAGGGAAAAAACAAAGATTTGTAACTTGCTCTTTAAAAAGAAATTCCAAAGCAACCGCAACAACTTCAACAACAATAACAAATCCTAGCTACTCCCTCCCCTCCAATTTCTACATGCCAGGAGGCCTGCCAGAGCAGCGTACAGGAGGCCTGGTAAGTTACTGGGAGGGCATCTAGAGAAGCCCAGGTTTTGGGAGGGGTGTGGGGACAAAAACCCATGCTGAAGCGGGTGTTTTTCACCCAGTTCATTGTGGGGTTTTTCCCAGTGTTCAAGTATCCTCAATCTACTTATATCAGGACTACCCAACAAGATTAATGTAAAACAAGAAAGAAACAGACTTTTCCACAGTATTAAACGGTAATAAGAAATATTCATTCAGAGTAATATATACTTACTGCTCTGCCAGCATCAAACATCTAGAGGACAAAAACAAAGGTGTGTTACTTGCTCTTTAAAAAGAGGAATAAAGCAATGCAAAAACAACCACAACAACCTCAACAACAAAACACCTTCACTGGGAAAATGGGCGAAAAGTCCATTTTATCATCAACAGTCTCTTGCGAGATCCTCTCTGCTGCATGATGGAGTTTCAGAATGCAGACAAATTGCATTGGACTGGATTATATGAGTCTACACTGCCATATAATTTAATTCAATGCAGTGAATATGCATTCTGAAATTGTATCATATGGCAGTGTAGATCCAGTTCGCAGGAGTTTGAAGTGTTTTAGATCTTTCCATATACCCTTTATTCTAAGGCCACCAATGAAGTCATTTGCATGCAGTTCTTACCTATAAAAATGGAAACAAATTCTCTTTCAGAAAGATCAATGAAAGTTCTTTTATAATTAAGAATCAATAGGGTTTATCTTTGTGTTTACTCAGGATGTAGACACTGATTGCATTTCAAGTTCAATAAATTTCATGGATCCAGTCTATTTATTCAGGACTAACCAATAGGACTCATGTAAAAGAAGAAAGAAACAGACTTTTCCATAGTAATTAATGAGAAATACCCTGCCCGTCATGCTGGGCGGGGGAGTGGTGACTGTGTGGTGATCACCATTTTCATTGTTCCCTTCTTCCCAAGGGCCTCCGAGATTCTGTGCGCACTCCAGGCACATGGTTGGAAATTCCATAACCCACTGGAATTAAGTGCACCATAACCTTATTGAAAAAGTAAAAATGATGTCACATCTGTTTGGCAAATATGAATCTCCATGAACATGTGGAGACCACCTTTCGAAAACCACTAGTCAAGGAAAGCATGACCTTGTTAGAAGTCAACCCTGTTAATAATTGATATTCACAAGGATTAATGTGATGGCACACAGGTAACTCAGCTGTTCAACTGAAGAACCATGTCTTTAAACTACCAAGGAGAAAGACATGCCACTTCAAAAATATATTGGTTAGCAGAGGATGGTTGTTCCTTTGATCTTGCAGTTGCCCAAAAAGATATACATTCCACTAAAACGTCTTAGTTTAAAATATACATTCAAAAGACAAAAATGAAGTAGTCTTCTTTTAAAAAAATCTTGTTTACTCATAAACAACTTGTATATATTCACCATACAGGCACATTTTTATTACAGTGAGGAGACAGCAAAGCCTAGAGAAGACAATTATGCTGGGAAAAGTAGAAGGTAAAAGGAAGAGGGGCCGACCAAGGGCAAGATGGATGGATGGCATCCTTGAAGTGACTGACCTTGAAGGAGCTGGGGGTGGTGATGGCCGACAGGGAGCTCTGGCATGGGCTGGTCCATGAGGTCACGAAGAGTCGGAGACGACTGAACAAATGAACAACAACAAACATCAAAAATATCCGGGCGTCTCCTGGGAAACGCCCCTGCAGATGGCCAATTCTCTCACACCAGAAGCAACTTGTAGTTTCTCAAGTCGTTCCTGACACACACCAAAATTAGACAAGATGCAATTTCGGTGATGGTATGATAACTGGGTCAGGAAGCTCCAAGCGTTACGGAGATGCCGCAAAGACGGCTGTGGATAAGAGAAGAGAGGGGGCATAGTGAGAGCGGGGAGAGCAAAGGAAGGATAGAAAGGAGGGGACACTTAGGGTAATAGTTAGGGCAAAGTTTAGGGTTTGGGTTAGGGTTACGGTCAGGGTAAGGGCTAGAGGTTACGGTTAGGAAACGGGTTAGGGTAAGGTTTTGGGTTTGGGTTAGGGTAAGGGTTAAGGTAAGGGGATAGGCTTAGGCTTACGGTACGGTTCAGGGTAAGGGTTAGGGTTTCACTATTAAAAAAACTTTTACATTCCTTCTATATTATCTGTCTCTGGCCTGGGTTACATTAGCTAAGTCTCTCTTGCGCAAACAGCATTCCCGAAGGAGCGATGCGTCATCTCCGTAATGCTCGGAGCTTCCGGGCCCAGCTATCATACGATTACCGTAGTTCCTTTTCCGTGTTGAGTACATAGGATATGAAACTGAATCAATTTACCATTATCTTTAAGTATAATCTATATCTTTAAGTACTCACTTAAGTCCACAAGTCATACTTCTCTGCTAAAGTCCTAACAGCAACATACATCCACCTCCACTAAGGTCTAAAGTCAAACTGAATAGAAAATAGAGTCCTGTGTCTGAAGCCCTTCCCATACCAAAGAGATACACTCAAACTGGCAAACCAAAATGTACGTACAATATAGGTTGACAATTATACACATCTACAAACAGTTTATGGAGGCTTGGAAGGTTGCTATTCCAAACCCATATCACCAAATCAGACTGAACATCCTGCTTCCCTGGAGTAGACCTGAGTGAAGACTTCTTCCCTCAGCTCCACCTGCCTGGTATAAATCCAGGCAAGGCAGCTCCCTCTCCTCAGTTGCTTCTGACCTCTACAACCCTCCCCCTAAAGAAGTTCTGATTTGGTTTCTATCTTTGTCACAGCTTGGGGTTTGCATGGGACCAAGATCTGGTTTTGGGCTCATTCACCCTCATCCTGAAGCAAGCATGTAGGGGCTTCAGCCCCCCCCCCCCCGAAATTCTCATGGTGGTCCGCGAGAAGGCCTTACTGGTGCATTATTTAAACTGTGATGTTTATTCGTATCATGATCTGATCACCATACTCAATATATCCCATATGCATGGGGTATTGGGGTAACGATACAAAAGGTTTGCTAAGGTAGACCCTCTTTCACTCAGACTCAGCCCCCCCCCCCCCCCCGAATCAAAATCCTGGCTACAGACCTGTTCTGAAGGGTATAAAAGATCTTGTGCAGGGACCTGGCTCAGCAAGGTGCCTGAAGTGGTCTTGGCTGGGATCCTGCACTGTGCCCCCTCCCATGTTTTCCTTCAATTTCACTGGTATAGCAGGTGGGCTGCCCAGTGAGGTGATCCAGTTCCCATGTGTGGCTGCCAGTCCTGTTTTTTTTAGATGTAACCACTAAATAAATTGTAGGACTTTGTAGTCCCAACTACTGTGGGAAGCTGTTATTGTGTGTACAGGTCTAGGTTGGGGAGGTGTTGTCGCCTTGCACACATTGCTCATTCACAATAATATATACTTACTGGAGCAGAAATATCACCAATCTGTAGGACAAAAAGGAACATTTATTACTTGCTCTTTAAAAGGTGGAACAAAGAAATGCAAAAACAGCAACTTCAACAGCAACCAAATACCTTCATTGGGAAAATAGGGGGGCGGGGGGAGTTGATTACTGGAAAACCTCTCCTGAATCTGCACTGGATTATATGTGCCGACACTGCCATATAATCTAGTTCAATGCAGGAAACCTGCATCTGTTGGAGTTTTAGGTATTTTATAGATCTTTCCATATATCCTTTAAGGTTTTCAAGAACAAGTCAGGTGGTGCTGTCGTTTTACTTTTAAATAGTTTTAAAGCAGTTTTATGGATTATTATTATTAGTAGTAGTTGTAGTAGTAGTAGTAGTATTTCAGACAGGGAAAGTAGTATGCTGGGCCTAACCATCTGGATGCTCCAAGTCTTTCTCATACTTATTGATTTACAGTATTTATATTCCGCCCTTCTCACTCCGCAGGGGACTCAGGGTTCATTACAATGTACATATACATGGCAAACATTCAATGCCTTAGACACACAACATATATAAACAGACACACAGAGGCCATTTAACATTCCAGTTTCATGAGGGTATTCTAGCCACCAGGGGAGCTGTTGCTTCACCATCCATTTGTGACACTGAGTACTTTTCTCATTCTTTGCATGATTCCTGGAGATTTTTATGGTGTTGTAAATTAGTTAAATTAGCATCCCCGCATAAGCGGTACCTAAATTTCCTACTTCACAGATGCAACTGTCTTTTGGACTGCAAAGGTAGACAGAGAGGTACACAATGGTCAGAAGCTCACTCCGACCCGGGATGGCTTCAAACTCATGACCTTTCGGTCAGTAGTGATCTAATGTAGCTGACTCCCAGCCAGCTGCGCCAAAGTCCCGGTGCTATGTACTATATCTTCCTGGTTCCTGAAATGACTCAACGGAGCTCTCCATGTATGAAATAATTCCGTTTGTCCATGCCACAGTTCCTAAAATAATTGGACCTTTCTTTCATCTACTTTATGGAAAATCTTTTCTCAGCACAACAATAGCTTTGTTTCTTGTTCCCTCTTCTTTGCTTTACTCTTTGAAACCTAATTTTCCACCAACTTACTCTGCTCTTCCCCTTTAAGCTCTCTGCAGCACGTTTCTATGACTGTATGGTTTCCAGATCTGATGCCTTCTAGTTTGTTAGGTCATGAGCCCGACCAGGCAGAAACTGGAGGGCCTCTCAGATGCAGGAGAAAACCATGTGACCCTCTCCAGATTGGCCTCAGCCTGAGGCAACAACAGCCCAAAGGCATGAAGCCCGACAGGTGGTCTGAACAAAATGGAGATAGACCTCCAAATGAAGGCTTCATAATATTATAGGGGTGGAATTTTAGATGCCCCTGTCTAGAAACAAAAAGGGAAGTATAGAGTTAATAGCTGGCGAAGTGCTCCAAACCCAAAACTTGACCAATGTATGTCCTCTGGCTTAAAGCTGTCTGCATGCCAAAAGATAGCATTGTGTTTACTAGAAGAGGGAGCAAGGACGGAAAGCCCTAATGCCCCATTAAAAACCTGCCTCCTAACTCACACTGAAGCAAAGACCACAGCAGGGATTCCCCTGTCTACTGCCTCCACCAAGCCCGGTCCCCTTCATGAGGACCTTCAAATGGCTGTAGGCTTTGCCTGTCAGTTATGGGTGGGACAACTTAATCCTGCTATTACACCACCTAGGCCCTGAATAGATAAAGGTATCTATTATTTGTCATATTTTAAATGCACCTAGGTATTTAGTCTTCTCAGTTGAAGAAAGATAAATTTTTGTTCAGACATACTCTTTTAAGTATAAAATTCTGCTTTACTTGCAGAATATGTTGAAATTGGGAATTTATTCTGTACGAAGTTTGCACATTTTGCACAGATTTATTCTTTTCCATTCTTTTTCTTGCATGGAAAAATGCTTTCTTGTGTGCAAAACTGCCATCTGTACAATCTGTGCATAAAAGTTTTCAAACTGCAAACCCACTGAAAAAAACAGAACAGTTATCAAATACATTTCTGCTAAAGAGTTATGTTTCTTCTATAAGGAAAAGATATTGCATTATTAGATATCTGACATGGACTTATGACAACATTTATTGTTTTGCTTTCTGCTCAGTTGTTTTCTAAGGCACAAAATATGCAAACCAACAAAAACAGAGGATGAAAACAGAATAGGTAGGTAATTGGGGAAGCAGCAATATATTTCTAAGTTAGACTCTAGTGTTCCCTCGGGGCTTTGTCAACACTCCAGGTTTTAATGTGACAAACTACTTAAATCAGAGAAATAGAAAGATGGCAATGTAAGTAGAAGAGACAATAGAAAGACAACACAGATGGAAGAAAGAAAAGGAAAACCCACTTGGAAGATATGAAGGAAGTCAACAAGTGAGACACATGCCAACTATCTCCGATGTTTTTAAATTTTTACTATCTATATTTCTTACTTTTTCTATTTCTTTCTTTTTTCTCTCCTTTTGTCCTCTCTTCATTTCTCTATCTCCCTTTCTTCTCTATCCCACTCCTTTTTTCCCCAACCTCACTCTCCGGTTAATCTCCTGTCTCTCTATTCCCTTTACTCTTGCCCCCCCTCCCCCCGTACTCTGCACTCTTATGTACATATGTACACTGTATGTACACTGTATGTAACAAAAGGAAACTCTCAATAAAGATGATTAAAAAAAACACTCCAGGTTTTAAAACTACAATCTCATTTTAACTGTCATTTCATCATCTGTGGATTCCCAGGATTCCATAGGATGGGAACATGGAAATTAATGTGGGATCTAGGGAAGACTGTAAAAAATATCCCTGCTGTTTGGAATATGAACTAACACAACAATTAAGCAGCAAAGTGATTATTTTAAAAATATGTTGCTTAGAAATCAAATCTACTTTACATGAAAAATCATGGAAATGGAATATTAATCATCCATTGGTATGGAAGCCTGGACTCTTGTGCATCAGTCAAATCTCTATATATATAAATGCTCATGTCGTAATGAGTGGCTTAAAAACAAAAGAACCGCTGGGCCAATACCCACCAAATTTGGGAACAAAACTCCTCACCATACAAGGTGTGACCATCAATAATAATAAAATAAAATAAAACTGAAAACAACTTACAAATCCTTAATAAAAGGAGAAGCCACCAGAGCGCATGTGTGCAGCTGTGGGGGGAGTGAACGTGCATGTAAGAGAGCTAATAAAATAAAACTGAAAACAACTTACAAATCCTTAATAAAAGGAGAAGCCACCAGAGCACATGTGTGCAGCTGTGGGGGGAGTGAACGTGCATGTAAGAGAGCTCCTCCATCGTCTCACGACAGAACTTGTGCCGGCAACGGCTGCTAGGCCTCCTGGAGCCAGCCACAGCTCCTCATCGTCCTTTACAATTCAAATGCCAGCCTGACCAACGGCGGCAGAGGGGCCTCTTCCTACTCACTTGCTCAAGGCCTCTTCAAGCCTCAAGCCAGGGAGCAGAAGCAAGAGCGGGCTTCTCCACTCTGTCGCCGTGCTGCTGATGCTGAGGCTTCCATAGGAACTGCGCCTGGGAGAGTTCTGGCCCGCCTTTCCCAGGAGCAGTTGCAGGCAGAGAGGACTCCTCTTCCCTGGCTGAAAGCCCGTCGGTGTGAGGACCATGGGACTGTTCCACAGTGGCTTGACCCAGGGCCATCCATCACCCCCCCCCCGCCGCCTTCCCTGTAGCCCGTGGGCCACCCAGAGTGCCGAAAACGGCACAAAAAGGCACCAAAAAGGCAGCACGTGGCGTGAAAGAGTGACGGGCCCTTCGCCCCCCCTTCTGAGATTGATTACAGATGAACTATAAATGCCAGCAACTCCCAAACGTCAAGCTCTTCCCCAAACTCCGCCATGTTCAAATTTGACCATATTGAGTTTCCTTTCCAAGTTTGGTCCACATTCATATTTGTTTTGGTTCACAGTGCTCTCCAGATGTAAGTGCACTTCTATTATTATTATTATTATTATTATTATACTGAGGCTGGCTACCTGTCAGGAGTGGTTACATTGTGCTTCTCCCATTTCCCAAAAGGGGCTGGACTAGATGACTCTTGGGGGCGCTGTTCCTTTTTCTCCCTCCTCCTCCCATCCTCCCCCCCTCCCTTTCCTTCCCATTTCACTCTCACTCTGTATCCCTTTCGGAAGCTGCAGCCATGATGGTTGGTTGGCCCCGAGGCTACAAGTGAGGCTTGAAGGAGAAGAAGAAAGTCAGGAAAACAAAGAAAGGAAAAGAAGAAGAAGACAAAAGGGGGGGGGGGTCAGAGATTGAAGGAACAGCCACTCTCTTGGACACAGAGAGGAAGGAAGGAAGGAAGGAAGAAAGGAAGGAAGGAAGGAGGGAGGGAGGGAGGGAGGGAGGGAGGGGGAAGAGAGGTGCGGGAGAGAGAAGGAGAAAAAAAACACTTCAACTGCACTTGCGCGGCAGAAGGCAAGGAAGGAAGGAAGGCAACCCAACCTCTGCGCAGAGGATGACCCTTGGAGGTCTCTCCCTATCCTACGATACTATTATCATTATTAATATTATTATTATTATACAGAGGCTGAATGGCCATCTCTCTGGAGTGGTTTGATTATGCTTTTCCCATATGCCAGAAGGGGTTGGTCTACATGGCCCTTGGAGGTCTCTTCCTACCCTAAGATTCTATCATCATCCTCACGTTGAGGCTGCCCATCTGTTAAGAGTGGTTAGATTGTCCTTTTTCCATTTTCCAGAAGGGGAGGGACTGGATGCCCCTTGGAGATCTCTTCCTACCCTACCATTCTATTGTTATCAAGCAGACGTTCCATGGCTATCTGTCAGGACTGCTTTGTGAATTTCCAGCATGACGGTAGAAGGGGGTTGCCACAGACTATGCCACAGCAATGTGTGGCTGGGTAAAGCTAGTACATTATATTACTCAGAAAAAATGAAAAGATATTCCATTTAAAATAAACAGTGATACTTACATTTTCAGTGAGATCTGTCTGAAAATGTAAAAATTGACAATTAATGGCTGTTTCTATATTTATTACTGAAAATTCTGTATAATTCCTGATGTGTAACAATAGCTTTAGGACCCATCAGACAGGCCCAAAATGTGGGTCCTCTCCCAGATTTACACCACAGGTAAAGATACTCCATTTAAAATAAACAGTGATACTTACGGATTCCCCGGGATCCACCTGAAAATGTAAAATTGGATAATTAATGGCTGCTTCTATATTTATTACTGAAAACTCTGTATAATTCCTGATATTTAACAATAGCTTTAAGACCCATCAGACAGGCTCAAAATGCGGAACCTCTCCCAGATTTACACCACGGATAAACTCAAATTAACCCAGAGTAAATGTCTTGGTTATTCTGAATTAATAAAACACCTGGAAAGATTTGGACCTCAACGTAAGGTCTGGATCTTTCCAGATGTTGGCCTTGTGGGGATTTACTCCTGGGACTGCTGTCGCGATGCCAGAGGTCAATCTCCATGCAATCCTGTTTCTTTGGGTTCCTGGAGTGCAAAGGTATGGGAGGGTGCCCCCACCTTCCTCTCCCCTCCCCTCCCCTCCCCTCCCCTTCCCACCCCTATATCCCCCAAAACCTATGAGGGACTTGGCTGCATGATATGTTGGGAGGTTGCAGGGAGGGGAGGGGCAAGGGAAATCCTGCCATCATGTGCCATGACACAGGGAAATGGGGGTGGAACGAGGCCTATTTAAAGGCAGTTCCACATTTGTTTCACCCTCTTTTGATTTTTACTAAATTTACATATTAATTCACTTTAATCTACGGAAAACCATTTAATCCAGCCTGGTCCCAGGGTTTTAAAAACAACAGCAATAAAGGTCTGACTGTTACACTTTCCTGGTGATTCAACCGTGAGGATTTACAAAGGAGAAGGAAAAGAGCAAGAAGTCATCAAGCTTTCTGATTTTGAGTTCTTACAATTCAAAGCTTGACATGACAATGGCTGAAAAGGGAGGCAGGAAAATGAAGAGGATTAAATAGAGAGAGAATTTCAATATTCAGCTGAATTGTGTTGCTCTTAAGGTGCTTTTCCCAAAGAATAAAGGTTTTGAAGAGAAAAAATGAATAAGAGCAAAAAGCAATCTTTATACAGCTTTCTTTCAGATAAATGTACTAGGATCCTGCCAGGTATTTCTAAACATTATTTTAAAAGCCAAGAAATAATATACTTACAAAAGGAGCTCTCTTCTCTCTGAATTTCTGTTAAGGAAAGAACAAAACAATATAAAAGTAACAAAATTAATGTGTTGTAGGTACTCACTCTTTAGCGGAAAATTTGGCAGAAATAACATGGAAACAATGGGAATAGGTTGCTACATTACCAAAAAGAAGATTTGTTTAACATGTGTCTGAAAACCTTTATCCAAAATGATAATAATATGCACAGACGAAATGAAACAACCCAAAAGTGCATATACTATAGTATAGAATTAAAGCACAGTTTGGTTCCACTTTAAGTACTTTAGTTAAATGCCATGGGATACTAGAAGTTATAGGATTGGCAGAGAAAGTTAGGGCCCTTCCACACAGTCCTACATCCCAGAATATCAAGGCAGAAAATCCCACATTATCTGAGTGTGGACTCAAATAACCCACTTCAAAGCTGATACTGTGGGATTTTCTGTCTCAGTATTTTGGGATATAGGAAAGACCCAGTAAAACTACTATTCCCATAATTGAATGTAGGCATGTGAGAGCAATAAAAATATCTTTCAAAAGTTATTACAAAATTAGGGAGTGCTGGTGTTTCATTTCTAAAGTGTTTCTAAAGTATAGTTAATGAAAATTTAAGCACCATAATGAAAGTAATGAAATTTTGTTACTTTTTTGTTATAGTAGTTGCACAAGTGATGCAACTTCAGGGGCTTCTTTCTCCCTCATTTTACAGCTATTGGGGTGAAACTTGATACAATGGTAGAACACATTGATCACTGTTAGTCCATCACGTTAATCTCCTTGAATTTTCTATATAATAACACAAGATAACAGGAGATAATTTACCGCAACTTTCAGAAATAGTCATACATCTACTGATTTCAGGGATTTTTTTTAGAGTTTTGACAAACCTTTTTTAAAAAGACACTACAGCTATCTCATTGAATGCCTCTCATATTAAGCAATAAGACTTCCATTTAGGGATTTCTTCTCAGTCCAGCACAAAGATTTACTTACTAGAAGTATCAGTCAGTCCTCCTCTTTGCAGATTCAATAATTTATTGGAACTCTGGCTGGCTGCTGCTAAGGAGGGAAAAAATAGCTCTCCCCTATTCTGATTGCGGCTTTCTGATGCTGCGCAGAAATCTGGGAAATGTCGTTTAGGGCAGGGCCTTTTGAATTCTCTGCCATAGGACACCTTGCCTTCCCAAACTACATTTCCCAGAATTCTGTGCTTTCTTTTCAAGTGAACTCTGCTTTCTCCCTGCTGCTTCCCTCTCCTAAGGGCAAGAAGTCATTAATTTAAAGAGGAAAGGCAGCCTTTTTGGCTTTGCTTTGCTGACTTGCACTGAAAATAAAACTGACTTTGGAAAGCCTTCAAGATTTACAGAATGCAAACAAAAAGGTATTTGGTAAGTTCTTAAGTTTTTTTGTTTTGTTTTTTTTGCAAAAGGCCATGTCGCTTCGTAAGTACGAATTTAACAAATTTGATCTGAGTTACAAGGAGTAGGACTAACCAAAAAATTTCACAGCCCTAGTGAATAGATACTGCATTGTCCAATTTTCAGCATGCTGCTAAAAAAAATCTAGTTCAGTAGTAGACAATGATAGACTCCAGCAATACATGGAGTGAGAGTTGCCGGATGTACAAGCTGGGTCAGCAATTATGTTTAACAGAAAATCTAGTAGACTGTTGAACAAAGAAAACTTTGCAAAATCTGCTTTCACTAGTTCCGTGCAACTAACTGCAACACAAAATGAAACTCATTTAGAAATGGAATATGTCCCTCCAAAAGGTGCAGAACTGCCTTCCATGAATACATTAGATCTAATTAGAGAAAGCCATTTCTGAATCCAAACCATCTCGCATCTAGTCTGAGAAAGGAGTGGATGCCCCAGTTTCCTCTGCCCATTCAAGACTGTCTCCTTGAACTTTTAGTATTCAGGGAAAAGGTTAAGTGAAGAAAAGGATCTTACCATTTCACTTTCCTGTGGACCAAACAAAGAGATGAGAAGAAGAGCAGCCACAACTTGGAACTTCATCTTGGCTTCCTTGTCACCCATGTAAATATTAGGGACTCAGAACCTCTGTATTTAAGGCTTACCTTTGTACAGAAAAAAACAAGACAGCAAACCTGTTAAGGAGAATCAATCATGTCTGCAATGTGGTCAAGTTAATGTATTGCCATTCCCATTGCGTCAAAGCCATTGTTGACTCTAAAGGACAGGAACAACCTGGTACTTAATAATTAAAATGTATCATTTTGTTTCAACATATTTTCAAAATGGATCATATTACGTTTTCCAAATGTGTACAATGTGGAATGTACTAGATTTCCGCCACAAACACATAACAATTCTCCTTTGTGTTGCAATGGAAAAGGCTTTGGAATGCGATCTTAGGACACATTTACATTGACACTACAATGCAGTTTAGAATTGATTTGGATGAAACCAGTTTCACTGCAAGGGTGATTAGACTGCTATATTTGGAACCAGTATTTTAGATATGCCTAGTGGAATAAATTCCAAATAACACTCAAGGAGTGGCTTAAAGAGCCGGGCATTGTTTAGCTTACAGATGAGAAAGTTAAGAAAAGACATGATAGACTTGTTTAAATATTGAAAGGATCTCATAAGGAAAGGGGAACAAGTTTGTTTTCTAGAGACTAGGATTGGGAGCAATGGAATCAAATTATGCAAAAGAAGATTCGACAGTGGAACTGTCTGCCACAGAGCGTGCTGGAAGGTCCCTCTTTGGAGGCTTTTTAACAAAGCGTGGATGACCATCGATTGGGACTACTTTGATTATGCTTTTCCTGCATGGCAGGGGGTTGGCCCATGTGGTTTTTTACAACTCTATGGTTCTAAGATTTGATCTTATCTCTGTAGGAGTCAGAAAACATCAAAGAATAGTCCAGAGTCAAATCACCAGTGAATCATCAAAACAAGCGATAAGCAGTAGAGCAAACTTGTCATTTCTCAGGCTACGGATCAGGTGCCTAATAATAATAATAATAATAATAATAATAATAATAATCCTTTATTTATACCCCACTACCATCTCCCGAAGGACTCAGTGCGGCTTACAAGAGGCCGAGCCCAAATACATCGGTAAAAACAGCAACAACAGCAATATAGACAACAAATAAACTCATAAACAAAGCAATAAACAGTAACAATAACACCATGATGCATTAAAAACCTGTGGCAGGGCCAAATGTAATAATTAAATTTTAGAAAATTCTGGGCATGACAAGGTGACATATAACTAGGATAGGTATTTGGAGAGAGATGGAGCAAGCAAACAATCCTAGATCATTAGTAAAGTGCAATTAGGGACATGTTGCTTAGGGTTTCCTTATTCTGGGAAGGCACACTGGAACAACCATGTTTTCAAGCTCCTTTTAAAGACTGCCAGAGTTGGGGCATGCCTAATGTCCTTGGGGAGCGAGTTCCAGAGTCGAGGGGCCACCACCGAGAAGGCCCTATCCCTCATCCCCACCAATCACACTTGTGATGAAGGTGAGATTGTGAGTAGGGCCTCTCCAGATGAACGGAGAGATCGTGTGGGTTCGTACACAGAGATGAGGTCACGCAGGTATGCGAGTCCCAAACCATTTAGGACTTTGTAGGTAAGCACCTGCACCTTGAATTGGGACCAGAAAATGAATGGCAGCCAATGGAGCTCCTTAAACAAGAGGGTTGACCTCTCCCTGTAAGGAGCACCAGACCTGGCCGCCATCCGTTGGACCAGTTGAAATTTCAGGACCATTTTCAAGGGTAGCCCCATGTAGAGTGCATTACAGTAATCCAATCTGGAGGTGACTAAGGCATGGACCACCCTGGCCAGATCCGCCTTCACGAGGTACGGTCGCAGTTGACGCACGAGTCTTAGTTGTGCAAAGGCCCTCCTGGCCACCACAGATGCCTGAGCTTCAAGCGTAAGTGATGAGTCCAGGAGGACACCCAAACTGCGGACCTGTGACTTCAGGGGGAGTGCAACCCCGTCCAACACAGGTTGCCACCCTATACCCCGATCTGGTTTACGATCTACCAAGAGGACCTCTGTCTTGTTGGGATTAATCTTCAGCTTGTTCGTCCTCATCCAGACAGCCACAGCAGCCAGGCACTCATCCAGCACCCAAGGGGCTTCCTTGGAGTTAGGTGGAAAAGAGTAGTAAAGTTGCGTGTCATCTGCGTAGAGATGGCACCCAACTCCAAAACTCCGGATGACCTCTCCCAGCAGTTTCATGTAGATGTTTAAAAGCATGGGAGACAGTATGGAACCTTGCAGGACCCCACAGGTCAAAGGCCAGGGGTCCAAGCAGGTGTCTCCCAGCTTCACCATCTGAGAATGGCCTTCCAGGAAGGACTGGAGCCATGACAGAACCGTGCCTCCAAGACCCACCCTGGAGAGTCGTCCCAGAAGTAAACCATGATCGATGGCATGGAAAGCCACTGAGATGTCCAAGAGAACCAACAGGGTCACACTCCCCCTATCCAGCTCCCTGCGGAAGTCATCCACCAAGCCTACCAAAACCATCTCGGTGCTGTGGCCAGGCCTGAAGCCAGACTGTGACTGGTCCAGGTAATTGATGTTATCCAGGAAGCCCTGGAGTTGAGAGGCGACCACCTGCTCCAACACCTTACCCAAAAAAGGAAGGTTGGAGATTGGTCTGTAGTTGTTCAAAACCGTGGAGTCAAGGGAAGTCTTTTTCAGGAGTGGTTTAACCACACCCTGTTTTAGTCCAAATGGGAAAATCCCCTGCTCCAGTGATTTTTTAATGATCAACAAGAACCAATCAATCAACCCACCTTTGGCCAATTTAATTAGCCAAGACGGGCAGGGGTCCAGAGCCGACGTGG
Organism: Anolis sagrei; assembly: GCF_037176765.1. Lineage (NCBI taxonomy): Eukaryota > Metazoa > Chordata > Lepidosauria > Squamata > Anolidae > Anolis > Anolis sagrei. The sequence goes on from NC_090034.1 coordinate 91,488,592, forward strand.
TCGCCATCACAGCCCCAAGGACCTCCTCCACGTCCTCAGGAGCAACAAGCCAAAAGGAATCCCACAAAACCAGACAAGCAGATGCCTCGGTCACCTCCTCTGGCACTGTGATGAAAGTGGAGTCCAGCTCAAGGCGTATCTGAGCAACTTTATCTGCAAAATGGTGCACAAACTCGCAGCACCGAGTTGTCGGGTCATCGAAGGCCTCCTCCACCTCGGGGGGGGGGGGGGTGAAGGAGTTCCTCAACAACCCGAAACAACTCCAAAGATCTATTGGACGCAGACGCTATGCGGGCAGTCGTGAAGGTCTCCCTCGCTACCCGTATAGCCACGGTATAGGCCCTTAGTGAGGCTCTAGCCCGTGTTTGGTCAGAGGCGTCCTGAGATTTCCTCCATTTGCACTCCAATTTCCTTCTTGTGCGCTTCATCACAGCCAACTCCCCAGTGAACAGAGGAGATGGTGTGGCTCTACGCAACGAGATGGGGCATTCGGGAGCGATCGCGTCTATCACCCTGGACTTCTCGGTATTATAGCGATCCACCAGGGTGTCAACAGGATCACCAGGCTCCAGGACAGGAAGAGCCCCACGATTCCTCAGGAATCCATCCGGATCCATCAGTCTCCTGGGGCAAACCATCTTAGTTGGTCATCCACCCCTGCGAAGTTTAGAGGTCACAGCAAGTCTAAAACTGATCAGATGATGGTCAGACCATGACAATGGAAGGATATTTTGTTCTTCCACTCTGACCATTCCACTGTCCGTAACAAAAACCAGGTCGAGTGTGTGTCCAGCCTGATGGGTGGATCCAGATATAACTTGTGATAGCCCCATGGGCTAAAGGGCCCTTCCACACAGACTTATATCTCATAATATCAAGGCAGAAAATTCCACATTATCTGAGTGTGGATTCAGATAACCCAGTTCAAAGCAGATATTGTGGGATTTTCTGCCTTGATATTCTGGGATATAGGGCTGTGTGGAAGAGCCCCAAGTTGGAAGACAAGAAAGTAAGGATTTTGATTTTGGACTTCAGATTATATCTTGGACTGTGTTTGTTAGGAAATCTTGATTTCAGATCTTTGGAGCATACCGTGTGCTCTACTGCTTATCCCTTGTTTGATGATTCCCTGGTGATTTGACTCTGGACCGTTCTGTTGATGTTTTCCGACTGCTATAGGGGCACAATAAAATCTTAGAACCTTAGAATCATCGAATTGGAAAAGTCCACATGGGCCAGCATAATCAAAGTAGCCCAATAGATGGTCATCCGCCCTCTGTTTGAAAGTTTCCAAAGAGGAAGTTTCTACCATACTTGGTGACAGAAAGTTCTACTGTTGAATCCTCTTTCCTGTAATTTGAACCCATTGCTCTGAGTCCTAGTCTCTACAAAACAAGTCTGCTACTTCTTTCTTATGACATCCTTTCAATATTTAAACAAGTCTATCATATCTTCTCTTAACTTTCTCACCTGTAAGCTAAACATGTTCAGCTCTTGAAGCCACTCCTTGAGTGTTATTTGGAATTCATTCCACTTGACGAGTCTAAAATACTGCTTCCAAATATAGCAGTCTAATCACCCATGCAGTGAAACTGGTTTCTTCCAAATCAGTTTTAAACTGCATTGTAGTGTCAGTGTAAATGTGCCCTAAGATTGCATTCCAAAGCTTTTTCCATTGCAACAGAAAGAATTGTTATTTGATTGTGGCAGAAATCTAGTACATTCCACATTACACAGACTTGGAAAACATAATATGATCCATTTGGAAAATACGTTTAAACAAAATAATACATTTTAATTTTTAAGTAGAATTGGAGGGGATCCCTCAAGTGCCATCTAGCCCAACCCCCTTCTTTCAGGCAGAAGGGCACCATCAAAACTCTACTGACAGAAGGCCACTGAACTAATTAATATGCTTTCCCTATTGAGTTGGAAGGAACCCCCAAGGGCCATCCATTTAGGGATTTCTTCCCAGCTCAGCACAAATATTTACTTAGTAGTAGTATCTGTCAGTCCTCCTCCTTGCAGATTGAATCACTCATTGGAACTCTCTCTGGCAGCTGTTAGGGACGGACAAATCTCTCTCTGCTACCCTGATTGGTGCTTTCTGATGCTGATGCATTCTGGGAAATGTAGTTGAGGACAGAGACTTTTGAATTCTGTGGCATAGAGCTCCTCCCTTTCCAAACTACATTTCCCAGAAAACACTGTTCCCTCTTTTTTCCTGATCCTAATGCCGAGACTCTATTCATTAAGAGAAAAGGCAAGACAAGGCACCAACGCAGCCTTTTTGGCTTTGCTTTGCTTCCTTGTGCTGAAAAGGAAACTGACTTCCAAGATTTACAAAACTAAAACAGAAAAGTATGGAGTAAGTTTCAATTCTTAAATTTTATGTGTGGGCCATGCCCACATATCGGATATTGCCTTGTAAGTACTAAATTTAACAAATTTGATCTGAATTATGAGGCAACATTTCTTTCACATCTCTGTTATCTATCTGTAATCTATTATTGTTTTGTTGTATGAGAAGCATTCTCTCCTGTTGTTTCACCTGCATCTATGGCATGTATCCTCAGAGGTTGTGAGGTCTGTTGGAAACTAGGAAATTGGGGTTTTTCTATCTGTGGAATGTCCAGGGTGGGTGAATGAACTCTTGTCTGCTTGAGGCAAATGTGAATGTTGCAATTGGCCACCTTGATTTGCATTTAATGGCCTTGCAGCTTCAAAGCCTGGCTATCAAGTGGATTTTGCATTATGGCAAACCCATGAATAGGAGACTCCAAGTCAGCAGTCCTGGTCAGATCTTGTAAATTCTGGGAAAAATAAAATGCTAATCAAGGTGGCCTACAGAAACAGTCACACCTACCTCAAACAGACAAGAGTTCTTTTTCCCACCCTGGACATTCCACAGATATATAAATACCATTTTCCTAGTTTCCAACAGACCCCACAACCTCTGAGGATGCCTGCCATAGATGCAGGTGAGATGTCAGGAGAGACTGCATCTGGAACATGGCCATACAACCTGGAAAACACACAACAACCCAGGGATTCCGACTATGAAAGCCTTCGACAATACATTGTCATCTATTAGCCATGGTGGCGTAATGGGTTAAACCCTTGTGCTGGCAGAACTGCTGACCTGAAGGTTGGCAGTTCGAATCCATGAGATGGGGTGAGCTCCCATCTTTCAGCTCCAGCTTCTCATATGGGAACATGAGAGTAGCCTCCCACTGGATGGTAAAACATCCAGGCATCCCCTGGGCAACATCATTGCAGACAGCCAGTTTTCTCACACCAGAAATGACTTGAAGTTTCTCAAGTTGCTTCTGACACAATAAAAAAATCTATTTATGATTTCTGCTCTGTGTATCTCTCACCATAGCTACGGGAATTCTACAGGAATACCCATAAAAGGACAAGAGTGGATGAAGCTTCTGCAGATTGGAGTGACCATAGCTGACAGTGAGGGTAAGGAAGACAGACTGCCTCTCCCAGTATCTAAGCTGGAATTAAACACAGAGAACCAGCATTGTCTTCCAAACAGTGAAGACCCCACCATTTTAGTCTATAGATCAGGAGCAACACCATCATTAATTGGACAGTGAAGAATTGTATATTCGAAAGATCTGAAGCCAAGATTCCCTACCAAACACAGTCCAAGGTATAATCTGAAGTTCAAAACCAAAATCCTAGTTACAATCTGTTTCTCAAGGTCCCAGGTATCACACACAGTTTCTGGGAATCTGCCCAACAATGACGTTGCTGCTAGCAACTGACTGCTCCAATCCTCAGCTGTTCGTTGGTTTCGCACCTGTTCCCAATTGCTGACTCTCTATTCTGCCAAACAATTGGACCTGTGAACTTGCATTCCTTCTCTTCTCAACTGCAACTGGGCTGAACTGCTTAACTCCTAGTCTTCCAACTTAGGTTCCTGATCCTTAGCCTGAGAAATGACAAGTTCTTCACTGTCAAAATAATGGTGATGATGTTGCTCCTGATCTATAGACTAAAAATGGTGAATGTATCTTCATTATTATTATTTTTGATCAAGATTTCTCTTCTTTCTCTCCATCCCATCTTTTCCATATATTGCATACCTATCTAAATCAAGCAAAATTTGTAGACTAAGGTGACTTCTCAAGCGAATATCAACCACATCTGTATTCTTTCAGCTATAAAGTTTGCAGAATTTTCAGTGGCTATTCTACTTCAAGATAATAACAGCATACACTGTCAGTAAATTCTGAATCAGCCACAGAAGAATGAATGGATTTTTAATTTGGCTTTCTTATTAGAACTTTCTGCTTCTTTTTCATCCAGAGAAATGTTTCATGAAAATATTAATAAAGATTAATTATGATTGGAAGCACAAACATGCTTGGTGACTTGCATGAGGTTTGATGCTGTAGAAATCTTTGACCGTGTTGATAAATGTAGAACCTGACATCATATTTTTAGAGGGGATAGCATGTGCCGTCACACCCAGACACTACAAAAATAAAACTAAGACGTGCTTCTCTCTATATCTGGGTGAACTGCGGATGTCTTTCTTAAAAGCTTGAGATTCCCAGCAACTGAGGCTACTACAGGTTTTGAACATCAAAACAGAATATTTATTTCTCAAAGTCCTTGGAGACTTGGCACAGCTTGTCAAAGTTACAAAAAGAAAAGTCAGTTGGTGAAATCATAGAGATGTTCTTTCTTTCCTTTTTCCTCTAGTCGCTGAGTTGCCTTCCTCCAAATGGTAGGAAAGATCCTGAGATCTTTTAACCTCAACCCTGAGCTACTATCTTTTAGAAAGCATAAGCCTTCCCTATTCCAGCCCAGGGTTAGTTAAGAAGATGAAGCAAACAATAACTATCTCAATAGCCCTCAATAACTTTCTCAATAGTCCTTTATACTAAATAGATCAAAATCTCAATATGCTTCTCTATAGCTCAATACCTATCTATCTATAACTCAATTACCTATCTGTCTCTATCTATCTATCTATCTATCTATCTATCTATCTATCTGACTCAATTAAGACTCAGTTAACTTTTCTGTATCTCAATTGCTATTTATAACTCAATTAGCTCAGTACCTATCTATCTATAACTCAATTACCTATCTGTCTCTCTATCTATCTATCTATCTATTAGGCTTGTTTGATCAAGAAAAAATTTGGTTCTAAACTCGCTTCGTTTCCAGGGGGCGCCAGTGTTTCGAATTTCAGAGGACTTCCGAAATTTAAGATTTCAAAATTTCAAAATTTATGAAATTTCGTTAATAATGAATCGATTCGTTAATGGCGGACGTGATTGCGCAATACACTAAAAAAACCTCCTAACGGGACAGGGTTGTTGACTGTTGGTGTGATAAAACAAACAACAACTATATTATATTATATTATATTATATTATATTATATTATATTATATTATATTATTATAATATTTTTATATTATATTATTGTATATTATATTATATATTATTATATATTATATATATTATATTGCATTATATTATTATAGTATTATTATATTATATTATTATTATAAGAACAAAAATAGCTAGAAGCACTTAATTCAGTGTATCTACTTCTAGTATCAGGAACTAAAGTCTGTAGCAAATTGCTGTGCCAAAAACATAATTTAGCAAATAATCCAGATTATCCTGGTATATAATCTGGTATAAGAGCAGTTCAAGCAAACTGCTTCAGAATCACAGGGTTAGAAAACACAAGAAAACATTGGGTGGAAGCAAGGAAAAGTGTTCTCAAAAAACTGTCCCAAGCCCATAGCATGTCCAAAAGCAGAAGATTAAGTCAGAATGAGATGTCCATCCAAAAACAATCCGATGTAAGAATCCAGTCTTTAAACCGCTTTGAAACGGCTTGTCTTAACCCAACTAAAAGTCTTCCTTGGCCAGGAGCTTAAAACTATTCTTATATTATATTATATTATTATTATTAAGAATGGATGGACATCTGTCAGGGGTGCTTTAATATTATATTATATTATATTAATATAATAATATACAATTATAACATATAATGTAATATAATAATAATATAATATAATATACAATAATAATAAATATAATAATATAATATATAATATAATATAATATACAATAATAATATTATATTATTGTATATTATATTATATTATGTTATTATATATTATATTATATTATATTATTATTATATTACATTATATCCTCCCAATTCTTCTCCTCCAGCTGGCTGCAGGATACTGAGTTGTATGGCTGTGTGGAAAGGTCCTGGGTTGTCTGAGTCCACACTGCCATATAATCCGGTTCAAAGCACATATTGTGGGATTTTCTGCTTTGATATTCTGAGTTATATGGCTGTGTGGAAAGGTCCAGGGTTATCTGAGTCCACATTCCTGATAGTTCGGCTGATAGGCTGATCAGTAAACATGGATTTCCTGCTGTTATATTAAGACTCTTACCCATGCTGTGACAGTAATCTGACCCCCCGTTTAAAAAGTTTGAGGACCCCTGATATATAGTAATAATAGTTTTAAGCTGCTGGCCAGGAAGACAATTAGCTGGCTTAAGACAAGCCATTTTAAAGCATTTTAAAGACTGGATTCCTGTAAGTGCTGACCACCCTTAATTCGGATTGTTTTTGATGGATATGATATAATATAATATAATATAATATGATAATATAATATAATATAATATAATATAATAATATTGCTATATTATTATTATATTATATTATAATTGCATATTATATTATAATATATATAATAATATATATATTATATTATAGATATTATATTATATGATATTATATTATTATTATATTATTATATTATATATATTATATGATATTATAATATAATATACAATTATAATATAATATAATATAATAATATAGTAATATAATAATATTATAATAATATAATATGTAATATATAATATATAATAATAATAGTTTTAAGCCGCTGGGCAAGGAAGAGGATTAGCTGAGTTAAGACAAGCATGAGGAAAGAGGAGGGAAGCAGCAGAGCAAAGGTGGCTGGCAGGAGGGGAGAGACCGGAAGTGGGGTAAATGCGCCACTTGCTAGCTTGCTACCAGGGAGGGAAGAGAAACGGCGAGATTGTAAAACTTGCACCAGACATACGAAAATAATTACAAAAATTGGAAAAATTGTTTCGATTCTTAATTACTCCTCACACTATTCCTGCATGGCTCGATATTGGATCGTAAGCAATTTAAATACAAATGCATAACGAGTAACGAAAATAACGAACACGATCGAACAAGCCTACTATCTATCTATCTATCTATCTATCTATCTATCTATCAACAACAACAGCTGTAACATAAATGGTTCTATATCTCAATTGCTATCTATAACTCAATTAAGACTCAATTGTACTTACAATGGGTTTTTCAGAGCTCCCTGACTGGCCTAACAGCATATCCGAAGCTTTTCTCTGAACTGAAGGAGACAGGGAAGATTCCAAAATGAAGATCTCAAACCCTAGAAAAAAGGACAGTCTCTAAACCCAAAGAGATACTTTCTAAACCAACCTGGGGATCAGGACCCCGGGGGGGGGGGGTCACGAGTGGATATCAGAGGGGTCACCAAAGACCATCCGAAAACACAGTATTTTCTATTGGTCATGCGGGTTCTGTGTAGGAAGTTTAGCCCAATTCTCTCATTGTTGGAGTTCAGAATGCTCTTTGATTGTAGGTGAACTATAAATCCCAGCAACTACAACTCCCAAATGTGAAGGTCTATTTCCTCTAACCTCCTCCAGTGTTCACATTTGGGCATGTTGAGTATTTGTGCCAAGTTTGGTCCAGATGCATCATTGTTTGAGTCCACAGTGCTCTCTGGATCTAGGTAAACTACAACTCCAAAACTCAAGGTCAATGCCTATCAAACCCTTCCAGTATTTACTTTTGGTCATAGGAGTTCTGTGTGCCAAGACTGGTTCAATTCAGTCGTTGGTGTTCAGAATGCTCTTTGATTGCATGTGAACTATACATCTCATCAACTACAACTCCCAAATGACAACATCAATCTCCCTTCAACCCCACTAGAATTCAAATTTGGGCGTATCAGGCATTTTGCCTAATTTGGTCCAGTGAATGAAAATACATCCTACGTATCAGATACTTACATGATGATTCATAACAGCAGCAACATTACAGTTGTGAAGTAGCAACAAAAATAATGTTATGGTTGGGGGTCACCACAACATGAGGAACTGTATTAAGGGGTCGCGGCATTAGGGAAGTTGAGAACCCCTGTTCTAAACCAATAGCTGCAAAAAGCAGGGCTGGCTTTCCAGCCTCTGATGCTGTTAACTTTCAGGGTGCATCTGAAATTGTAGTAACCCTGGGGAAATGCAAAAGAATGCTATCCCATGCAGCTAAAAGGTAAAGCAAACCATGCTCCTGGAAGACGGAACATAGCATGGACCTCAGGTATTGGCCATGGACACTAAAACAATTGTAATGATGGTTGGAAAATGCACTTTGAAACATCTGGAAAATGCACTTTGAAACATCTGGAGGACACAGATTATGGAAGTAGAAAGCCAGCATGATGTAGTTGTTTGAGTGTTGAACTATGACTTAGGAGATGAGGGTTTGATTTCCCATTCAGCAGTGGACACCCACTCAGTGACCTTGGTTGAGTCACTCACTCTTGACCCCAGAAACCCAGCTGTAACATAAACAGTTCTTGGCCAACTTATCTTTCTGAATGCATCTTCCCTTATGAAGCTGCTATGACTTTAAGATCATCCGGGGAGGCCCTGCTCTCTATCCCGCCTGTGTCACAAACATGTTTGGTGGGGACGAGAGACAGGGCCTTCTCAGTGGTGGTCCCTCGGCTATGGAAGGCTCTTTCTGTGGACATTAGATCAGCCCCCCTCCCTCTTAACATTTTGGAAGACAGTCAAGACTTGGTTGTTTGAGCAATGGTTTGAAAATGCAATGTAAAAGACATAGGAACTGGAATGACTGGACGACGAGATAAGGCAATGTTTTTATTAGGAGATGCAAATGATGTATGCTTTTAGTATTCTGGTTATGGTTTTATATTATGTGTTAATGTTTTAAAATGTTTTATGGTATTTTGGGGCACCAAATCGTTGCCATTGTAAACCGCCCTGAGTTGCCTAAGGGCAGAGAAGGACAGTATACAAATATAGTAAATAAAATAAATAAATAAATAAATATCATGGTTGTATGTTTGGTACAGGATATTAGCAATTAGGTCCCTACCTGCTCAAAGAGAAAGCCGTGCCTATGTTTCTTAAAAATTAGGTTTTGATGCAAAATTCCCATTTTGACACCAAAACTCCCACACTGTTTTCAGAATCTCAGAGCATTTTGATCAAACATCATAGTGCTGTTAGTATTTTGGAAGAAAACCCTTTGTGTTTCTGGGAAAGATGTGATGAGATGTAAGTGTTGTAAACCATGATGTAACATTTGGATTAAAGGAGCAACAACTAAAAGGTGGACAAATATAATGGTAGAAAATGTTAGCCAATGAACATACGTGCACAACTTTGAAATAAAATGCTTTTATAAAGTCATGTAATTGGGTTTAACCTGTTAGTTCGGACAACAAATAGTGTGTAAGTTTATTTTAGCTGATTTTTTCAAAAAAGAAGTTGACCTTTCCTTGCAAGCAAGACTTTTTATTGAAAGACAGGCTCAGAGACAGAATATGAGGGTTGTGGAATTGCTTATTTCAGTTTCCCACACATTTAAGTCCAATTCTGAAGATGCCTGTCCCTTGCTGAATTTCAGCCACTTTTTCCAGGAATGTTTTTGCCTAGGGTATGTGTCAGCACAAACCTAGACATAATCTTCATGCTGGTTCCAGTTTTCCAAATTCCTCGTTTGGGCCTGAATCCACTTGAAAGAGATTCATGATTTGTATCAATGGGCAACAGTTCTGTTCCTTCGAAAGTCATTGGACTCCAACTTCCCTAACCTCTCACCATTGGTCATGATGGCTAAGGTTGATGGAGCTCGCCATCCAATGCATCTCAAAAGCTACAAGTAGCCCATTTAGTTTAGTAACCCATCAATCAAATGTAACTACAGGCAATCCCCTAGTTACAAAGATCTGACTTAAAAACAGCTCATAGGTCTCAGCGGTGGTCAGGGGAGCTTCCGCACAATTAAAACTTGTGCGCCAGCTGCGCCCGTACCTTGGGAAGTCTGACTTGGCCACGGTGGTCCACTCTTTGGTTACATCCCGTTTAGATTACTGCAATGCTCTCTACCTGGGGCTGCCTCTGAAGACTGCCCGGAAGCTGCAGCTAGTCCAACGTTCGGCAGCCAGATTTCTAACGGGTGCTGGGTACAGAGAGCATACAACTCCTCTGTTACGCCAGCTCCACTGGCTGCCGATTAGCTTAGGAGCACAATTCAAAGTGCTGGTTTTGACCTACAAAGCCCTAAACGGCTCTGGCCCTGTATTGTTGAAGGCTTTCATGGCTGGAATCACTAGGTTCTTGTGGGTTTTTTCGGGCTATATGGCCATGTTCTAGAGGCATTTCTCCTGACGTTTCGCCTGCATCTATGGCAAGCATCCTCAGAGATAGTGAGGTCTGTTGGAATTAGGAAAATGGGTTTATATATCTGTGGGGTGGGGCAAAGGGCAAGGAGCTCTTCTCTGCTGGGGCTAGGTGTGAATGTTTCAACTGACCACCCTCATTAGCATTTGATGCTCAGGATGCTTGCCATAGATGCAGGCGAAACGTCAGGAGAAATGCCAAAGAACATGGCCATATAGCCTGAAAACACCCACAAGAACCTAGGCTCTGGCCCTGTTTACCTGTCTGAACCATCAAGGTCTTTAAGATCTTCCGGGGGGGGGGGGGACCTGCTCTCGATCCCACCACTGTCACAATCGCGGTTGGTGGGGACGAGAGACAGGGCCTTCTCGATGGTGGCTCCCCGGCTTTTGAACTCCCTCCCACAGGAGATTAGAACTGTTCCCTCCCTCCTGACGTTCAGGAAGCTGACAAAGACTTGGCTATGGAATGCAGCCTTTGATAGCTGAGTCAACTTTGGTCCACTTGGAAGGAGAATGATTAACTGTGAATTATGACCAGGAATGTTTTGATGATGTGGCTGTGTAAGTGTGATGATGACAATGTTGTATTGTATTGTAATATTTTTTTTAATTGTGTAATGATAATACATTGTGTGGTTTGTATTTTGTATATGAACATATGTTATGAACGGGATCTGAGTCCCTCCTGGAGGTGAGAAGATTGGTATAGAAAACTTTTAAATAAATAAATAAATAGTTATAAATGAGGGTAAGACAACAGGAAGTGAGAGAAATGTACCCCTTGGATGGGAAATCCACTCCTGAAAGAATTATTAGCATGTGGAAATGGTGTATCTACTGAAGCTTTATTACCAATACCTATTTCCACAAAAAGCCAAATTTTTCAAAATCAGACCTTCACAAAAGTGAGAAATCTTTTGAACAGGGGCACAATTAGCAAAACAAACATCATAAGAGTGCTCCCAATGCTATGAAAAGCATACTCCTTTATTCCTTTATACAATTTGTCATCGATCCACTTCTTTGGGCTTCACACAAATCTACCATTTGTCAAAATATATGATCCTGTGCTATTATTTTCCATTTCTTGCTGAAAATATCGGATAATATTTTTACTTTGGTATTTTTGAAATGAAATTTTGTGGCAGTGTCATTTGGGTTGCTAGCTCTTGTGACCCTATAGCGTTTCTCAATCTGGAGGTCGGGACCTCGGGGGGGGGGGTCATAGGGGGGTTTCAGAGGGGTCACCAAATGCCATCAGAAAATATATATTTCTGATGGTCTTAGGAACTCCTTTGGCGGAGAAGGCTGAAGATCTCTCCACCTGTCCTTCTCTTCCTTTTTGGAACCAGAGGGCAAATCCTTCCATCAAAAGTCCTCCTCCGCTGTGATTAGCTGGCCTCTCAGCCAAAGGGAGGGCTCTTTCTGAGACTCCAAGCAGGGAGGGCAGAGCAGGAATACTCAGTGCATGGTACGCATGTGTGAGCTAGGGAGAGCATGCAAGGCTGGAGGGAGGCTCACACCAGCAGTCCCTTCAAGGCAGGGGTGTTCTGTGTGGGAAGTTTCTACCAATTCCATCGTTGGTGGGTTTCAGAATGCTCTTTGTTTGTAGGTGAACTATAAATCACAGCAACTACAACTCCCAAATGCCAAGGTCTATTTTCCCCAAACACCACCGGTGTTCACAGTTGGGCATATTGAGTATTCATGCCAAGTTTGGTCCACATCCATCATTGTTTGAGTAAAAAGTGTTCTCTGGATGCACATGAACTACAACTCCAAAACTCAAAGTCAATATCCACCAAACCCTTCCGGTATTTTCTGTTGGCCGTGGGAGTTCTTTTTTCCACAGTTTGGTTCCATTCCATTGTTGGTGGAGTTCAGAATGCTCTTAGATTGTAGGTTAACTATAAATCCCAGCAACTACAACTCTCAAATGACAAAATCAATCTACCCACCCCACTCCCCCCCCCCCCCACGCCACCAGTATTCAAATTTGGGGATATCGGGTATTTGTGCCAAATTTTATCCAGTGAATGGAAATAGTGTCCCCTTGCTTCTTCGCAGTTAGCTTTTAGTGGACTCAACTCAATGTTTCATGATTTTCAAAAAATATTAATTTAAAATATATATCGCAGTATTTTAGCTGTTTTACAGGTTTTTGCCATCGCTGCTCTCCGAGGCGCTTTCCCTCCTCCGTCCTCCTTCCCTCCCTCCAGACTTGAAAGGCCTTTCCCTCCTTTCCTTCACTTTATTTTAAGTTTATAAAGACATAAAATGATGTATAACTACTAAAATAATGTATAAATATTAAAATAAATATAGCGTCCATACATTGCGGTTTTTCACTTATTGCGGGAGGTCCTAGAACGTAACCCTCACAATAAATGAGGGAACACTGTACTTCCTGAATACCAGATATTTGCATTAAGATTCATAACAGTAGCCAAATTACAATTATGAAGTAGCATTGAAAATAATTTTATGGTTGGGTGTCACCACAACATGAGGAACTTTATTAAGGGGTCACAGCATTAGAAAGGTTGAGAAACACTGCTATAGCCGCTTGTACTTCTATCAGTTCCAGGGCACAATCCCAACTTCTAGTGTATGAGACACAATGGAGCTGTGCAGAGCATTGTGTGTGTGTGTGTGTGGGGGGGGGGGGGGGGGGTTGGAGTTACACTTAAATATTTATCCTTTCCAACTTACAAATTTAGCTTAAGAACAAACTCACAGATCTTATGTTCGTAATTTGGAGACTGTGTGTATATATATAGAGAGAGATAGAGATATATGATCTTGTACCAGTGTGTAAATCAGTGTGTGTGCTTATGACTGTGTATTGACAAAGAACACATTCACTAATTATCACTTTAAAAAACTACTCTGAAAGTATTCAGACCTCTTTAGCGAAAATCATCAGCAGGCAGAGCTTATTTGATTCCAGCACTACCTATAATCAATAGGGGTGTGCAAAATATCATTTTGTGTCTCATGTTCTGGAGATCGGTGGGATTTGGCTATCAAATCATGGAAAATGAGCCTGGCCCCACTTTTCCCAGGATAAGTACTTTTAGATGTGGTGTGCCTTCTTGCACAATGTCTTTACTCTGGTTGTGCTTCAATAGCTGCATGGTTTCCATGCAACCTCCCATGGTCCCCTTGGGGACGCATCCACACTGTAGAGCTCATCTTGCTCTGTAGATCCCATGCTGTTTTTCACCATTTGCTCGCACTAGACTGGCAGAAATTGACGAATAAACAATGTCAAGAAAAATGCCATTTGTATTTTATTTTGAGTCAAATGTTTAGCAATCAATGAGATAGGAATGGTCCCCACTCCTCCACTACTGAGACAACAACCTCATTTTGTGTTACAGAAATAGTTAGATTGCAATATTACATGTTGTGATTTTCTGTTTTTTGATTTCTTTGGACAAGAGAGTACATAATGCATTAGAATAGGTAGCCTTCACCATCATGGTTCAGAATTTTCAGGGTTGTGTCTTCTTATTTGGCCTAGAAATAAGAAAACAAGTGAAAGATACTTTGAAAAATCTCTCCAACAAACTAAGATTAAGAGCATTTAAGCCATAGATTTGTTGTAGATTGTGTCCAGGTAAAGCTCAGTATTTTAGTCCACAGGGATCAAAGAATTAAATCTTTAAAGCTATAGTGATGCCATGCCACTATAAATTTAGTTCCATGAACACTTACGTTAGCAACATCTTCCTCTCGGTTAGTTTCTAATGGGTCGGTTAACCATTAAATTTGAAATAACGAAGCACGTTTGAGACTGAAGATACAACTTCCTGAATTCCATAGCATTGGCCCATGGCAGTTCAAGTGGTGTCAATCTGTACTGATTCTACTGTGTAGATCAGGCATGGGCAGACTTTCCAACTTGGGGGCCACATGGCAGGCCAGAAAGGGGCGTGTGGACTGGGAGAGAGGTGGTTCTCCCCCAGCCTAGTCCCTGCCCTTTCCTCTCCTTCCTCTTCTCTTTCACAGGCAGAATGTGAAGGAAAGACAGGAAACTTCTGGATCCCAAAAGGGTTGGCCTTGGTCAGGATGAGATGGTGGACGAGACAGAAAAAGTGTATCCATGAGATTCCATATTGCCTACTCCTGAAATAGAATCCTAGAGCTGGAAGAGACCCCCAAGGGCCATCCAGTCCAACCCCCTGCCATGCAAGGAGGCACAACCAATAGACAGCCTCTGCAGAAAAGCCTTCAGAGAAGACTCCACCACACTCCGAGGCAGCCTATGCTACTCTCCAGGAAGTTCTTCCTAATCTTTTCAGTCAAATCTCTTTCCCTGTGAATTGATTGAACTAATTGCTCTCTTGTACCCTGATCTCTAGAGCAGCAGAAAGTCATTTCCTCCACCCTCCTCTTCCCCCCTCAATGGTACACCCTTTGAAATCTTGAAACACGGTTCTCATGTTCCCTTTCTATTGTCTCTTATCCCAGCTACACATCCCCCAGGAGGGAAGGAGGAAGGAAAAAGAGAAGGATGGAAGGAAGGAAGAATGGAAGGGTGGAAGGGAAGGAAGGAAGGGGAAAGAGGGAGGTAAAGAAGGGAGGGAAGGAGGAAGGAATGAGAGAAGGAGGCAAGGATAGGATGGTGTAAGAGAGGAGGGCCTGAGAAAAGAGCCCAAGGAGCCACATCCGCCCCGGGCCTGGGTTTGCCCATACCTGGTGTAGATGCACTCCAACTAAGAGAACAAAGTCCATTATCTTTCTAGAATTGTGGATAAAGGTTGGCTTATTAGAGAAGGAAGAAGACATGAAAGACTGAGAAATCTATTTGCAGCCACACAAATGCTCTTTCTACTTCTATTCTTTCATAGTATGCCGCATTTATCATAACCTGATAGATTGCCTTTGCCTGTTAAAGTAGCCAGTGGAGATTTGAAAGCTAGCATCATGTGCTTCGTGTATTTTTGGTTGGTCCCTTAAATGCATGTCTTCTTTGTAGATTTTGTGTCTTGCTGTATTTTTTCCTATGGCTAGAAAGGCTATCCTTGAAATATTTTCTGGCTTTGACAATGCCACATTTTAGCCACAATGTCATAAATCTAAGGAAAAAGAAATCAAGAGACTGGACTCAGCTGAAGGCTTCCATCTCCAGGAACCTTTTTAAAAAGTTGACATTGCATTTGGCAAACACCAAAAGGTTTCTACAGGCAATCGTAGAGAGGCTACTATAGAAACTCAAAATTCTCTTATTCTCTCAGGACAGAAAAAAAAACTGAATTGTAGAGGAAGTTGTTTTTCCTGTTGCTCATGGAGACAGTTTCCCCAACGCTGTTCATTACAAATGGTGTTAACATATACTCACTGGTGCTGCTTCTGCAAGCTGTAAAAATATATTAAAAAGATAACCATTATTTGTTATGTCCCAAAAACAAAAAGAGCAAAAAGCAAAGGAAAAAAGGAAGTCCTTTAAACAAAAAGACATTCATAGGCACTCAAGAAGTTTCATATGGCTGGTGCATGAAGAAGAGCATGCATCCCTTGTACCAAACAAGAAGCAGAACTCAACTGTTCAAAAGAGTTAAATGATCACAAAGAGTGGGAGGATAAGCACAGTGTTCTTTCCTATAGGCCATTTTTACAGGTGCCTCATTCTTCTTGGGAGTCCTGACAAGAGTAGAATCAATGGAACTTATTGATGTCTTGACACAGAATTGTTAAAGTAGCATAAATGTCCCTCATGGATTCAGTCAGGGTCCATCCAGACATGCTCCAAAATGCAGGGCATGTTGGGCTTTATCAGAAGCATCCAAATGACACCTCTGATAAAAACAAATTAATTTGGGACAAAGCAGGGAAACCATGCTTTGTCCCGAATTCATTAAATATCCCATTAGACCCAGGCCATCCTGAAACACTTGGGGCTAATGTGGTATAGGGCTTATGGGGACTGACTACCAGCAAAATCGCACCTCCCCCCCCCCCCCCCCCATGTCATTTCTACACTCCAGGAGGCCTGCCGGAGCAGCGTATTGTTGGTTTGGTAATTTTTTTTTAACATTTAAGGCTTTTGTTGGGGGTTTTGGGGAGTGGGTGGGTGTTGTCTGAGTTCTTGGTGCGCATGGAGCCCAAAAAACAAAAGGGCTGTGGGGACTGACGGCCAGCTGCCCCCCCCCCCCCCCAAAAAAAATCTACGTGCCAGGAGACCAGCCAGAGCAGTATAGTGGAGACTTTGGGAGGGATATGGGGACAAAAGCCCATGCTGAGACGGGTTTTTAAAACCCACTTCATCATGAGTTTCCCCCCAGTGTGGAGGCATCCTCAGTCTACACTTCTCAGGACTAACCAACAAGATTCATGTAAAACAAGAAAGAAACAGGCTTTTCCACAGTATTTACCGGTAATAAGAAATACTCATTCATAATAATATATACCCTACATAATAATATATAATATATCAGTTCTATGAGGATCTGCAGCACCTACTGGATAATACACCAAAAAGAGACATTATTTTCATTACAGGAGACTGGAATGCCAAGGTGGGAAGTCAAATGACAACTGGCATCACAGGCAAGCATGTGAAGCGGGATGTAGGCTGATAGAATTTTGCCAGGAAAACTTGCTGTGTATAACAAACACTCTTCCAACAACTTAAAAGATGGCTTTATACATGGATTTCACCAGATGGTCAACACTGAAATCAGATTGACTACATCCTTTGCAGTCAAAGGTGGCGGACATCCATCCAGTCAGTCTAAACAAGCCTGGGGCTGACTGTAGTTCAGATCACTAACTACAGAATAAAACTAAAGAGATCAGGGAAAACACACAGACCAGTTAGATATGATCTCACTAACATTCCTAGCAAATATCCAGTGGAAGTGAAGAACAGATTCAAAGGACTAGATTTAGTAAATAGAGTCCCAGAAGAACTATGGACAGAAGTCTGCGACATTGTTCAGGAGGAAGCAACAAAGTACATCCCAAAGAAAAAGAAAATTAAGAAAGCAAAATGGTTGTCTGCTGAGATGCTGGAAGTAGCCCAAGAAAGGAGGAAAAGCAAAACTAAACAGCGATAAGGGGAGATATGCCCAATTAAATGAGTTATTCCAGAGATTAGCCAGAAGAGATAAGGAACTATTTTTAAACAAGCAATGCTTGGAAGTGGAAGAAGACAACAGAATAGGAAGGACAAGAGATCTCTTCCAGAAAATTAAAAACACGGGAGGTAAATTTCAGGCAAAAATTGGCATGATAAGAAACATAGATGGCAGGGACCTAACAGAAGCTGAAGAGATCAAGAGAAGGTGGTGAGACTATACAGAAGATCTGTATAGGAAGGATAATAATATCGAGGATAGTTTTGACGGTGTGGTGAATGAATTAGAACCAGACATCCTGAGGAGTGAGGTTGAATGGGCCTTAAGAAGCATTGCTAACAACAAGGCAGCAGGAGACCACGGGATCCCAGCTGAACTGCTTAAAATCTTAAAAGAGGATGCTGTCAAGGTGATGCATGCTAAAGACTGCTCAAACTTCCGTACAGTGGCCCTTATTTCTCATGCCAGTAAGATAATGCTCAAGATCCTGCAAGGAAGACTCCAGCAATATATGGAGCTAGAGGTGCCAGATGTACAAGCTGGGTTTAGAAAAGGCAGAGGAACAAGAGACCAAATTGCCAATATCCACTGGATAATGGAGAAAGGCAAGGTGTTTCAGAAAAAAATCTTTTTCTGTTTTACTGACCATTCTAAAGCCTTTGACTGTGTGGATCATAATAAATTGTGGCAAGTTCTTGGTGGTATGGGCATACCAAATCACCTTGTCTCTCTCCTGAGGAATCTGTAGCAACAGTAAGAACTGACCACGGAACAACAGACTGGTTCAAAATTGGGAAAGGCATACAGCAGGGTTGTATACTCTCACCCAACCTATTCAACTTGTATGCAGAACACACCATGCAATGTGTGGGGCTTGACTGCAGATGCAGACTGCAGCCAGGAAATCAGGAGACACTTACTTCTTGGGAGGAGAGCAATGACCAATCTTGATAAAATAGTGAAGAGTAGAGACATCACACTGGCAACAAAGGTCCACATAGTTAAAGCAATGGTATTCCCCATCATTACCTATGGATGTGAGAGCTGGAACATTGGGAAGGCTGAGCAAAGGAAGATAGATGCTTTTGAACTGTGGTGCTGGAGGAAAATTCTGAGAGTGCCTTGGACCGTCAGAAGATCCAACCAGTCCATACTTCAGGAAATAAAGCCTGACTGCTCATTGGAGGGAAGGCTATTAGGGACAAAGATGAAATACTTTGGCTACATCATGAGAAGAAAGGAAAGTTTAGAGAAGACAATGATGCTGTGGGAAAATGGAAGGAAAAAGGAAGAGGGGCCGACCAAGGGCAAGATGGATAGATGGCATCCTTGAACTGACTGGATTGACCTTGAAGGAGCTGGGGGTAGTGACAACCTACAGGGAGCTCTGGCGTGGACTGGTCCATGAATTCACGAAGAGTCAGAAACAACTGAATGAGTGAACAACAGCAACAATAATACATACTTACTTCTCTGCCGGCATCCATTGTCTAGAGGACAAAAACAAAGATTTGTTACTTGCTCTTTAAAAAGCCATTCCAAAACAACTACAACAACTTCAACAACAATAACAAACCCCAGCTACTCCCCCCCCACCCCCCAATTTCTACATGCCAGGAGGCATGCTGGATCAGCGTAATGGAGGACCAGTAAGTTAAAAGGAGGGCATTTGAGAAGTCCAGGTTTTGGGAGGTATGTGGGCAGAGGCGGCTCAACCCATTACGCAAAGTAAGCATTTGCATTATAGTTGATTTTGCCCAGGGGCACTCTTGTGGCGCTCTTGGGGGAAAATAAACCTTGACATATGCAAGTTGTAGTTACTGGGATGTATAGTTCACCTACAATCAAAGAGCATTCTGAATTCCAGCAATGATGAAATTGAGCCAAATATGGCACACAGAACTCCCACGACGAACAAAAAATATATATCAGAGATTGGTTGGGGGGGGGGGCAAAATACTGTTTGCTTACCATTGAAAATTACATAGGGCCGCCTCTGGGTGTGGGGACAAAAACCCATGCTGAAGCGGGTGTTTTTAACCCGCTTCATTGGGGTTTTTCCCCAGTGTGGAAGCATCCTCTGCCTGCTCTTCTCAGTACTAACCAACAAGATTCATGTAAAACAAGAAAGGAACAGACTTTTCCACAGTATTTACCAGTAATAAGAAATACTCATTCAGAATAATATATACTTACTTGATCGACAGCATCAGCAGTCTAGAGGACAAAAACAAATATTTATTACTTGCTCTTTAAAAGGAGGAATAAAGCAATGCAAAAACAAGCACAACAACTTCAACAACAATAACAACATCAACAACAAAACACATTCACTGGGAAAATGGGGCAAAGTTCATTTTATCAACAGTATCTCACCAGATCCTCACTGCTGTATGATGGAGTTTCAGAATGCAGACAACTTGTATTGGACTGGATTATATGAGTCTACACTGCCATATAATTTAATTCAATGCAGTGAATATGCATTCTGAAACTGTATCATATGGCAGTGTAGATCCAGTTTATGGGAGCTTGAAGTATTCTAGATCTTTCCATATACCCTTTATTCTAAGGCCGCCAATTAAGGCCGCCAATTTGTATGCATTTCTTCAGTCTTCTTTGTCCACCAGATGTTCTTGAGTTCTCTTGTCCTTCTTTGGACCTCAGCTTTTGCCCTGATGTATATCTTTTTCTTAGCAGCACAGTTGACGTCTGTCTGCCATGTTTGGAAGGCTTTCCTTTTCTTATTTATTTATTTCGCGTATTTCTACCCCGCCCTTCTCAACCCCCGAGGGGGGACTCAGGGCGGCTTACAAAAGGCACAGGCTAATCCGATCCACGATGGCTATCGAGATCGCCCCCAGGTGAAGACTCCAAGGAAGAAAGACAAGGCGCAAAATGAACACCCAAGCCCTTCAGGAGCCCTCCAGACAAGCCCTTCTCCAAACTTGTCAATTAGCTGTTGGTTCTCATCATTTTCATCAAACTAATCTTGATGTTTCTTGGTTTGGTAGTTTCTTCGCAGGCTGTGATGATGGAGGTCTTCAGTTTGTTCCAATGTTCCTCAACATTTTCAGGGTGTTCTGTGCATAGATGGTCCTTGAGTGCTGTTTGGAGAGGGGCTCATCTGGAGGGCTCCTGAAGGGCTTGGGTGTTCATTTTGCACCTTGTCTTTCTTCCTTGGAGTCTGCGCCTGGGGGCGATCTTGATAGCCATCGTGGATCAGATTAGCCTGTGGTCTGTCCAGCAGTCATCAGCACCTGTCATTGCTCTTGTGAGAAGCACGTCACAGCGGTCTCTGGCACATGTGATTACGTAGTCTAAGAGGTGTCAATGCTTTGACCGGGGGTGCTTCCATGATGATTTGAACTTGTTTTTCTGGTGGAAGAGCCTGTTGGTGATGACAATGTTGTGTTCCGTACATTTGGTGAGAAGCAGGATGCCATTTGAGTTGCTGTTTCCAACCCCATCTTTTCCTATGGTCTCTGGCCACAGGTCGAAGTCTCGTCCAACTCTTGCATTAATGTCCCCCAGGAGGATGATTTTGTCCTCCTTAGGTACCTCCGATAGGACAATATCCAGCTGAGAGTAAAAAATTTCCCTTGATGTCTTCATCAGCATCTAGTGTTGTGAGAAGCACGTCACGCATAGGCACTTATGATGGTTGCCTGTTGGTTTTTGGCAAGTTCAATTCAGAGGGTTGAGAGTCATTCATTGATGCCAGTGGGTGCTTCGGTCAGAAGCTTCAAAAGATCATTCCTGATAGCAAAGCCAACTCTGTGCATTCTTCGGTCTTCTTCACGCAGTCCCTTCTAGAAGAAGGTGTACCCTCCTTTTTCTCCTGCATTCCGGGTCTCCTGAAATGCTGCTATGTCGATGTTAAAGCATCCCAGCTCCCTTGCAATGATGGCAGTTCTGCGTTTGGGATGTTCATTGTCAGTGTTGTCCATCAGTGTCCGTACGTTCCATGTTCCGAAGTTCATTTTAATTTTTTGGCCACAGGGTGGTGACTTCACTGGACGTGGCAGTCCAGTCAGGGGTAAGAGAGGCAGACTATGTTTAGGGCACCTTTTCTAGCCCCTTCCCTGTGTGGGGTGAGCAGAGTGGGTCCTCAAAAGGGCTGCTCAGTCACGGATCCAGCTGCCGAACTACTCAACTGCCTCAAGACCTTGAGGTAGAATGACTGAGTCCATACCCACCGCCCATGTGCTAGTCTGTGACTAGGGGCTCCCGGATTTCACAGTCCTCCCCCACTACCAACTCGCTGATCGCTGTGGGACTTTGGTTGGTTTGTTTTTATTTTCTTTGGAAGACTCCTGTGCATGAGATTTTTTTTTTACTGTGTGGAGGTCAGTGCAATCATCACAGAGTGAGGTTCTACTGGTGGCAGAGTTAATACGACAGCTGTGGCTTCTCAATCTGTTGCAACCTTCTTCCATTTTCACAGCCATTGTAACATGTACCGTGTTATCCTCCGGCTGCTCCGCCGTTGAGGTCTTTGGGTTTTTGGACTGTGGTTGGTCTGGAACGTCCCCTGCGGCCACTCCTGGGAGTGCA
The DNA here is from genome assembly GCF_037176765.1 of Anolis sagrei. Classification (NCBI taxonomy): domain Eukaryota; kingdom Metazoa; phylum Chordata; class Lepidosauria; order Squamata; family Anolidae; genus Anolis; species Anolis sagrei. Next base: position 91,510,807 of record NC_090034.1, read on the forward strand.
CGACTCCAGTCGTTGTGCCCGCAGGTTCATTGGAACACACAAGTCCCCTCACCACGACAAGGTGACAGTCCATCAAGGGGGAGGTTGACAATTATACACATTTACAAACAGTTAGTGGAGGCTTGGAAGGTTGCTATTCCAAACCCATATCACCGAATCAGACTGAACATCCTGTTTCCCTGGAGTGGATTTGAGTGAAGACTTCTTTCCTCAGGTCCACCTGCCTGGTATATATCCAGGCAAGGCAGCTCCCTCTCCTCAGTTGCCTTCAACCTCTACAACACACCCCTAAATTAGTTTTGATGTGGTTTCTATCTTTGTCACACCTTGGTGTTTGCGTGGGACCTAGATCCGGTTTGGGGCTCATTCACCCTCATCCTGAAGGGTATACAAGATCTTGTGCAGGGACCTGGCTCAGCAGGGTGCCTGATGTGGTCTTGGATGGAATCCTGCACTGTGCCCCCTCCCGTGTTTTCCTTCAATTTCACAGGTATAACAGGTGGGCTGTCCAATGAGGTGCTCCAGTTCCCATGTGTGGCTGCCAGTCCTATTTTTTAGCTGTAACCACTAAATAAGTTGTAGGACAAAGAACAAAGAAATGCAAAAACAACAACTTCAACAGTAACCAAATACCTTCATTCGGAAAATTGGGGGGGGGGGGGGTTGATCATTGGAAAACCTCTCCTGGATCTGCACTGCCATATAATGTTGTTTCAGAATGAAGATTAATTACATTGGACTGGATTATATGAGTCGACACTGCCATATAGACTAGTTCAATGCACGAAACCTGCATTCTGAAATTACATTATATGGTAGTATAGATCCAGCCTCTGTTGGAACTTTAGGTATTTTCTAGATCTTTCCATATATCATTTTGGGTTTTCAAGACCAAGTCAGGTGGTGCTGTGGTTTTAGTTTTAAATAGTTTTAAAAGCAGTTTTATGGATTTTAATTGTTATTTTTAAAATACCATTGATGTTTAATTTTGTTTTAATGTTTGTACAGTTCTGGATTTGAAATTGTATTGAAATGCTTTTAATCATAATGACAATTGTTCAAATTATATAGCATTGTTGGGCATTAAGGGCTTTTTTCCACACCCTTTTGTGGCTATTTATTGTCTAGCATTTACAGATTGAAGCAACTTCACTGCCATATAATGCAGACTGAACTACAGTGAACTGGATTATATGTGTCTACACTGTCATATAATCCAATTCATTCTTCATTACAATGGCAGTATAGATGGGGCACAAATACATAAATGCAGAAAAATTCAAAATCCAAAACATTTCTGGATTCAATTATCGGATAAGAAATACTCCACCTATGAATACTTTTTAGAATACATTAAGCATCAACATAAAGGACTTTCTTCTAACTGAAACTTAAAGTAACATAGAATATATGGGTGGGAGCAGGGCTGTAGCCAGAAAATAATTGAGGGGTTAGGGGTTGAAGGGACTCTGACCTACAAGAAGCACTGCCTGAATATCAAGCAAAAGGTGGGTGCTAGAAACAATATCGTACGAAAGCTGACTGGCACAACCTGGGGATCACAACCAGACACAGTGAAGACATCTGCCCTTGCACTATGCTACTCTGCTGCTGAGTATGCATGCCCGGTGTGGAACACATCTCACCACGCTAAAACAGTGGATGTGGCTCTTAATGAGACATGTCACATTATCACGGATGTCTGTGCCCTACACCACTGGAGAAACTACACTGCCTAGCCAGTATTGCACCACCTGACATCTGCTGGGAAGTAGCAGCCAATAGTGAAAGGACCAAGGCAGTGACATCTCCAGCTCATCCCTTGTTTGGGTATCAGCCAGCACATCAACGACTTAAATCAAGAAATAGTTTTCTAAGATCTACAGAGACACTCGCTGGAACACCCCAGCAAGTGAGAGACCAAAAGTGGCAGGTTTGAACCCAAAACCTCAATCAATGGCTGATACCAAATGAGAGACTCCTCCCTGGGCAAACAGAAAACTGGGTGACTTGGAAGGCGCTGAACAGACTGCGCTCTGGCACTACAAGATGCAGAGCCAATCTTAAGAAATGGGGCTACAAAGTGGAATCCACAACATGCGAGTGTGGAAAAGAGCAAACTACAGACCATCTGCTGCAATGCAACCTGAGCCCTGCTACATGCCGCAAGAAGGTCCTCCATTGTGCAATACCAGAGGCACTCCAAGTGGCCAGAAATTGGTCAAAGGACATTTAATCAACTACCAAGCTTGCAAACTTTGTGTTTTGTCTGTCTGTTTGTTTTGTTTTGTTAAAAATGTAATACAAATGTCTGGTTGCTCCTGACACGATAAATAAATAGGGGTTGAATTTTTTTAGCAAATCATGAAGAGTAGTTCCATAACACAAATACTTTAAATTATATTATTCATTCTATATTTTATATAGATTTAATTAAATCAAATTTCTATTTTAGTTACAAAGTTTAAAGTCTTGAAATCACTGAAAATGACTGTTAATTGGTAATTTATAGTTACAAAAGAATACCACAACATTGGGGAGGAGGAGCATGGGAAGCGAACGAGGTTAGACCCAAGCTCATCTCTCTGCCAAAAAAATAACTATTTAACCCCAGTCATTCATCTTAAAACCGGCTGAGAAATATCGTCAAGCTTTTGAAAAGCTCAATGCAAGAAACTAGGAAAGTTTCCACAAGCTTTTCCCTGTAATTAGAGCGAGAGACATAAATCAGCCAGGCGTACTTCTGCCTCCCTGTTCTCGACATCAAAGGACTGAAAGCCATAATTAATCACCATGGAACAGGCAGCTGGGACTCCAGAAGTCCAAAAAGTCCAAAATAAAAGTCCATAGACAACAAAGTGGACCATTTAATGGCACTATTGAAATGAACTCTTATATTAAAAGCTTAGCATTGGAATTTGTTGAGATTACAGCAACCCTGTCAGATATCAAACAATATGCGGACAATAATGAAGCAAGAATTGAGCAATTAGAAAGAGAGACATTGACTTTACGATCCAGACTGATTGATTCTGAGAACCGTCTTAGGAAGAAGAATTTTCTTATTCACTGAGTGCCAGAACATATCAAGGATTTATGCCAATTTGTGATCGAATTGTGTGCTAATTATGGCATAAATCTCACTGAAAATGATATCAAAGGAGCTCATAGATCCCCCTCCTTTAAGAACCCTCGGGTTGTATCTCCTCGGGTTGTTACTGTTGCTTTTTTCAAAGAGAAGACAAAGGACTGGATTTTCAAAAAGTTGAGGACTATTTGGGACTTACATTATAAGGATTACAAAATACTTATCTACCCAGATCTGGCAAAGGAAACGGGGAAAGACCGAGAGGCTCTACGGCCGATAACCAGATGTCTTAACAAGGCTGGAATTAGATTCAAGTGGAGCTACCCTGCTTTAATATTATTTAACAAGGGCGGGGAAAATACAATTAAAACTTTCCCAGAACGCATTGAGCTCCTTAACAGTTAGACCTTTATCAAGACATTGGTAGTGAAAGGACATTTAGCAGAGGGCCAGAAGAGGGACGAGACGAACTGAAGGACATCCCACGGGAGGAAAAAGGAGGAGGAGGAGGAGGAGGAGAGCCAGCAAGCAAACAAAAACAAAAACATAAATCTGGGAAGAAAGATCATCAACAACAACACATTGGAACTAGGAGCACATCCAATTTGTCACAACTAACTGTAAAGTTTAAAGGGGCAAATGAAATATGTCACCCAGAAAGGGGTGCTTAAACTAAAGAATGTGACGATTAATGTGAATTATTAATTACAATGATTTACTACTAGGGGAGATGGCTGGGGTAGCTTTTTTCTTGTTTACTTCCATTTTTAAGCCTCTTGGTAGAGCTCTTTGTAGTAAGCTGTATTAGACAAATTGACTATTTGTTAGATATTTTACTAGCTTAATTCCTGTCTTTAAGCTATATATTTACTTAATAAGAGGGAAAGGGAAAGGGTTAGTCTTAGAGACACAGGGAGGTATAATACTGGAAGGACTGTGCCCTTGAGCCTGAGATAAGAAATCCTCAACGTTGTTCCAAAATAGCAAGGCAGAGAGGGAGGGTGTTGGGAAGACACTAGCCCTAACTAAGCCATCTGGAAAATGGCAAGAAGTAACTCTTTCTTTGCCATTCCTCCCATGGGTAGCAAGGAGGAATTAAAATCCAGACAGGGAGTGGGGGAAGCGAAGGGAGGGGAGGAAGGACGGAGTAGGGAGGGAACAGCTACTCAAAACTGCGACACAAGGGGAATGGAAAGCACAAAGATTTATGAAGTGAATTAATTAAATGGAGATGGCTTCAATTCAGATTATGACTGTGAACATTAATGGTCTTAAATCGGAATTTTAAAAGGATAGACTACGTAAACTACTAGCAGAAAACCAAATAGCGGTGGCGTTCCTACAAGAGACTCACCATGAAGGGAGATCAAACCTGATAAGCCTAACTAATTGGGATGCTCAATATGAATCCAAGCAATTCTCGGGGAGTTGCTATTCTAATAAAAAATGACCTTACCTTTGAAACAAGGAAAATGATTACAGAAGGGGAGGGGAGGTTTATAATGGTAGGTGGGAAATTGAATAACTGTAAAGTTTCCTTTATTAGTGTTTATGGGCCCAATAGGGGTGGGGGGGATTTATTAATAAAATCTTTAAGAAAAATAGAACGGAGGCAGAGGGGAATATAATTATAGGAGGAGATCTAAATTTAGACCTATATAAGAAAAGCAAAAATAAGAGGGTTGTGAAAACTGGAGGAGAAAGTAAAATTAACTTTAAAAAATGGAATATTTGTGATGTCAATGAAAGAATTGGACAAATTGGAGTTGATAGTCCCATTATTCCGCTAGACATTATTCTCCACTTTAGATTATTTTCTTGTTGGTAATAATAATGTTCTGTTGTTTGACGCAGCAAGTTTGAGCTGCATTTAAGCATTTTGAGTTTAATCCGGATTATAACTCTGGTTAATCCAGGTTATATTCTTTTTGGGGTTTTGTGGGTTCTTTTGCCTGTTTGGGCTTTTTCACACTGAAAACTAAGTGTTTTTCGCCCTGTGGTTTTGTTTTGGGCTGTTTTGTGTTTGTTTGAACAATAAACTATACTTCTTTAATTGGCTGGCGTCTGACCTTGACACTATCATTGACGCATCAGTGGGAAATAGGTGGCCAGGGGACCATTCTCCTCTCTTCCTTAAATTGGGAAGTAGCAGTAGGAAGATGGAGTATACATGGAGTTTTAATCCACTGGTTACATTTAAGGAACAAGACAAACAAGAGTTAAAAGAAGAAACAAAGCAATATTTTAGAATCTTTAGATCCCCAGACCTAAAGGAGAACACAGTTTGGAACACTTTTAAAGCTGTGGTTAGAGGAAAATGCATTGCAATGGAAAAGGGTATTAAAAATTAAAAGATAAAAAGTGGGGTAAAACAGGAAGGTGATAAATTATTTCAGGATTTTTTTAAAAACCCCTACAGTCCAAAATAAAGAACAATGGAAAGAGAATAAGGAATTATTAGAAGAGTTACAGAAAATTGAATTAACAAAAAATATTTGTTTCTTTAAAATGATTTTCAAGTTAACTCCATAAATAACACTAGCAAGTTACCTAAAAACAAGGAAAGAAAGAAAGAAGATTACAAAATTAAAAGATGGGAATGGACAAATAAAAACTAATGAGGAAGATTTGAGAGAAATAATGGCCAGCTATTATGAAAAATTGTATACAGATCAAGAAATTGGGAGATCTGAGGAAATCATTATAAGACAACTGGACCCCCAGACACAAGCAGAACTGAACAGACCTATCACCAGTAAGGAAATTGAAGAGGTTATTAATAATCTTAAACCAAACTCCTCCCCCGGACCTGATGGCTTTACATCTAATTTTTACAAAATATTTATTTCAGAAATCATCCCTCAATTAGAAATTTTATTCAATGAAATATTAAAAAATAGAACTATCCTGGAAACATGGAAGAATTCTGAAATAATTACAATTCTAAAACCCAATAAAGAAGAGACCAACCCCAACTCATATAGGCCAATTACCCTGTGTAATGTAGATTATAAAATCTTCACAAAACTTTTTGCAAATAGGTCGACAGACATAATTCCAAATTTAATAGGTAATGAAAATTAGTCTTTGTGCGAATGATGGCATGGTGTTATTGGGGTCACCAGAGGAATCTATAAAAGAAGTTATGAATACTATACAGAAATTTGAGAATTTATCAGGACTGGCCATCAATATACAAAAATCAGAAATATTACATAAAAACTCCGAAAAAAGTTAAAAGAAATTCAGACCATCACGGGGATAAAATTAGGGGAGAAGAAGCTAAAATATCTAGGTGTGTATATTCCCGAAAACATAAAGAACATAACTCAATCTAACTATAATAAATTATGGGAAAAAGTAAACAATCAAATGCGTAATTGGACAAAAAGCAAAACTAGGATAGGTCAAATAAAATCAAAATTGTCAAAATGATGATTTTCCCCAAATTTTTATTCTTATTCCAAGTGCTCCCATACAGTATTCCCAGTAAAATTATCAAAAAAAATGGGACACTTCAATAAAAACTTGAAAAGAAGGAATAAATAAAAATAGAACCCCCAATTCAATATTTTACTCCTCAGAAGGGAATGGAGGATGGGGGACACCTAATTTACAAAATTATTTCAAAGTCTGTCAGTTAACAAGATTGATAGAATTAGATTTCAACGATTTGAGAAGATGGGCCAGAATTGAAAAATGAATTAATAGATGAGACCACTGTTTGTGTTTAAAAGAATGGATTGACAATAAAACTTTAACAGAAATTAAAGGGGGACCAAGGATTTCATCCTTGGAGTGCTGGAAAAAATGGCAAGGTAAATTCCAAATAAACAACATAGACATACTCCCAGTAGGGTTTCTTGATAATAAAAAAGATCAGATACTTGGCAACATCATAACAAATTTGAAACAGAATGGAATGAATTTGATAAAAGACCTCTTAAACACAGATGGGACAATTAAGGAATGGGAAACGATAAAGGACAAATGCGGTCAATGCAACTGGCTTCTTTGGAATGGATTGAAACAAAAGATCATTAAGTGGAAGAAAAAGGAAGGCCCTGAAACAGATCTAGATCAAATTCTAAAGTGGAAAATAGAAAAGGAGAAAGGCCTGATGGGGTTTATATACAAGAAATTAGTTGAAATACAATATAATTTGAAACAAGCATTGATAGAATAATGGAAAGAGGATCTAAATAATAATGTTTCAGACATTGAACACCGGATTGATTCAATAAAAAATAAGCATATAAAGATTAGAGAAACACAAAGGAAAATACTGACTAAATGGTACAGTACTCCAATTAAAATAGCCCACATAACAAAAACTACCACAAAACTATGTTGGCACAGATGTGGGGAAATTGGCTCCTATTCCCACATGTGGTGGGAATGCGACAGAGTACAAGATTTTTATAATAAGGTAAAGAAGGAAATGGAAGAATTAATAGGATATAAATTGGCTTTGAACCAAAATGAATTTTTCACACAGAAATTGGATAAAAATGATAATATCAAAGTTTGGGGAGAAATTATAAAATACATGAAAGTAGCTGCCCATTTATTTATTTATTTATTTACTGCATTTCTATCGCACTTTTCTCACCCCTAAGGGGACTTAAAGCGGTGTACAGCATAATAACTGGCAAAATTTCAGTGCCTCACATATGAATAAAAACAATACATTACATATCTTAAAACAATAACATATAACTGTAAATTAAAATCATTAAAATCGTCAGACATGATCGTTTGTCAGTTTGTGTAGTTTTCAATTACCAATCTTGTAGGCAGTGCAATTATAACGAAAGTTTGTGGCTTTGGGGTGGAAAGATTGTAGAAAGTGGGAAGTTAAAAAGTGGTACGATTATTTAGCGGATTATATGCTTCAGGATTACATCTATGAAAGAAGAGTCAAATACACAACATGCCGATTTAAGAAGACCCGGGTTCAGAAATGAGAAAGACTGATAGAAAAAGTCGAAGGGGAAAAAAGATATAAAGAGCTGAACCATTCTCTTTTCACAATTGATCAGTTAAAATAAAATCTGAATTAAGATAAGTACTGTTCCCTGAAGTTCAGGGGGGGGGGGGGGGAGAGGAGATGGGGGATGTAAAATCATTAGACACAAGTGCGAGGGAAAGGTGGGATTGATAAGATAAGATCACTATGAAAACAATATGTGATATATATTCATTATGTATTTCAATATCTAAAAATGGTGATGGATTGTGATGTCATTTAACCTGGGTTGGCATTTTTTTTAAAAAAGAATACCACAACATCTGTTGGAAACGTGGCATTGCATTTGGCAAACACCAAAAGGTTTTCTACAGGCAATTGTAGAGAGACCCCTATAGAAACTCAAAATTCTCTTCTTCTCTCAGGACAGAAAAAAACTGAATTGTAGAGGAAGTTGTGTTTCCTGTTGCTCATGGAGACAGTTTTCCCAAAGCTGTTCATTACAAATGTATTAACATATACTCATTGATACAGCTTCTACAATCAGTAAAAATATATTAAAACAATAACAATTATTTGATATGTCTCAAAAAAAAAGAGCAAAAAGCAAAGTAAAAAGGAAGTCCTTCAAACAAAGTTTTGGTGCGCTTAAGAAGTCTCATATCCCATCCAACACCCCCCCCCCCCCCCCCCCAGGTACAAGCAAGGTTAATACTGCTCCTGCTTAGCAGTATAGACAGGAAGGGAGGGGAAAAGGGAGAAGAAATCCAACTGAAGAAGGCTGAGGAAAAGGTAACGGAGGATGGAATCCATGAGTGAGTGCACACTTGTTTCTTCCCTCCTCTGAATTGAGACCAGCTTCTTCTTCATTTGAATTCCCCACTCCCCTTTTTCCACGGATAAGCAACAACATGCCCACTGGGGTCCCATCAACTGCCAGGGCAAAAAGGATGCAGGAAATGTGCCAGCAGAGGATTATCATCCACCAGCTTGATGCGCCATCAGTTGCACACACTACATTATGGCTGGTGCATGAAGATGAGCATGCATCCCTTGTACCAAACAAGAAGCAGAACTCATCTTCAGAAGAGTTAAATGATCACAAAGAGTGGGAGGATAAGCACAGTGTTCTTTTCGATAGGCCATTTTTACGGGTGCCTCATTCTTCTTGGGAGTCCTGACAAGAGTAGAATCAATGGAACTTACTGGAACTACAAAACCCTATACGGTTCCGGTCCAGTGTATCTGTCCGAACGTATCTCCCTCTACGTCCCACCCCGGAGACTGAGATCATCTGGGGAGGCCCTGCTCACGACCCCACCACTGTCACAAATGAGACTGGTGGGGACGAGGAGCAGGGCTTTCTCAGTGGTAGCCCCCCACCTGTGGAACTCACTCCCCGGGGAAATCAGGGCATCATCATCCCTCCTCGCCTTCAGGAGGAGGGTGAAGACTTGGTTATGGGACCAGGCCTTTGGGCACTCTGGCAATTAAATCAGATAATCAGGCGAGTAAGACCAGCAGGATTGATGTAGCGGAACCTAAAACTAGATCTATGTGTTAACGAACGCTGACCATGTAAGAGGAGAAATTGGGTTTGTATTTGGTTTTTTATTAATTTTATTGATTTTATGGTTATAATGCATGAATTGTTGTTAACTGTGAATTGATGTAATTTTGTGTATGATTGTTTTATGATGCAGGCATCAAATTGTGCCTTTGCTTTTGTAAGCCGCCCTGAGTCCCCTTTGGGGTGAGAAGGGCGGGGTAAAAGAACCCCAAATAAATAAATAAAAATAAATGTCTTGACACAGAATTGTTTCACTAATTTCTCTTCAAGTAGCATAAATGTCCCTCGTGGATTCAGTCAGGGTCCATCTAGACATGCTCCAAAATGCAGGGCCTGTCGGGCTTTTACCAGAGGCATCCAAATGACACCGCTGGTAAATGCAAATTAATTTGGGACAAAGTAGGTAAACCATGCTTTGTCCCAAATTAATTAAATATCCCATTGGGTCCAAGCCTTCCTGAAAGGCTTGGGGATAATGTGGTATAGGGCCTGTGGAGACTGACTACCAGCAAGATCTCGGCCCAATGGACCTCCGGGTATGTTATTTCTACACTCCAGGAGGCCTGCCGGAGCAGTGTATTGGTGGTTCGGTTATTTTTGTTTAAGGCTTTTATTGGACGTTTTGGGGGGTGGGTGGGTTTTCTCTGAGTTCTTGGGGCTCATGGAGCCCAAAAAACCAAAAGGACTGTGGGGACTGACCCCCAGCTGTCCCCCCCCCCCCCCCAAATTTCTACATGCCAGGAGGCCAGCCAGAGCAGCATAATGAAGACCCAGTAAGTTACTGGGAGGACATCTAGACAAGACCAGGTTTTGGGAGGGGTGTGGGGACAAAAACCCATGCTGAAACGTGTTTTTTAAACCCGCTTCATTGTGAGTTTCCCCCCAGTGTGGAAGCATCCTCAGTCTACTCTTCTTAGGACTAACCAACAAGATTCATGTAAAACAAGAAAGAAACTGACTTTTCCACAGTATTTACCGGTAATAAGAAATACTCATTCAGAACAATATATACTTACTCGACCGCCCATAGTCATAACCTAGAGGAGAAACAAAGATTTGTTACCTGCTCTTGAAAAAGCAATTCCAAAACAACCACAACAACGTCAACAACAATAACAAACCCAAGCTACTCCCCCCCCCCCATTTCTAAATGCCAGGAGGCCTGCCAGAGCAGCGTAATGAAGGCCCGGTGAGATACTGGGATCTAGAGAAGCCCAGGTTTTGAGAGGTCTGTGGGAACAAAAACCCATGCTGAATCGGGTGTTTTTAACTCGGTTCATTGTGGGTTTTTCCCCAGTGTGGAAGCATCCTAAGTCTACTCTTCTCAGGACTAACCAACAACATTCATGTAAAACAAGAAAGAAACAGACTTTTCCACAGTATTTACTGGTAATAAGAAATACTCATTCAGAATAATATATACTTACCTCTCTGCTGACATCAGTCACCTAGAGGCCAAAAACAAAGATTTGTTACTTGCTCTTTAAAAAGTAATTCCAAAACAACCACAACAACTTCAACAACAATAGCATACCCCAGCTACTCCCACCCTCACCCCTCGCCCCCCCCCCCCCCCCCCCCAATTTCTAAATGCCAGGAGTCATGCCAGAGCAGCGTAATGGAGGCCCGGTGAGATACTGGGAGGGCATCTAGAGAAGCCCAAGTTTTGGGAGGGGTGTGGGGACAAAACCCCATGCTGAAGCAGTGTTTTTAACCTGGTTCATTGTGAGTTTCTTCCCAGTATGGAAGCATCCTCAAACTACTCTTCTCAGGACTAACCAACAACATTATTGTAAAACAACAAAGAAACAGACTTTTCTACAGTATTTACCGGTAATAAAAAATACTCATTCAGAACAATATATACTTACGGTACTGACAGCATCAAGACCCTAGAGGACAAAAAGAAAGATTTGTTACTAAATCAATGCAAAAACAACCATAATGACTTCAACAACAATAAAACACCTTCACTGGGAAAATGGGGGGAAAGTTCATTTTATCATCAAGAGTCTCTCGCCAGATCCTCACTGCTGTATGATGGAGTTTCAGAATACAGACAAATTGCATTGGACCGGATTAGATGAGTCTACACTGCCGTATAATATAATTCCGTGCAAAGAATATGCATTCCGAAACTGTATCATATGGCAGTGTAGATCCAGTTCTTAGGAGCTTGAAGTATTCTAGATCCTTTCCATATACCCTTTATTCTAAGGCCACTAATGAAGTCATTTACCTATAAAACTGGAAACATATTCTCTTTCAGAAAGATAAATGAAAGTTATTTTATTATTAAGAATCAATAGGGTTTATCTATGTATTTACTTAGGATGTAGACACGGATTTCATTTCAAGTTCAATAAATTACATGGATCCAATCTATTTATTTAGGATTAACCAAGAGGACTCATGTAAAAGAAGAAAGAAACAGTCTTTTCCATAGTAATTTATAAGAAATACCCTGCCCATCATACTGGGCGGGGGAGTGGTAACTGTGTGGCGATCCACCATCTTCTTTGCCCCCTTCTTCCCAAAGGCCTACGAGATTCTATGCGCAACCCAGGCATGTGGTTATATCAATTGGAAATTCCATAACCCACTGGAATTAAGTACACCATAACCTTATTGAAAAGGTAAAAATAGCAAATATGGATCTCCATGAACATGTGGAGACCACCTTTTGAAAACTATTAATCAAGAAAAGCATGACCTTGTTAGAAGTCAACCCTTTGAATAATTGATGTTCACAAGCATTAATGTGATGGCACACAGGTAACTCAGCTGTTAAACTGAAGAACCATGTCTTTAAACTGCCAAGGAGAAAGACATGCCACTACAAAAATATATTGGTTAGCAGAGGATTTTTTTTCTTTGACGTTGCAGTTGCCCAAAAAGATATACACTCCATTGAAACCTCTTAGTCTAAAATGTACACTCAAGAGAAAAAAACAAAGTAGTCTTCTTTAAAAAAAAATCTTGTTTACTCATAAACAACTTGGATGTATTCACCATACAGGCACATTTTTATTACAGTTCAGTACATGAAAAATATCCGGGCATCCCCTGGGAAACATTCCTGCAGATGGCCAATTCTCTCACACCAGAAGTAACTTGTAGTTTCTCAAGTCATTCCTGACACAAAAAAGTTAGATAAGATGTAATTTCGATAATAGTATGAGAGCTGGGTCCGGAAGCTCTGAACATTACGGAGATGCCGCAAAGGTGGCTGTGAATAAGGGAAGAGAGGGGGCGGAGTGAGAGTGGGGAGAGTGAAGGAAGGATAGAAAGGAGGGGATGCATAGGGTAAGGGTTAGAGCAAGGTTTGGGGTATGGGTTTGGGTTAGGGTTACGGTTAGGATTAGTGTTAGAAGTTACAGTTAGGGAACAGTTTAGGGTTAGGGTTAGCGTAAGGTTTGTGGTTTGGTTTTGGGTTAGGGTAAGGGGATAGGCTTAGGCTTACAGTACGGTTCAGGATTAGGGTAAGGGTTAGGGTTTCACCATTAAAGAACTTTTACATTCCTTCTATATTATCTGTCTCCGGCCTGGCTTACATTATCTAAGTCTCTTTTGCACAAACAGCACTCCCGAAGGAGCGATGCATCATCTCCCTAACGACTGGAGCTTTCGGACCTAGCTATCATGCTATTGCCGTAGTTTCTTTTCTGTGTTGAATACACAGGTTATGTAACTTAATCAACTGACCATTATCTTTAAGTATAGTTGTACTCACTGAAGTCCACAAGTCATACTTCTCTGCTAAAGTCCAAACAGCAACATGCATCCACCTCCACTAAGGTCTAAAGTCAAACTGAATGCAAAATAGAGTCCTGTGTCTGAAGCCCTTCCCACACCAAAGAGATACACTCAAACTGGCAAACCAAAATGTACATACAATATAAGTTGACAATTATACACATTTACAAACAGTTCATGGAAGGTTGCTATTCCAAACCCATATCACCAAATCAGAATTAACATCCTACTTCCCTGGAGTGGACCTGAGTGAAGACTTCTTCCCTCAGCTTCACCTGCCTGGTATAAATCCAGGCAAGGCAGCTTCCTTTCCTCAATTGCCTTCAACCACTACAACCCTCCCCCTAAATTAATTCTGATTTGGTTTTTATCTTTGTGACAGAATGGAGTTTGCATGAGACCTAGATCCAGTTTTGGGTTCATTCACCCTCATCCTGAAGGGTATGCAAGATTTTGTGCAGGGACCTGGCTCAGCAGGGTGCCTGAAGTTGTCTTGGGAGGAATCCTGCACTGTGCCCCTCCTGTGATTTCCTTCAATTTCACAGGTATAACAGGTGGGCTGTCCAATGAGGTGCTCCAGGGCCCATGTGTGGCTGCCAGTCCTATTTTTTAGCTGCAACCACTAAATAAGTTGTAGTCCCAACTACTGTGGGAAGCTGTTATTGTGTGTACAGGTCTAGGTTGGGGAGGTGTTGTTGCCTTGCACACATTGCTCATTCACAATAATATATACTTACTAGAACAGAAATAAAAGAACCCTTTAGGACAAAAAGGAACATTTTTTACTTGCTCTTTAAAAGGGGGAACAAAGAGATGAAAAAATAGCAACTTCAACAGCAAACAAATACCTTCATTGGGAAAATGGGGGGTGGGGGGTTGATCATTGGAAAACCTCTCCTGAATCTGCACTGGATTATATGTGTCGCCATATAATCTAGTTCAATGCAGGCAACCTGCATCTGTTGGAGTTTTAGGTATTTTCTAGATCTTTCCATACATCCTTTAAGGACAAGTCAGGTGGTGCTGTCGTTTTACTTTTAAATAGTTTTAAAAACAGTTTTATGGATTATTATTATTATTATTATTATTATTATTATTTCTGACAGAGAAGGTAGTATGCTGGGCTTAACCATATGGATGCTCCGAGTCTTTCTCATACTTATTTATTTACAGTATTTATATTCCGCCCTTCTCACCCCACAGGGGACTCAGGGCGGTTTACAATGTACATATACGTGGCAAACATTCAATGCCATAGACACACAACATATATAGACAGACACACAACATATATAGACAGACACACAACATATATAGACAGACACACAGAGGCCATTTAACATTCCAGCTTCATGAGGGTATTCTGGCCACCAGGGGAGCTGTCGCTTCACCATCCATTTGTAACACTGATTGAGTAGTTTTCTCATTCTTTGCATGATTGCTGGAGATTTTCATGGCGTCGTAAATTAGTTAAATTAGTGTCCCCGCATAAGCGGTACCTAAATTTCCTACTTGACAGACGCAACTGTCTTTTGGACTGCAAAGGTAGACAGAGAGGTACACAATGGTCAGAAGCTCACTCCGACCTCGGTTGGCTTCAAACTCATGACCTTATGGTCAGTAGTGATCTAATGTAGCTGACTCCCAGCCAGCTGTGCCACAGTCCCAGTGCTATATACTATATCTTCCTGGTTCCTGAAATGACTCAACAGAGCTCTCCACATATAAAATAATTCTGTTTGTCCACGCCACAGTTCCTAAAATAATTGGACCTTTCTTTCATCTATTTCATGGCAAACCCTTTCTCAGCACAACAACAGCTTTGTTTCTTGTTCCCTCTTCTTTGTTTTACTCTTTGAAACCTCATTTTCCACCAACTTACTCTGCTCCTCCCCTTTAAACTCTCTGCAGCAAGTTTCTATGACTGCATGGTTTCCAGATCTGATGCCTTCTAGTTTGTTAGGTCATGAGCCTGACCAGGCAGAAACTTTAGAGCCTCTCAGATGCAGGAGAAAACCACGTGACCCTCTCCAGATTGGCCCCAGCCTGAGGCAACAACAGCCCAAAGGCATGAAGCCCGACAGGTGGTCTAAACAAAATGGAGATAGACCTCCAAATGAAGGCCTCCTAATATTATAGGGGTAGAATTTTAGATACCCCTGTCTAGAAACAAAAAGGGAGGTATAGAGGTAATAGTTGGCGAAGTGCTCCAAACCCACAGCTTGACTTCTGGCTTAAAGCTGCTTGCATGCCAAAAGATGGCATTGTCTTTACTAAAAGAGGGGGCAAGGACGAAAAGGCCTAATGCCCCATTAAGAACCTGCCTCCTAACTCACACTGAAGCAAAGAGCAAAGCAGGGAGGCCCCTGTCTACTGCCTCCACCAAGTCTTGTCCCCTTCATGAGGGTATTCAAATGGTCGTAGGCTTTGCCTGCCAGTTATGGGCCAACTTGGTTGTTTCCACTATATCGGCTAATGCTACAAGTAATGACAGTGTGAATAAATTGTCAAAATTTACTTGAGATTGTGCTTGCAGTTCTGGAGGGACTCAATTAATTTTTGCTTCTCACAGACTGAGCATGGGGATTTGGTCAAGGAGTTAAAAAATTTTGGGGGGATGAACCCCTAAACATCCCCCCTTGGTTACACCCCAGGGTGGGAGGCTTTTACATTAGCTATATTCATCTTCGCCAAGGAAAGGTGTCATAGTGTGTACATGTTGGGAACAGAAAGTGTGTATGGATGGAAAGAGTAAGACCCTATCTCCACTGACCATGTGTGGTTATCCTGATTTCACCCCATGCTACCAAAAGTTCCTCGGAGGTTCCCTGGAGTAAGGGTCTCCATTCTGGAGGCTGAATCAAGTCCATCCCAAATGGACCGTCAAGACTTCATTCCACCACTGCCATGGTTTGGGAACAGAGAGGTGGAAAGACCTCTGCAGAATCTGAGGCTGGCACAAAGTAGCAATGTGACAAATGTGTCAAATCAGTCTGTATAGATGGCTGTTTGTCTCCCAGAGCCCACATGGCCCAAGATGACTCATTCAAACCTTCCTGGATGTTTCTCCATACTCTTTTAAATGACAACAACAAAAGCATGTTTGCAAAATGTAGGTCTGTAGCCTTAAGATTATCATCAGGATCATTAACAAAACCAGATTCCTCAAATGTTGAAAGGAATTTTGTTTGTGTAATTTTGGAAATCTATACAATTTTAAGTTTGTGGTGTATCCCATGTAAGAAAAATAAGCAGCAAAAGACAAAAGGAAAAGAATGTTGTGCCTCAGAATAGATTCACCTTGCTTTCTCTGACAAAACCAGCCAATCTTGAGAGGTAGGAAGTTTATTGAAACAATCAAAGTAAAGGCAGTAAAAAGTTCAGTGGTTACAAGGTAAAAAGTTCAATACAATCCTTTGGAGTTTAAGCAGAAGACATGAAGCAAAGCAAGAAGCCAAAACCAGGAAGCATCTTAAGGTTACATGAAGCAGGCCGTTGCTAAATCCCTAGCCCCCGAACTGGAGCTACTGCAAGCCATATTGCAACGTTGAAACTAACACAGGATCAATGTCCAGGCAGATTACTTATACGTTACACATCAAAACAGCAAACATCAAACAAGCCTTAACGAGCAGTTTTCCCACAGATGAGGTCAACACTTCTCTGCCAGCCGCGCACTCCTTCGCACCACCTGTCCTGCGCGGCCTTGCATCCCAACAACCGTCTGACCTTGCTTCCCAGCAACTGTCTTATCAACCACATTCCGATCTTGTGAAAACATTGAAGACACAGACCTGTCTCTAAATTGCCTGTCTTTAAATTCATGGGAAGAAAACTGAGAGCCCACATCTGCACTATCATTCCCAGCACTCTCCTCACTCCCATTCCCATCAAGTTGGTTCCCTGCACTCTCCTCACTCCCATTCCCATCAAGTTGGTGCTGAACCACAACACTATCCCCCCCCTAGGGCCCCCCCGTGGCCCCCCCACCGACCCGGGCTTGGCTGGGTAGGCCCGGTGAAACCGGGACACCAGGAGAGGAGCATGAACATCCCGAGCATCCACCCAACAGCGCTCTTCAGGCCCATAGCCCACCCAGTCCACCAAGTATTGTAACTTGCGGTGGTGACTGCGAGAGTCTAAAATGTCCGCTACTTCGAACTCTCCTCGCCATCGCGTAGAATCGGGGGGGGGGCGGAGGAGCCCCGCCAGCATCCGGCCGGACTTCCGTGGCGGGTCGTAGCAAAGATCGATGGAAAACTGGATGAATCCGCATACCGTGCGGGAGTTTTAGTTTAAAGGTCACAGGATTTAACTGTTCCACCACTGAGTACGGTCCCACAAAACGTGCGTCTAACTTTCGAGAGGGGCGTTGGATAGGCAGATGTTTAGTGGACAGCCAAACACGATCTCCCACTTGAATCGGTGGACCTGGTTGACGATGGGTATCAGCCATCCGTTTGTAATCCTCTTTTGCCTGCTCAAGCTGAGCCTTTAAGATCTCTTGAATCGCTGAGAGCTCCTGCAGCCAAGTGGTAGCAGCAGGGACCTCCCCAGGCCCAATCACGGAGGGAAAGAACCGGGGGTGGTATCCATAGTTAGCAAAGAACGGGGCTTCTTTAGTCGACCCGTGAGTAGCATTGTTGTAGGCAAACTCGGCTACAGCAAGAAGCGATGCCCAATTGTCCTGTTGATAGTTTACAAAACATCTCAAGTATTGTTCAAGGGTGGCGTTGGTCTTCTCGGTCTGGCCATCAGACTGTGGATGATGCGCCGACGACATCCGACTCTCGATGCCTAACTGTCGTTGTATCTCCTTCCAGAAGTGCGAGGTAAATTGAGCCCCACGGTCGGTCACCAAACTCTTTGGAAGTCCATGAAGACGGAAAATGTGGCTTAGGAATAAATCGGCAGTTTCTTTGGCAGTAGGCACTCCCCCACAGGGAATGAAGTGTCCCATCTTGGTAAAAAGATCCACCACCACCAGAATGGTAGTGAAACCTTAGGATTCCGGTAAATCCGTGATGAAATTGGCCGACACAATTTCCCAGGGCCGACTCGGAGTAGGCAGAGGTTGTAGCAAACCAGCCGGTTTGCCAGTAGGATTCTTGGCGCGGTGACAAACAGGACAGCCGTTGACATTAGGCCTGGGTAACAACGCAAAAATTTGTTTCTAAAATCGATTTGTAATTGGGGGGTTTTTTTGTTTCGATATTTAAAATAATTACAAAACTTTCCCAAAAAAAGTTTCGGTATTTACGAAATTTCGTAAATATTTACAAAACATTTTGTAAAGATGGCGCCCTTTTTAAAAAAATATTTTTAAAATATTTTTTTAAATTTAATTATTAATTTAGTAGAATAGGGATTAATTATTATTACCGTATATTTTGGGGTAATAGGTGACTGGGCGCATTAGACGACCCCCCAACTTTTCAATTAAAATTTTCGATTTTTGGATATACTCGCCCTACTAGACGACCCGTCTTTGCCAGCCCCTTCAGACCGCAAAGCCTCCTTTCCTGGGCTTTGAGGCAGCTTTCCGGTGCCATAGAGCCTCCCCTCCGCCGGCAGCCAGGCTTCGCCACAGCCAGCCAGCCACGTGCTCATCCCTTCCTGCTTTGGGTCAAAATAATAATAAAGTTTTCCTGAGTTGCAGTTGCAGCTATGCGCCTGTAGGTGTCAGCAGAGAATTTTCTCTCTTCTCTTTGCTGCTTTACGGAATCCATGAAGCCTCAAAGCCCGGGAAACTGGAGTGGGGGAGTGGGTAGAGAACGCTAGAACTCCCTCCTCCTTTCCCCCCCCCTCCCTTTTGTTTTTGAGAAGGGACAGGATACTGGCATAAATTATGCTGGGGGTGTTGAGTGATGTTGAGCCTGGCGGGGCAGGGCTTCAGAGAGAAATGAGAGATAGAGTGCACGTATGTGTGTTCCTGTGTTTTTTCCTCTCTTCCCTTGCACTCGCTGTCTTGATGGCTATCCCCCCCCCCCCCCCGCTTCTCTGCAAAGTCACTCTCTATCTCTCCTGAGGAGGGAGAACTTGTGTGTGTGTCCTGTGCTTCTTAACCAGCCTGAGCGACTCGCTCCCTTCCCTTGCACTCAGTGCCTCAGCTGGATTGATAGCTTAGCTATCCCCGCTGCCTGCTTCTCTGCAAAGTCACTCTTTGGAGAGAAGCAGGGTTCCCTCTCCTCAGGAGGCATAGAGAGTGAGAGAGCGACGTCAGCATCGCGCCTGGCATTGGGAGAAGGGCAGGCAGGGGGGAATACTATAGCCATCATCCATCCAGCAGAGGCAGCGAGCGAGCGAGCGAGGGGGAAGGGAGCGAGCCGCTTGGGCTGGTAGCACAGGAACACACACGCGCGCGCACACAGGTTCTCTCTCCTCAGGAGAGAGAGAGACTTTAGAGAGAAGTCATCAGAGGGAGATAGCCGCCATCCATCCAGCAAAGGCAGCGAGCACGGGGGAGGAGAGTGAGCCGCTCGGGCAGGTTGGTTGGTTAATGGCATTGGAGGAGCCCAGCAGCAGCTGCTACTGCTTCAGGCGCCCTGCTCCAGCGCAGGGCAGCTGCTCGCCTCCCTCGCCTTGACCCAAAACAGGAAGCTCGCTCGCCGCTCGCTCGCCCCTCTCAGCAAGCATCGGCAGGCGGCCATCTTACGTATTTCCGAAATGGACGGAAATACAAATTTTTTTGGCGCCTGCCGTTTCGATATTTAAAAACACTTCCAGGTTAAAAAAAAAGTTTTGTTATCGTTTCGTAATTCAAAAAATAACGAATTTTTAACGAATTAACGAATTAACGAATCGAATAGCCCAGCCCTAGTTGACATATTTCTCGACCTCTCGCCGGATCTTGGGCCACCAGAAGTCCCTCAGTATTAGCTGCATTGTTTTAAAAATCCCAAAATGTCCCGCCGGCTTGGTATCATGGCATAGTTTTAAGATTTCCTCCCGCTCGGGGCCGAGCGGCACATAGACCTGTGAGTGATGACACAACATCCCATCTATTTCTTGAAATGGGAACTTTAATCCGGCCTCCAGTTGTTCTTGCACCCACAAGTCCTCTTGCTGCCGCGCCCGGATTCTTTCAGCCAGAGTCGAAGGGGGCCTTGTTGTGCTGGTGAATGCAAAGTTTTCTGGCCGCAAAATACAGGACTCTGAGGAGTCTTCTTGGCCCCGAGTATATTCCGGCTTGCACGACAAAGCATCCGCTTGTTTGTTTTGGGCCGCCGGCACATAGCAAATTCGGAAGTTGAATCTCTCAAAAAACAACGCCCAACGCTGCTGTCGTTGGTTTAACTTCCGGGACGTACGGAGATATTCCAGATTGCGGTGATCCGTATGAACTTCCACTGGTTGGGGAGCACCCTCTAGCCAATGTCTCCAAGTCTCAAACGCTGACTTGATGGCTAGGAGCTCCTTTTCCCAAATGGTGTAGTTCCGTTCTGGGGCAGTCAACTGTCGAGAAAAGTATGCACAGGGCTGGAGATGATCCCCCGCAGGTTGTAGCAACACTGCCCCGACCGCCACATCCGATGCGTCGGCCTGCACCACAAACAGCTTAGTAGGATCAGGATGTTGCAGGATAGGCTGGGAAGTGAAAAGTTCCTTGAGCCGCTGAAACCCTCTTTCAGCCGCCTCAGTCCATAGGAACGGCCGTTTACCTCTCAGGCATTGGGTAATGGGGTCCGCCCAGCGGGCAAAGTCTGGGATGAATTTACGGTAATAATTGGCGAACCCCATGAATCTTTGGATGTCCTTTTTGCTCCCAGGGGATTTCCATTCCAACACCGCGGAGACTTTAGTGGGGTCCATGGAGATTCCCTCCGCCGAGATGCGGTGTCCCAGGAAGTCTACTTCCTCTAGGTCGAAAGCGCACTTCTCCAGCTTCGCGTACAGTCCATGATCCCTCAGGCGCTGAAGCACCGCACGCACCTGTTGAGTGTGGTCACGGGGATTCGTCGAGTAGATCAGGAAGTCGTCCAGGTAAATGACCAAAAAACGGTCTAAAAAGTCGCGGAAGACGTCGTTGACGAAGTGCTGGAATGTGGCTGGAGCGTTGCAGAGTCCGAAACCCATAACTCTGTATTCAAAGCTCCCGAAACGGGTCTGGAAGGCTGTCTTCCACTCGTCCCCTTCCCGGATACGCACCAAATTATAAGCCCCCCTAAGGTCCAATTTGGTGAAAATCCGAGCTCCTCGCAACCGGTTGAGCAACTCCGGGATGAGGGGAAGCGGATAACGGTTCTTGATCGTGATGTTGTTCAATGCCCGATAGTCATTACAGAGTCTCAGTTCCCCTGACTTTTTCTTGACGAACAAAACTGGGGAGCCGGCCGGCGACTGCGAGGGACGAATGAACCCCTTGCGTAGGTTGGTATCCAAGAACTCCCGGAGAGCTGCCAGCTCTGGTTCCGAGAGAGAATACAACCGCCCACGCGGAATCGGGGCGCCCGGAATCAAGTCAATAGCGCAGTCGTACGGACGGTGGGGAGGAAGTCTCTCCGCCTCTTTTTCGCTGAAAACGTCCCAGAAATCTTGGTATTTGGCGGGCAGCTGGCCCGTAGCCTGAGCGGCAACCTCTGCGAGCCGACACTTCCGCTCCCTGCCGCAATGGTCTTTGCAAAAGGCCGAAGTGAACCGTAACTGTTTCTGGGACCACCAAATGGTCGGGTTGTGCTTGGCCAGCCATGGAATTCCCAACACCACAGCGTGTGGAAGGTCCGTGACCAAAAAGGAGACCTCTTCCACATGGTCCCCGACCTTCATCTGTACGGGCGCCGTATAGCGAGCCACTGGCCCGGCTTTCAGCGAGCGCCCATCAAAGTTTTGTACATCCCGGGGAGGCTGGAGGTCTAAGCATTGTAATCCAAGGTATTCCACAAACCGACTGTCCATGAAATTGTTAGTGGCCCCACAGTCGACCAAGGCGTGCACCGCCGTGGGAATCTTTTGGGCTACACAAAACGAAACCAAGAGAAAGAACAGCACCCCAGTCGCGGGCTCTGGAAACGGAACGGAGACCGAGTCAGCGAGCCCAGCTAAACTCGGTCGTTGCCTTCCCCCGCCGGCTGGTCGGCCCATTGTTCACCCGAACTCTGGGCCGGGGGCGCCACGGCCTCCGCTGAACCAGAGGCCCCCGCCAGGCGAGGACTTGTCTTCTTCTTTACTGGGCACTCCCGAGAAAAATGTCCACTGTCCCCACAATACCAACACAGGTTCAGCCGTTGTCTTCGCGCCTTTTCCGCTGCATCGATTTTGGGGCGCATGGAACCCAACTGCATGGGCTCCTCTGCGTCAGGCACATGAGCTGGCGGCGGTCCCAAGCGACGTGGTACCCCTGCATCGGCCCCCCTTCGACCAACTGGCCGAGAGCCGGCAAGGATATGGCGTTGGGTAGTCATAGTCCCATCAACCCGGATACACAGGGACATCAACTCTTCCAAATCGGCTGGAACAGCGGAACGGGCCACCTCCAACTGCATCTCCTGGGTGAGCCCCGCCTTGAAAGCACTCATGTAGACGGCATCATTCCAGGCAAGCTCCCGCTGCAAAACACGAAATTCTGAGATGTATTCGGCCAAACGCCCTTCTTTCTGCTTGAGAGCTCGCAACTTATGATCCGCCATCTCCCGGTGCACTTGGCCTCCCCATACTTTGTGCAGTTCATCCATAAAAGCCTTGACGGTGTTGCACACAGAGGAAGCAGCCTCACGTAACGCGGTGGCCCAGGAGAGGGCCGGGCCCTCCAACAGACTGTAGGCAAAGCCCACCTTGGCGGCTTCATCCGGGAACTCCGCTGCCCGCACTGTGAGATAGGCATCACACTGCCCCAGGAAGTCCTTGACCCGTTGGCTGTCTCCGGAGAACTTGTTAGGCAACGCCATGGGAGTCCTTAGCGGCTGGACCGGAGGGTTAGCTGCTGCTTGCCCTTGCATCGTTCCTATCTGCTGCTGAAGGGTCACCAGCTGTTGTTGCATCGCCTGAGCTTCAGCGGGATTCATAGTGGCTGTGAGAAGCAAGGACTTTGTTGGGGTTAGTTTCAAACTGTTGTGCCTCAGAATAGATTCACCTTGCTTTCTCTGACAAAACCAGCCAATCTTGAGAGGTAGGAAGTTTATTGAAACAATCAAAGTAAAGGCAGTAAAAAGTTCAGTGGTTACAAGGTAAAAAGTTCAATATAATCCTTTGGAGTTTAAGCAGAAGACATGAAGCAAAGCAAGAAGCCAAAACCAGGAAGCATCTTAAGGTTACATGAAGCAGGCCGTTGCTAAATCCCTAGCCCCCGAACTGGAGCTACTGCAAGCCATATTGCAACGTTGAAACTAACACAGGATCAATGTCCAGGCAGATTACTTATACGTTACACATCAAAACAGCAAACATCAAACAAGCCTTAACGAGCAGTTTTCCCACAGATGAGGTCAACACTTCTCTGCCAGCCGCGCACTCCTTTGCACCACCTGTCCTGCGCGGCCTTGCATCCCAACAACCGTCTGACCTTGCTTCCCAGCAACTGTCTTATCAACCACATTCCGATCTTGTGAAAACATTGAAGACACAGACCTGTCTCTAAATTGCCTGTCTCTAAATTCATGGGAAGAAAACTGAGAGCCCACATCTGCACTATCATTCCCAGCACTCTCCTCACTCCCATTCCCATCAAGTTGGTTCCCAGCACTCTCCTCACTCCCATTCCCATCAAGTTGGTGCTGAACCACAACAAAGAAGTCCTCTTAATAGAAAGAGCACCAGGATTGTGGCGCAGTTGGCTGAGTGTCAGCTGCATTAAGATCACTCTGACCAAAACATCATGAGTTCGAAGCCAGCCCGGGTTGGAGTGGGTTTCCAACCAATTGTGTAGCCTGTTGTCGACCTTTGCAACCCAAGAGACAGTTGCATCTGTCAAGTAGGAAAATTAGGTACCACCTTAAAAGGGGGGGGGGGTGGAGGCTAAATTAACTAATTTATGAGGCCATAAAAAAAGACTCCAGCAAAGCGGGGAATGCGGAAGTACTTCATCAATGTCGCAGATGGACAATAAAAGCAACAGCTCCCCTGGCGGCCAGAAAAAGTTAAATAGCCTCTGTGTATGTCTGTATATGTTGTAAGTCAAAATTGGCATTGAATGTTTGCCATATATGTGTACACTGTAATCAGCCCTGAGACCCCTGCGGGGTGAGAAGGGCGGAATAGAAATGCTGCAAATAAATAAATAAAAAGAGGTCCAAAAGTTGATTGACTCTCAAGTAGTCTCAATAGGATTGCTAGGCTGACCCAGATTCTCCATTCCAATCCTTATTCTAGGATCACAGGAAAACTAAGCACCCTTCTGGACAGGCCCAAAATGCAGGACCTTTCTTGCTATTTAACTGAGGTGCCCAAATGATGTCGCAGGTTAAAGCAAATTAATACAGATTAACTCAGGTTTACTCTGCATTACTTTAATACCTCTAAAGCAAAGGTTCAGGTCTTTAGATATGAGAGCCCTGTGGGGATTGACGTCCAGGTTGGCTTTCCCACAGCCATCCTGCTTCTTTGAAGTCTGAAAAACCCAGAGGAGAAGGACAGCACCCACCCTTCCCCTTCAGCCCCCTGTTTCAGTCCCAAAACGTACCAGAGAGATCTGCTAGCAAAGCAGGCCTCTCTGTACAATTCTCCTGGCATGACAAAATGGCACACCAGGGACCGTAATAGGAGGAATAATTGAAGTGAAAAGAATCTTTGCAGTTTAGGATTTACTCTGTGCAAAAAAAAAAATGTACCTAGGTATGCAACAAAAACAGAGGATGAAAACAGAATAGGTGGGTAATTGAGGAAGCAGCAATATTTTTCTAAGTTAGTCTCTAATGTTTCCTCAGGGCTTTGTCAACAATCCAGGTTTTAAAACTACAATCCCCTTTTAACTGTCATTTCTCCATCCTGTGGATTCCCAGGATTCCATAGGATGGGGTCATGGAAATTAATGTGGGATCTAGGGAAGACTGTAAAAAATATCCCTGCTGTTTGGAATATGAACTAATACAATAATTAAGCAGCAAAGTGATTATTTTAAAAAATATGTTGCTTTACTTTTTTGTGGCTATCAACCTTTCAGAAAAATTGTTGTGCTTCATGTCCTTAGAAATCAAATCTACATTACATGAAAAATCATGGAAATTGAATATTAATCATCCATTGGTATGGAAGCCTGGACTGTTGTGCATCAGTCAAATGCATTGTATTACTCAGAAAAAATGAAAAGATATTCCATTTAAAATAAACAGTGATACTTACCACATCAAAGAAATTCTCCTGAAAATGTAAAATTGGACAATTAATGACTGTTTCTATATCTGTTACTCAAAACTCTGTATAATTCCTGATATTTAACAATAGCTTTAAGACCCATCAGACAGGCCCAAAATGTGGGACCTCTCCCAGATTTACACCACAGGTAAAGATATTCCATTTAAAATAAACAGTGATACTTACGCTTTTGCTGGGATCGTCCTGAAAATGTAAAATTGGATAATTAATGACTGTTTCTATATTTATTACTGAAAACTCTGTATAATTCCTGATATTTAACAATAGCTTTAAGACCCATTGGACAGGCCCAAAATGCGGAACCTCTCCCAGATTTACACCACAGGTAAACTCAAATTAACCCAGAGTAAATGTCCTGGTTATTCTGGATTAATAAAACAGCTGGACAGATTTGGGCCTCAATGTAAGGTCTGGATCTTTCCAGATGTTGGCCTTGTGGGGATTTACTCCTGGGACTGCTGTCACGATGCCGGAGGTCAATCTCCATGCAATCCTGTTTCTTTGGGTTCCTGGAGTGCAAAGGTATGGGAGGGTGCCCCCACCTTCCTCACCCCTCCCCTTCCCGTCCCTATTTTCCCCAAAACCTATGAGGGGCCTGGCTGCATTATGTCTTGGGAGGTTGCGGGGGGGGGGGGGGGGGGGGGGAGGGGGGAGAGGGAAATCCTGCCATCGTGTGCCATGACACAGGGAAATGGGGGTGGAATGAAGTCTATTTAAAGGCAGTTCCACATTTGTTTCACCCTCTTTAGATTTTTACTGCATTTACATGTTAATTCACTTTAACCTGCGGAAAACCATTTAATCCAACCTGGTCCCAGGGTTTGTTTTTAAAAAACAGCAATAAAGGTCTGACTGTTACACTTTCCTGGTGTTTCAACCATGGGGATTTACAAAGGAGAAGGAGAAGAGCAAGAAGTCATCAAGCTTTCTGGTTGTGAGTTCTTACAATTCAAAGTTTGACATGAGAAAGGCTGAAAAGGGAGGCAGGAAAATGAAGAGGATTAAATAGAGATTTTCAATATTAAGCTGAATTGTGTTGTTCTTAAGGTGCTTTTCCCAAAGAATAAAGGTTTTGAAGAGAAAAAATGAATAAGAGCAAAAAGCAATATCAATACAGCTTTCTTTCAGATAAATATACTAGGATCCTGCCAGGTATTTCTAAACCTTATTTTAAAAGCCAAGAGATAATATACATACCGAAGGAGCTCTCTTCTCTCTGAATTTCTGTTAAGGAAAGAACAAAACAATATACTAGTAACAAAATTAATGTGTTCTAGCGGAATATTTGCAGAAAATTTGGCAGAAATAACATGGAAACAATGGGAATAGGTTGCTACATTACCAAAAAGATTTGTTTAACATGTGTCTGAAAACCTTTATCCAAAATGATAATAATATGCACATATGAAATGAAGCAACCCAAAAGTGCATACAGCGTACAGTTTTGTTATAGTAGTTGCACAAGTAATGCAACTTCAGGGGCTTCTTTCTCTCTCGTTTTACAGCTATTGGGGTGAAACTTGCTACAATGGTAGAATACATTATCACTGTTAGTCCATCGAGTTCATCTCCTTGAATTTTCTATACAATAACACAAGATAACAGAAGATTATTTACCGCAACTTTCAAAAATAGTCATACATCTACTGATTTTAGGGATTTTTAAAAGTTTTGACATAAAAAGATTTAAAAGACACAACAGCTATCTCATTGAATGCCTCTCATATTAACCAATAGGTCTTCCATTTAAGGATTTCTTCCCAGTCCAGCATAAAGATTTGCTTACTAGAAGTATCAGTCAGTCCTCCTCTTTGCAGATTCAATAATTTATTGGAACTCTGGCTGGCTGCTGCTAAGGAGGGGCAATAGCTCTCCCCTATTCTGATTGCGGCTTTCTGATGCTGAGCAGAAATCTGGGAAATGTAGTTTAGGGCAGGGCCTTTTGAATTCTCTGCCATAGGACACCTTGCCTTCCCAAACTACATTTCCCAGAATTCTGTGCTTTCTTTTCAAGTGAACTCTGCTTTCTCCTTGCTGCTTCCCTCTCCTAAGGGCAAGAAATCATTAATTTAAAGAGGAAAGGCAGCCTTTTTGGCTTGGCTTTGCTGCCTTTCACTGAAAATCAAAAGGACTTTGGAAAGCTTTCCAGATTTACAGAATGCAAACAAAAAGGTATTGGGTAAGTTTTGATTCTTAAGTTTTTGACGTGGGCTATGCCCATGGGTTAAATGTCGCCTTGTAAGTACAAATTTAACAAATTTGATCTGTCTTACAAGGAGTAGGACTAACAAAAAAATGCACAGTCCTAGTGAATAGATACTGCATTGTCCAATTTTCAGCATGGATGCTGCTAAAAACATTCTAGTTCAGTAGTAGACAAAGATAGACTACAGCACTATATGGAGTGAGAGTTGCCAGATGTACAAGCTGGGTCAGCAATTATGGTTAACAGAAAACCTGGTAGACTGTTGAACAAAGACTTGCCAAAATCTGCTTTCACTAGTTCTGTGCAACTAAATGCAGCACAAAATAAAACTCATTTAGAAATGGAATATGTCCCTCCAAAAGGTGCAGAACTGTGTTCCATGAATACGTTAGATCTAATAAGAGAAAGCAGTTTCTGAATCCAAACCATCTCGCATCTACTAGTCTGAGAAAGGAGTGGATGCCCTAGTTTCCTCTGCCCATTGCCTGTCTCCTTGAAGTTTTACTATTCAGGGAAAATGTTAAGTGAAGAAAAGGATCTTACCATTTCACTTTCCTGTGGACCAAACAGAGAGATGAGAAGGAGAGCAGCCACAACTTGGAATTTCATCTTGGCTTCTTTGTCAACAGTGTGAATGTTGGGGATGTAGAACCTCTATATTTAAGGCTTGCCTTTATACAGAAAATTCAAGACAGCAAACCTGTTAAGGAGAATCAATCATGTCTGCAATGTGGTCAAGTTAATGTATTGCCGTTCCCATTGCGTCAAAGCCATTGTTAACTCTAAAGGACAGGAACAACCTGGTACTTAAAATTAAAATATATTATTTTGTTTAAACATATTTTCAAAATGGATCATATTACGTTTTCCAAATCTGTACAATGTGGAATGTACTAGATTTCTGCCACAAACACATAACAATTCTCCTTTGTGTTGCAATGGAAAAAGCTTTGGAATGCGATCTCAGGACACATTTACATTGACACTACAATGCAGTTTAGAACTGATTCGGATGAAACCAGTTTCACTGCAAGGGTGATTAGACTGCTATATTTGGAACCAGTATTTTAGATATGCCAAGTGGAATAAATTCCAAATAACACTCAAGGAGTGGCTTAAAGAGCTGGACATGTTTAGCTTACAGATGAGAAAGTTAAGAGAAGACATGGTAGACTTGTTTAAAAATTGAAAGGATGTCATAAGGAAAGGGGAACAGGGTTGTTTTCTAACGACGGGACTTGGAGCAATGGATTCAAATTATGCAAAAGAAGATTCGACTGTGGAACTCTCTGCCACAGAGTGTGGTGGAAGCTCCCTCTTTGGAGGCTTTTTAACAGAGTGTGGATGACCATCTATTGGGACTACTTTAATTATGCTTTTCCGGCATGGCAGGGGGCTGGCCCATATGGTCTTTTCCAACTTTATAGTTCTATGATTCTGAGATTTTATCTTGTCTTTGTAGCAGTCAGAAAACATCACAAGCATAGTTCAGAGTCAAATCACCAGTGAATCATCAAATCAAGGGATAAGCAGTAGAGCACACTTTTCATTTCTCAGGCTACAGATCAGGAGCAGGAGCAGGTGCCAAAGGGCCCTTCCACACAGCCTTATATCCCAGAATATCAAGGCAGAAAATCCCACATTATTTGAGTGTGGATGCAGATAACCCAGTTCAAAGCAGATGTTGTGGGATTTTCTGTCTTGATATTCTGGGATATAGTGCTGCGTGGAAGGGTCCCAAGTTGGAAGACAAGGAATTAAGCAGTTCAGCCCAGTTGCAGTTGAGAAGAGAAGGAATGCAAGTTCACAGGTCCAATTGTTTGGCAGAATAGAGAGTCAGCAATTGGGAGCAGGTGCAAAAAAGCAACAAACAGCTGAGGATTGGAGCAGGAAGTTGCTAGCAGCAACATCATTGTTGGGCAGATTTCTGGAAACTGTGTGTGATACCTGGGACCATGAGAAATAGGTTGTATCTAGGGTTTTGGTTTTGAACTTCAGAATATACGTTGTTTGGAAATCTTGGCTTCAGATCTCTGGAACATGCAGTTCTTCACTGACCAATTAATGATGATGTTTCTCCTGATCTTTAAAATGGGGGAGGGGGGTGTTCACTATTTGGCAGACAATGCTGTTGCTCTGTGTTTAATTCCAGCCAGTACTGGAAGAGGCAGCCTGACTTCCTTACCCTCACTGTCAGCTATGGTCACAATAGACCTGGCTGTTGAATAATTCATTCCAATCTGCAGAAGCTTCATCCACTCTTGCCTTTCTATGGGTATTACTGTACAGGGTTAGTCAAAATGCATAGGCCAATAAGCCATTCAATTGAATGGCTTATTGGCCTATGCATTTTGACTAACCCTGTACAATTCCTGTAGTTATACAGAGCAGAAATGATAAATACAGAGCAGAAATGATAAATAGATTTTTTTTATCATGTCAGAAGTCGTTCCTGGTGTGAGAGAACTGGCCGTCTGCAATGATGTTGCCCAGGGAATGCCCGAATGTTTTACTATCCAGTGGGAGGCTATTCTCATGTCCCCATATGAGAAGCTGGGGCTGACAGGTGGAAGCTCACCCCATCTCATGGATTCGAACTGCCAACCTTCAGGTCAGCAGTTCTGCCAGCACAAGGGTTTAACTCATTACGCCACCATGGCTAATAGATGACAATGTATTGTCGAAGGCTATCATAGCCAGAATCATTGGGTTATTGTGTGTTATTGTGTGTTATTGTGTGTTTTCCAGCCCGGAAACATACAGCCCGTATGGCCATGTTCCAAAAGCATTCTCTCCTGACGTCTCACCTACAACTATCTGTGGAATTTCCAAGGTGGGACATTCTTTCTCCCACCCTGGACATTCCACAGATATAAAAAAAACCCATTTTCCTAGTTTCCAACAGACCTCACAACCTCTGAGGATGCCTGCCATAGATGTAGGCAAAATATCAGGAGAGAATGCTTCTCACACAACAACCCAGTAATAGATGACAGATAGATAATAGAGATGTGCAATTTTTGTTTGCCTAATAATTCAGATCAAATTTGTTAAATTTAGTACTTACAAGGCAATATCCAATATGTGGGCATGGCCCATGCCAAAAATTTAAGAGTTGAAACTTACTCTATACTTTTTTGTTTTAGTTTTGTAAATCTTGGAAGGCTCCCAAAGTCAGTTTCCTTTTCAGCACAAGGAAGCAAAACAAAGCCAAAAAGGCTGCCTTAGTGCATTGTCTTGCCTTTTTTCTAAATTAATGGAGTCTCAACATTAGGATCAGGAAAAAAGAGGGAGCAGTGTTTTCTGGGAAATGTAGTTTGGAAAGGGAGGAGCTCTATGCCAGAGAATGTAAAAGTCCCTGCTCTAAACTACATTTCCCAGAATGCATCAGCATCAGAAAGCACCAATCAGGGTAGCGGAGAGAGAGATTTGTCCCTCCTTCACATCAGCTAGCAAGAGTTCCAATGAGTGATTCAATCTGCAAAGAGGAGGACTGATAGATACTACTAGTAAGTAAATATTTGTGCTGAGCTGGGAAGAAATCCCTAAATGAATGGCCCTTGGGGGTCCCTTCCAACTCAATAGGGAAAGCATATTAATTAGTTTAGAGGCTGGATGGCCATCTGTCAGTAGAGTTTTGATGGTGCCCTTCTGCCTGAAAGAAGGGGTTGGGCTAGATGGCTCTTGGGTGGTCCACTCAAATTCTAGAATTCTATGAAAATTTAGAATTGGTTAATATTGGTTTCTATTGGTTAATATGAAACACATTTGATGAGATAGCTGTTGAGAATTTTTTTTAGAAAAGGTTTTTGTCAAAACCTTTTTAAAAATTCCTAAAATCAGTAGATGTATGAATATTTCTGAAAAGTGGGAGGAATGATCCCCTGTTATCTCCTGTAATTGTAAAGAAAATTCAAGGAGATAGCTCTTGTAGTTTTTTAATGTTGTTTATAAAAACTTTGACAATTCCCTAAAATCCCACGCATAAGTGAAACATCCTGAAATTTGGTGGGCTAGTAGTGGTAAATGTGGTCTACCATTGTAGCAAGTTTCATCACAATAGCTTTAAAACTGTATTCAGAAAAAACAGAACACAGCAGATAACAGATCTGAATCAAACTTGGGACATAGATCTAACATAACTGACTTGAAATATTGGTGGTATTTGAGGATGATTGACCCACAATTTTGGGAATTGCAGTTCATCCATAGAATCATAGAATCATAGAATCAGAGTTGGAAGAGACCTCATGGGCCATCCAGTCCAACCCCCTGCCAAGAAGCAGGAATATTGCATTCAAATCACCCCAGACAGATGGCCATCCAGCCTCTGCTTAAAAGCTTCCAAAGAAGGAGCCTCCACCACACTCCGGAGCAGAGAGTTCCACTGTTGAACTCTCCTTATGAAAATTCTTATGCATTTTCTAATGGGAGCATTCATAAAAATCCAAAGCAAAACCTGTCTTTTTTTTCTAAGAAATAGCTTTACAAATTACCAAACTTATATTACCTAACATTAAAAAATAAACAATGCCTTTTTTCAAATAGCCTGGGCATTGCCAGGTACCCAAGCTAGTATATAATAAAATGTGTAAATATTTATTGGGGCTCCACGTGAAATTTTTGCTTCCAAAGGGGCTCCACAGTTGAAAAAAATTGACAATTCCTGTCCTAGGTCATTCTTCAGAAGCCTAAAGTTAGGGATAGATTCGAAAAGCATCCATCATCTCTTCATTTTCCCCTTCACAAAAACCTCAGAAGTTTAAGAAGTATTGAGTGGAGACATTCCTTATTTTGATGATCAAATGATGATTTCACCCTGGACGGACTCTGGTTTACTCTTGTGTTGTATGCTGATTTTCCAAAGACAATCTTGGGAGAAACCTGACAGATATCATTGTAAATGCAAATATGTCAAACTCGATGCCTGTGGGCCAAATTGGTCTGCCATGTCATTTTATGTGACACTCCAAATGCTGGACTACAGCTCCTGTATTCCTCCTCATTAGACATTATGACTATGAAGCCGATAGGAACTTTAGCAGGGCCTTCCCCAGGAGGAGGGACCCTGAGACCCCACCAAAGAGGGATTGCTACTTTGGCGAGCTGAGAGAAGCCTGATTTCAGCGACTTTTATTTCTTTAAAAATTCCAAATAAATCTCACCAAAGTTGAAGAAGCGGCACCGAGGTGTTTTATTAGCGATTCAGCTGAAAAGGATGCAATGTAGCAATCATTCGCCTACAGAGTATGTGGTTACAGAGATCAGAGACATTTTTATAGGATTTATAGGCTTAGAAGTTTCAAAATTCCTGCCCTCTGCTCGGCTTTCTGGGGATTGGTTGCCGCGATTACAGCTGGGAGGGGGCTTGGTCGCCCATCCTGCATCAGAACCAATCACAGAGCTCCTCCGCTGCACAGGAACCAATGGGAGAGCTCCTACTGCCTCAACGCTCTAGCGAATCAGGAAAAGGGAAGGAAGAAACAATGGGTTCATGAGTCGATTAATGGATTTCATGCCTTGGGGGTCCTGAGTCCGAGAATTCCGGCCAGTCTATTGTCTTTTGATGGTTCTGTTGATTGCTTTATCCAGGCTTTCCTGTCACCATCAGATATGATACAAAGAAGAGATTGGGGTGAATGTCCATTGTGTCAAGTTTTGAAAGGATATGGCAATTTCGGGGGAAAGACTGTCCGAAGGTCCTTTGTCTCCGGTGGGAAGTGATCAAACTTTGCCAAGGAAATCCTTTCATCGAGGGGACTGACTCCGAGCCCCACTTAAGGCTTTCAATTCTATATTTTCCATACACGAGTTATCATGATAAGAGTTCTTTGTGATTGCTAATTGTCCTTTCCGGTAGCTGGCGGCTTCTTGATTGATTTCCCCCAAGGGAAGGGGGGAGATGAGCGAGGAGTTCGGAGTCAGGTCAGAAAAATATGAGGGAAGAATACATGGGGAAATATAGGAATCCCAAGAAATTCATATCAAGCATCCCTTCCCACCCACCCCCTGCCCGCCAGAGAAATTGATTAAAATAATAATTTTAATAACACATGAGTCCATACTTCATATTGGGGAAGTTCAGATGTGAAAATGAGTTCATTAGAGCCAAAAATGATGTGTAGGAAGTCCAATAGTCATAAAAGGAGCTGGGAGATTTCCATTGAGCCAAGGAAGGGATTCTTGCAGCACCAAGATCAAACTGGTCTTTAGTCCTTGGGAAACTATAACTCCCTCCAAGGACTGGGACCTCAAGGCCAGACTCTTCCCCGAAAGCCTCATGAGGTGACCGCACCAAGTCTTCAGGTCAGGGGCTTGGCAGAGGTGATGGAATGGCGAAACGCAGCAGCACAGCAGCAATAAGGCTGGTCTTTTGACAATCAGCTATTTCTTTAAAATTATATTCTCAAAACTTAAAAGATTATTCCCCGGGCGTTGAAGCCCGAATTGCAAAAAGCGAGATAGCAGATAGTGTTAGAATTAAGCTAGGAAAAATATGCCACCAAAATGGAGGCAATCCGCCATCTCGCGGATACAGGGGCCCCCGGGGGAATCCGTATCCGCGGTTTGGGGAGCTCAGATTCGGCCTCCCCGGAACGCCAAGAAGGCATTCCGGGCAGGCCTGCAGTCTCCCGCGACCTGGAAAAGTTTAGTTTCATGTGTTTGGATAGTTTCAGGCAAGAAGAGACACAAAGTATCAATGCTAGAGAGTTAAAAGTTGCAATTTCAGTAATCTTTATTTAGGGATTAGTTACATTGTTGGGGCTAGCAAGGGAGTGAAAGGAGAGAGCTCATGGCTATGTAGAGTCCCTGGTTGAGCTTGCTGTTGGGGCACATTTTATCAGTTTGGCCCAATCTTTGCATCCAGGAACTGTGGAACTCCCTGCTGCTGGTCACACCAGCTTGAAGGCAAAGGCCTGGGATGCCCTCGATGACAACTAGAGCTTATGTGAGTTATGATACAGTAATATTTATAAGGCCACACTTTGTTTTATTTAGTAAGGATAGTTTGGGTTTAGATGTAAGGTTTGTGGATATGACGTCTGCATTTAAAACGTCCTTTAACCTTTCCCCCAGTTCAGAACCACAAGTGCTGTTGGGTTGCAATTCCCATTGTCCCCAGTCTACATGGTAGAAAATCAACTAATGATAATTTTGCATAGCCCTAATACCTACCCACATTCATAACCTTTCTTCTTCCCTTTTTCCCTTCCCTCCTAAACTTTTTTGTTTTCCTTTTTCCTATTGTTTGGGTCTGATGACAAATTAAATTTGTTATTGTGGTATGCCTTTAAGGTGAGCCTATCACAGGGTTTTGGAGGTGGGGTATCAGTGAAAATATGGTATATCAACCCAATATTAATGTCAATCCACTTGAGAGAGTTAATACCTTGTTCATTTTATGGATAGTATAACAAGCCAGCATTAAGTAAAATCCAAATTGAAAAATACTCTAACCTCTTCCAGCGGCCCTATTCCCTTGACTTCTCATAATTATTCCTTGATCTGTCAGTTC
This sequence comes from Anolis sagrei, assembly GCF_037176765.1. Classification (NCBI taxonomy): domain Eukaryota; kingdom Metazoa; phylum Chordata; class Lepidosauria; order Squamata; family Anolidae; genus Anolis; species Anolis sagrei. The sequence goes on from NC_090034.1 coordinate 91,546,218, forward strand.
TACTGATTCAATGAACCTATTTTGTTTGCGACTGGTAATTGAATTTAATTCAATATCTTAGACTGTTGAAAACAAACACACAATGTTATGGGAATAGCGATTTGTATTTTATTTGCAAAGCTTTTTGCTATTCTCTGCAGTAGAAATTGGACCTTCTTCTTCTGGTCCCAGTGTTCCATTATAAACATAATCAATTATTGTTACAGAAAAAAAGACATTGTATTGCTATAGTTAACATTTTTTTTCCTGATGTGATTTCATTGGTGTGAAAAAAATGGCAGAGGAGAAATGCATCAGGACAGGAAGCCTTCATCAACATGGTGCAGGATCTTCAGAGCGCTGTCTTATTTATCATCCTAAAAATAAGGGGAAAATAATTAGGGAGCAGAAATATTCTCAGTAACTTAAACCTGAAGCACTTAATCTAGCAATGTAGATGTAGTTTGTTTACAGAGATTCGTTCCTGTACTGCAGGTGAAGGACAGGTATTTTGAAGGCCTTAAAGATAGAGCTTAAGAGTAATGCCTTTTGGGGGCAGCAATTATGGGTGCTATACCTTCAAATAAATAAATCATTTCCTCTGGGTCCCTTTCCAGGAGAAAGGCAGAGCAGAAATTCAGATAGATAGAAGAAATAATTTCAAGGTTTGAATTTTCTTTTTCTTTTTTTTTCTTTTTCTTTTTTTGCATAGAACTAGTGCTTGAAATAGCCCTTCTTTTCAGCTATGACTCTCAGCACATTTCACTTCTGGGAATTCCATCTAAAACACAGACGTATGCTTTTCACCTTAAGAACAGAGAAGCATCTCAAGGTCTGAGGATTACCTGGGAAGGAATCGCACTGGAACATTGCAGCACACCCAAACACCTGGGAGTCACTCTGAACCGTGCTCTGACTTACAAGAAGCACTGCTGATTATCAAGCAAAAAGTGGGCACTAGGAATAATATCATACAAAAGCTTACTGGCACAACCTGGGGATCGCAACTAGACACAGTGAAGACATCTGCCCTTGCGCTTTGCTACTAAATATGCATGCCCAAGGTGGAACACATCTCATCATGTTAATACAATGGATGTGGCTCTTAATGAGACATGCTGCATTACCACAGGATGTCTACTTAAGATTGCTTGGGGAGGCCCTGCTCTCGATCCCACCTTCCTCACAGGAATGTCTGATGGGGACGAGAGACAGGACCTTCTCAGTGGTGGCTCCTCGGCTGTGGAACTCCCTCCCTAGGGATATTAGATTGGCCTCCTCCCTCCTGACTTTCCGAAAAAAGGAAAAACTTGGTTCTTCAAACAAGCTTTTGGAAATGCAGCATAATAGACAAACATGAAACTATGAAGAATGAGCGACATGATGCTACTGGAGTTTAACAGGATGACACTGATGATTATATGTATTTGATTGTTTTTATATGTTTTTTTAATGTTATGCTAAATGTTTTTAGGGTGGAGCCCCTGGTGGTGCAGTGGGTTAAAGCGCTGAGCTGCTAAGCTTATTGACCGAAAGGTCGCAGGTTCGATTCCGGGAAGCGGAGTGAGCTCCCGCTGTCAGCTCTAGCTTCTGCCAACCTAGCAGTTCGAAAACATGCAAATGGGAGTAGATCAATAGGTACCGCTCCGGGGGGAAGGTAAAAGCGATCCATGCAGTCATGCCGGCCACATGACCTTGGAGGTGTCTATGGACAATGCCGGCTCTTTGGCCTAGAAATGGAGATGAGCACCACACCCCAAAGTCAGACATGACTGGACTTAATGTCAGGGGACAACCTTTACCTTTACCTAAATGTTTTTAATTGTATTTTATTATTGTTGTGGCATCAAATTGCCACTAATCTGTAAGCTGCCTTGAGTTGCCTTAGGGCTGGGAAAGGTGGGTTAGAAATACAGTAAATAAATAAATACACCCCTTAAAACTGGAGAAATTATACTGTTTAGCCGGTATTGCACCATCTGACATCTGCCAGGAAGTAGCAGCCAATAATGAAAGGGAGAAGGCAATGACATCTCCGGCTCACCCCCTGTTTGGGTATCAGCCAGCATACCAATGCCTTAAATGAAGAAATAGTTTTTGAAGATCTATAAAGATACTCGCAGGAACACCTCAGCAAGCAAGAGTCCAAAAGTAACAGGCTAAAACCAGGAACTTCAGCTCATGGCTGCTACCAAATGAGAGATTCCCTCCTGGGCACACAGAAAACTGGGCGACTTGGAAGGCGCTGAGCAGACTGCGCTCTGGCACCATGAGATGTTCCAGTGGGATTCCTTCCCAGGTAATCCTCAGAGCTCGAGATGCTTCATTAGCAGTAATATATACTTACACAAAAGAGTCTGGTAGTATCCTAAAAATAGAAAAATGAATGTTAATTTCCTTTAAAAGGAGAAGTAAACATTTCTAACAAGGAATTTGTTAGAATTAGTTGTATCTACAAGTTAGAAACATGCTTGATTTTATTATTAGATGAATCCAAAGGCCCAATGAGATAGCAGTTTAATCCTGCTTATAGCAGCAGTGGCCTGAAATAGGGGAAATGGACTTGCATTCCTTCCATCTCAGAAAAACCATAGCTCACTTATTCAGAAAGTGAATAGACCTGCAACAGCCAGTGTTGAGGAATGCAAGAAGTAATCATGCAAGAATATTCCTTACTATTTTGAGGGTTGAATGAAAAGTAATGCCTCCACCTTCATTACTTGGGTTTGGATGGGAATATTTTAATAAATCAAACGCAGAAATAATCCTTAGAATGTGCTCTTTCACTACTTTTCGACATAATTACCAGACAATTGGATGCATTTCTGCCAAGAATGAACAAGTTTTCTGAAGCTGTCACAGAAGAAGTTGACACAATGTTTCCGCAACCAGCATCTCACATCTTCATCAGAAGCATTATGATGTCCCAGCAGATCTTATTTCATTATCGGGAACAGATGGAAGTCAGGCAGTGCTAAATCTGGACTGTATGGGAGATGTCGTACGGTGGTGAGATCCAGTATCTGAAATTTCAAGTCTGTGCGCTTTTATTTCAGGCATCAGCATCCAGGGTACCCATCATGCACAGATCTTCCAATAGCCAAGCAAAGCAATCATGTGATCCACACCTTCTTCTGAAATGCTGATTATGCTTGAAAATTCTGTCTGAGTGATACAATGATTGTCCTGAATCAATCTGTCAACCTTTTGCTTGTGAAACTCGGTGGTTGCTGTCACAGGACATCCAACTCTTTGTTTGTCACACAAGTCAGATGTCCCCACCTCAACACCTTTAAGCTTACTCGCCCAACATCTCACAGTACTCACATAAACACAATCACCATAAATAGCTTGCATTCTCGGATGAATTTCCTTTGGGGTGACACCTTCTGTTGTCAAGAATTCAATGGCTGCACATTGCTTAAGTTGCATTGACCGACCATCTGCTCAGGGTTCCATACTTCACACTTTAACAACACAACCATTCAATGCTAATGCTTCCCACCAAAATGGAACTGTAGAGGAGAGTCTACTGAACAAGCCAGTACCTGCCGCACACCAGAACTGCCATCTGTTGAGGAGTTACAAAGGTGGAGGCATTACTTTTCATTCAACCCTTGTAGCTATACTGGCTGGCTAGTACCGGGACTTGCAATCTAAAAATAACTGGAGGCAGCGGGGTTACTACATCTGATGTAAAGTAATGACGACTGTGATTCTACAAGCGTTGGTAACAAAATGGCTGTATCAATGGGAAGACAGAGTAATATATACTCACCCCTAATTATTTTGTTCCACTCTGAAACAGAGAAATTAATGTTACTTCCTTTTGAAAACACAAGCGACATTTAACAAATCCCTCATGCATAACATTTTATAGAATCATAGAGTTGGAAGAGACCTCGTGGGCCATTCGGTCCAACTCCCTGCCAAGAAGCAGGAAAATCACATTCAAAGCATTTGATATTATTATTACAATTTCTAGACGACATAGCAATTCAACTCCTTTTCCAACTCTTTGTATTCCTCCTACAACAGGAAAATCAGAGCTCACTTGTCTAGAATGGTGGGGAAATAATAAATTATCAGAAAACAAAGTAAGGAGATACACTGCACCAGTCAATGTTGAGGAATAAAGTAATTTGCTGTCCAAGGCCATTTCTCATAATTTACTATGCTGGTTTGGAGCAGTGGTAGATGTAATAATATCTGAAGGATACTATGATTGCTATGTATGCTGCTAACAGTTCTGATAGGAGACCCCGGTGGCACAATGGGTTAAACCCTTGTGCCGGCAGGACTGAAGACTGACAGGTCGGAGGTTCACATCTGGGTAAAGCGCAGATGAGCTCCCTCTGTCAGCTCCAGCTCCCCATGCGGGGACATGAGAGAAGCCTCCCACAAGGATGGTAAAACATCAAAACATTCAGGCATCCCCTGGACCACATCCTTGCAGACAACCAATTCTCTCACACCAGAAGCGACTTGCAGTTTCTCAAGTTGCTCCTGACACTAATAATAATAATAATAATAATAATAATAATAATAATTGTGACTCTCCAAGTTTTGATCTTTATGTAGGCAAAACAGCATTCTCAATGGGGAGACAAGACTCTCCTTAGTAAAGAATGGAATGCTTCAATGACAAAAAATATTTGAAATTCCAAGCAATTCTCCAAGTGTGCAACACCTTGGCACTTCAATTCACTGGAAGTACTAATTAGCAGCAATATATACTCACGCCAATTACTCCTGCAGCATCCTAAAAAGAGAGACGTGGATGTTAATTCCTTTTAAAAAGAAAACAGATGGGTAACAGAAGTCTCATACAGAAGATAGGAATTGATTATCTTATAATTAGAAGTCTTTGGGGGAATATAATAATATAATATACTTTATTTATATTCTGCTATATCTCCCCAGGGGACTCAGGGCAGATTACAGAACACATATACGGCAAACATTCAATGCCATTATACAATTAACAAGGACAGGCAATACATAAACAGAAGTAAAGGCTTTCCCATCTTTTCCCATTTCCGGCATCTGGAGGTTGTACTCGACTCTGGCCACAAGAGGTGCTGTCACTCCAACTTCCATGCAAAGGAGCTTTGTTGACTGTAGACGTCCTCTCAATCGTATCGCCGGTATATACTTATGGGTGCTTCTTAGTACCTCCCCGCTTAAAGCGTTACCTATTCATCTACTTATATTGCTGGTTTCAATCTGCTAGGTGATCAGAAGCTTGGGCTGATGGCAGGGGCTCACCCTGACCCAGGCTTGAACCATCAATCTTTCGATTGGAAGGATTTTCTACAGCTTAGCAGTTTAACCCGCTGTGTCAAGCCTGGTATTTCTCTATCTAGAGACCAGAGGAGATGAAAGTTTCCCCAGACAAGGGGAACTTATTGATTTCTTTGACATTTTATCTGAAATTCGAAGGTATTCCTTAAGATGCTGAACCTATTGGATACTAGTGTTCAACACCTTGGATAAAAAGGTAAAGGTTTTCCTCTGACATTAACTTCAGTCATGTCCAATTCTGGGGGTTCGTGCTCATCTCATTTTCTAAGCTGAAGAGCCGGCATTGTCCATAGACACCTCCAAGGTCATGTGGCTGCATGACTGTATTGAGCGCCATCACCTCCTGCTGGAGCGGTACCTACAGATCTACTCACATTTGCATGTTTTCGAACTGCTAGGTTGGCAGAAGCTGGGGCTAACAGCAGGAGCTCACGCTGCTCCCGAGATTCGAACCTAAAACCTTTCAGTAAGCAAGTTCAGCAGCTCAGTGGTTTAACCCACTGTGCCACGCGGGGGCTCCATGTCTGCTTTCTTTCAATTAATTGGAAGTACTCATTAACAATAATATATACTCACATCAGCTGTGTCTGCGTCCTAAAAATAGAGAATTGAATGTTAATTCGTTGTGAAAAGAAAACAAATCAAAATTTAACAGATCCTTCATTAAAATTTGGAAAAAGCTTGATTTTGTTATTAGACTTTTCAGGAGATTATGAGATTCCTCATTTGTGTTTAATCTGGCAATTGAGAACTTGCAAGCAAAAGTTCAGTCTTTCATTTCTTTGACTTTTTTGTTGTCTGTTTTCCATGTTCATGGGGCAGTGTATTCACTCTAGACTTTAGCCCAAGCATGGTCAAACTTTGGCCCTCCAGGTGTTTTGGACGTCAACTCCCTCAATTCCTAAAAGCCTACTGGAAGGCCAAAGTTTGCCCATGCCTGCTTTAAGCCAAACTGTAAAAGGGCCAACTGGACATTGGACCACAGTTCACCTATTCAGGAAGGTATCTAAAATTCTAAAATGTTCTCCAAATGCTGAAATGATTGTATGAAAGTGTTCAGCACTTTGCCTATTTTCCTTCAATTAATTGGAAATAATAATAATAATAATAATAATAATAATAATAGCCAGTAAAGATGGTCCCAATGGTGATCGGCACACTGGGTGCAGTGCCTAAAGACCTTGGCCTGCACTTAAACACAATCAGAGCTGACAAAATTACCATCTCTCAGCTGCAAAAAGGCCACCCTACTTGGATCTGCATGCATTATTCGCCAATACATCACACAGTGCTAGACACTTGGGAAGTGTCCAGTGTGTGATCCAATACAACAGCCAGCACAATGGTCTTGTTTGCTGTGTACTAATCTTGTTGTGTTTATAATAATAATAATAATAATAATAATAATAATAATAATAATAAATTTATTTCTCACCTGCCTCTCCCCATGGCTCAAGGCAGGTCACAGCACAATTAAAAACACATAAATACTATAACAATTCTAGTTTCTTAACAGGTACAGATCAAGGCATTTATGTAAAATAAACATTAATTACACAGGATAGAGACCAAAAGGGTTTGGGGCAGATTGTTCGGAAGAAGGCAATCCTTTCGATATTCTGGACCCAACCCATGTAGGACTTTAAAGGTCAAAACCAACACCTTGTACTTTGCCCGGAAACTAATTGGCAGCCAGTGGAGTGACTTTAGGATAGGTGTAATATGCGCAGTCCTAGATGTTTCTGTAACCAATCAAGTACTCATTAACAATAATATATACTCACATCAGCTGTGTCCGCATCATTCTATAAACAGAGAAATGAATGTTAATTCATTTTGAAAACAAAACACAATCAGAATGTAAGAGATCATTCATTTAAAAGTAAAAAGCTTGATTTTGTTTTTAGAAATGACTAATGCATTGACATCTCCAGCCCATTCTCTATTATGATATCAGCCAGCATGCCAACAACTTAAATCAAGAAACAGCTTCCTAAGATCTACAGAGATACTTGTAGGAACACCTCAGCAAGCGAAAGTCCAAAAGTGGCAGGTTAAAGCCCGGAACCTCAATCAGTGGCTGATACCAGATAAGAAACCCTGGGCACATGAAAGACTGGACAACTTGGAAGGCATTGAACAGAACATACTCTGGCACCATGAGATGCAGAGTCAATGTTAAGAAATGGGGCTACAAAGTGGAGTCCACACATGTGAGTGTGGAGAAGAGCAAACCACAGACCACTTACTACAATGCAGTCTGAGCCCTGCCACATGCACAATGGAGGATCTTCTTGCGGCCACACCAGAGGTGTTTGAAGCGGCCAGCTTCTGGTTAAAGGAAATCTAATATAAAGCCTGGTTTTAAACTTTGTTTGTGGTTTTCCTATACATTATAACTGTATTCTCACTTCACTGCTAGGAGCCCCGGTGGCACGATGGGTGAAACCCTTGTGCCAGCAGAACTGTGGACCAACAGGTCAATGGTTCGAATCCAGGGAGAGTTGGTTGAGCTCCCTCTGTCAGCTCCAGCTCCCCATGTGGGGACATGACAGAGGCTTCCCACAAGGATGGTAAAACATAAAAAAAATCTGGGTTTCCACTGGGCAATATCTTTGCAGATGGCCAATTCTCTCACACCAGAAGCGACTTGCAGTTTCTCAAGTCACTCCTGATATGAAAAAAAAATTCAAGTCAGACACAATAAATAAAATAAATTCAGGGGATTATGAGACTCCTCAAGTGCATTTAAGATGCTGATCAAGAGCTTGCAAAAAAGGGTTCAGTCATTTATCTCTTTGATTTCTTTTGGCGACTGTTTTTCTTGTTTGTGGGGCAGAGCACTCACTCCACATCTTAGTCCAAACGTTAACAGGGACACCTAAGATGTTGAATCTCTATGGAGAATAAGGTTCAGCAGGTTGGTTCACTCCTTTACAGTTCAGACAAAAACATAGAATAGATGTATAAGAAAGTCGCAAATCATCGCTGCAATAATATAGCCTGCTCTATGTCACTGAATTTAAAATGCAGAGGAGTCCTAGCAAATGCTTCCTGCAAGCAGTCCGGCATCATGGTAAATGCTGAATTCTCAGGGCCCTTTCATACAACCCTATATTCCAGAATATCAAAGTAAAAAAAAAAATCCCACATTATCTGCTTTGAACTGCTTTGACTCAGATAACCCAGGGCCCTTCCACATAGCCTTATATCCCAGAATATCAAGGCAGAAAATCTCACAATATTTGGTTTGAACTGGGTTATCTGAGTCCATAATGCCTTGATATTTTGGGATATAGGGCTGTGTGGAAGGGCCCTCAGAAAACAAAGTAAAATGTCACACAATGGTTTCTTTTTCCCAAAAACACAAATGCAAATTTCAAATTGGTAGAAATTCTCTTTGTCAAAGATACACAACGTTACCGCCAACAGCCTAGAAATTCAGGAATGGATATTCATTTATTTTAAAACAAATCAAAAGTTTCCCTCTTTCATGCAAGTGATAAAAATTGTCTTCCATTAAGAAGTTTTATAGGAATTGGAAGAAGCTTCCTGATTATTTTATTTGCATCTTCACAAAATCTAAGGCAAATAACAACAACTGTTCCTCTATGGCAGTGGTTCCCAACCTTTTTTTTTGACCAGGGATCACTCTCCAAAATTAGTACCAAAAGAGTTATGAATCAGTTTTTTTTGTCAACTTTAGATTCGATTTGATTATTTGGAGTGCTGATTCAGAAAATTGCATTAGATAGACCACATCAGCTCTGGTTTCTGATACAGAACATATGCCATCCAGTAGTTGCCATCTGCTCATACACAGAAAACCATATTTAATAACCAAGAGCTGATGTGGTCTACCAATGCAATTTTCTGAATCAGAATCTTAAATGACCACCCACAAAAGATTACTACTACCACATCAGCTCTAGATTATTAAATATGGGTTTTTTGTGGGTGAGCAAATGGTGACTACTAGATGGCATATATTCTGTATGAGAAATTAGAGCTGATGTGTTCTATCCAATGCAGTTTTTTTCAATCAGCACCCCCAAATAACTAAACCAAATCTGAAGTTGACCAAAAAACTGATTTGTAACCCCTTTTGGTACTAATACTGGGGAATGGTCCCTGGTCAAAGTGGTCCCTGGTCAAAAAAAGGTTGGGACCATTGCTCCAAAATAATGTCCTTCCTACATATGACTTTTCAAAAGAGTACACAATAGCAGCCTTTTACCTATCAAATGGGTGAAACCCTTGTGCCGGCAGGACTGCTGACATATCAGCAGTTTGAATCTAGAGAGAGCAGGTTGAGCTCCTGTCTGTCAGCTCCAGCTCCCCATGCATGAACATGAGAGAAGCCTCCCACAAGGATGATAAAACATCAAACATCCGGGCGTCCTCTGGGCAACGTCCTTGCAGACGGCCAATTCTCTCACACCAGAAGCAACTTACAGTTTCTTAAGTCACTGCTGTCATGGAAAAAAAACCCCTACAGAATAATTAGAAATAATAACTAATTCTGTACACACTCACCACTGTGGGATCATCAGCCGCATCCTTAGAAAACAAAACAGAAATGAACAATTATTTTTTATCTTTGTTTGAAACAGGCCTAAAACAAAGACACCCAAGGCGCCACATGGAACGGCTCCGGTGGGTAGTCGGTTTCTTCCCTCCTGACATCCCCATCTCCTCGGCACTATAAGAGGTTTTGCGAGACCAGTTGCTCTCCTTGCAATGGTGTGGGTAAGTGTGAAGCCACAGGCTATATGTTAGTTCTTGGGGGACCACAGGTTGGGGAACCACTTCTCTAAGGAGTGCAAGTATGGTTTACTGGGGACTTAAAGTCACTGGCATTCAAAAAGTAGATATCAGTCTTTACCACCAATTTATCCACCTTCAACCACCTCTGAGTTAAGCAAACAAGGATTAGCCAGTCTTTGGGGGGGGGGGGGGGGTAAATCAACAAAATGATGCTTGAATTTCATGATAAAGCACAATATCACACTACACTATTGAAGTGATGTTCGTCCACTTTTATTGCCATGGTTTCCTCCTCTATGAAGGTTTGTAGTTTACTGAAACCCAGGAAATCTCTGTCTGGCTGAGGATTTTAAAGGGCATTCCCTAAACTGCAAATGCACAGGTTCCATAGGAGAAACAATAACAGTTTAAATGGAAGAGCTGTGCTTTAAAAGTGAAGTGGGATATTGTTGTCCCAAGATTATCCTAGGCTGCATTTACACTATAGAATTACTGCAATTTGACGCCACTTTAACTGTATTGTCGAAGGCTTTTGTGGCTAGAATCACTGGGTTGTTGTAGGTTTTTTTGGGCATATGGCCTGTTCTAGAGGCATTTTCTCCTGACGTTTGCCCCTGCATCTATGGCAAGCATCCTCAGTACCTCACTACCTCTGAGGATGCTTGCCATAGATGCAGGCGAAATGTCAGGAGAAAATGCCTCTAGAACATGGCCATATAGCCCAAAAAAACCTACAACAACCCACCACTTTAACTATTAGTGCTCATTGCTACAGGATTCATGGGTGTTGCACTTTACAAGGTTTCCGTGTTTCTCTGACAAAGAGCGCTGACAACTTCTGTAATTCCACAGCATTCAGCCATGGCAGCAAAATCATTGTCAAACTGCACTGATTCTACAAAGCAAATGAAGCCTTAGTGCTATTCTGTGAACTACCTTGCTTTATTTTCATCCAAAGCAGTGGTTCCATCCAGTGGGCCACGGACAAGCAGTGGTCCAGAAGAATGAAAATATGGTCCGCAGCCCTTCACCATTGCTACACTGTCGTCTTGAAACCACACGGCAACAAGAGTGACTGGTCTTGCGAAACCCTCTTATAGTGCTGAGGGCAATGGAGATGTTGGAAGGGGAGAGGTTGACCACCCACGAAAGATTACTACTACCACATCAGCTCTAGATTATTAAATTATGGTTTTTTGTGGGTGAGCAAATGGTGACTACTAGATGGCATATATTCTGTATGAGAAACTAGAGTTGATGTGTGCTATCCAATGCAATTTTCTGAATCAGCACCCCAAAATAACCAAACCGAATCTAAAGTTGACCAAAAACCAATTTGTAAGCCCTTTTTTGGTAGCTAATATTCGAGAGTGGTCCCTGCGTCAATGTGGTCCCTGGTCATGTGGGTCCCTGTTCAAGTGGTCCGTGGTCAAAAAAAGGTTGGGACCATTGCTCCAAAATAATGTCCTTCCTACATATGACTTTTCAAAAGAGTACACAATAGCAGCCTTTTACCTATCAAATGGGTGAAACCCTTGTGCCGGCAGGACTGCTGACATATCAGCAGTTTGAATCTAGAGAGAGCAGGTTGAGCTCCTGTCTGTCAAGCTCCAGCTCCCCATGCATGAACATGAGAGAAGCCTCCCACAAGGATGATAAAACATCAAACATCCGGGCGTCCTCTGGGGCAACGTCCTTGCAGACGGCCAATTCTCTCACACCAGAAGCAACTTACAGTTTCTTAAGTCACTGCTGTCATGGAAAAAAAACCCCTACAGAATAATTAGAAAATAATAACTAATTCTGTACACACTCACCACTGTGGGATCATCAGCCGCATCCTTAGGAAAACAAAACAGAAAATGAACAATTATTTTTTATCTTTGTTTGAAACAGGCCTAAAACAAAGACACCAAGGCGCCACATGGAACGGCTCCGGGTGGGTAGTCGGTTTCTTCCCTCCTGACATCCCCATCTCCTCGGCACTATAAGAGGTTTTGCGAGACCAGTTGCTCTCCTTGCAATGGTGTGGTAAGTGTGAAGCCCACAGGGCTATATGTTAGTTCTTGGGGACCACAGGTTGGGAACCACTTCTCTAAGGAGTGCAAGTATGGTTTACTGGGGACTTAAAGTCACTGGCATTTAAAAAAATTAGATATTAGTTTTCACCACCAATTTATCTGCCTTCAACCACCTCTGAATTAAGCAAAGCAGGATTAGCCGGTCTTGGGGGGTATATCAACAAAATAATGATGTTGAATGTCATGACTAAGTGCAATATCACACTACACTATTGAAGTGATGTTCGTCCACTTTTATTGCCATGGTTTCCTCCTCTATGAATTCCAAGGTTTGTAGTTTACTGAAACCCAGGGAGATCTCTGTCTGGCTGAGGATTTTAAAGGGCATTCTCTAAACTGCAAATGCACAGGTTCCATAGGAGAAGCAATAACAGTTTAAAATGGAAGAGCTGTGCTTTAAAAGTGTAGTAGGATATTGTCCCAAGATAATCCTAGGCTGCATTTACACTGTAGAATTGGTGCAATTTGACAGCACTTTAACTGTTAGGGCTCAATGCTACAGGATCATGGGTGTCGGACTTTTCAAGGTTTTCAGTTTTCTCTGACAAGAGTGCTGATGACTTTTGTAATTACATAGCATTCAGCCATGGCAACTAAAGAGCTTAAGATCGTCTGGGGAGGCCCTGCTCTCGGCCCCGCCTTTGTCTCAAACACACTTGGCGGGGATGAGGGACAAGGCCTTCTCGGTGGTGGCCCCCCGCCTGTGGAATTTGCTCCCCGGGGAAATTAGGTCATTGTCATCCCTCCTCACCTTTACAAAAAAAGTTAAAACATGGCTGTGGGACCAGGCCTTTAGGCAATCAGGTTAAAGGACAATTGATAATGTCTGACCTTGGCATGGAAGGGGATTTGGGTAAGTTAAGCGGAGTAATCATTAGTAGATGGCTAGCTAAACAGCCACCAGACAGGCAATAGCTAATCAGGGTGTAAGTATGCTGATTTAATCTTTATTTATTCAAATTCATGCTTAATTGTTATATTTGTTATTCTGTATTTTATGATGCGGCATTGAATTATTGCCAATTGTAAGCCGCCCTGAGTCCCCCCAGGGGTTGAGAAGGGCGGGGTAAAAATGTTCGAAATAAATCAAAATAAATAAAGCACTGTCAAACTGCATTAATTCTACAGAGCAGATGAAGCCTTAGTGATATTCTGTCAACCTTGGTTTATTTTTATCCAAAGCAGTGGTTCCCAACCTGTGGCCCATGGACAAGCAGTGGTCCACAAGAATGAAAATATGGTCCGCAGCAGGCCTGTAGCCAGGATTTCATTTCGGGGGGGGGGGGGGGGGGGCTGAATTTTTTTCAGGGGGATGTTTCGGGGGGGGTGAGTTTCAGGGGGGGCTGAGTCTGAGTGAAAGAGGGTCTAGCTTAGCAAACCTTTTGTATCATTACCCCAATACCCCCATGCATATGGGATATATTGAGTATGGTGATCAGATCATGAAGCCCCTCAAGCCCCCCCCCCCCCCCCCCGCTACATGCCTGGTCCGCAGCCTCACCATTGCTACACCGTCGTCTTGAAACCACACGGCAATGAGAGCGACTGGTCTTGCGAAACCCTCTTATAGTGCTGAGGTAATGGGGATGTTGGAGGGGGAGAGGTTGACTACCCACAAAAGATTACTACTACCACATCAGCTCTAGATTATTAAATATGGTTTTTTGTGGGTGAGCAGATAGTGACTACTAGAGGGCATATATTCTGTATGAGAAATTAGAGCTGATGTGTTCTATCCAATGCAGTTTTTTTTTCAATCAGCACCCCCAAATAACTAAACCAAATCTGAAGTTGACCAAAAACTGATTTGTAATGCTTTTGATACTAATACTGGAGAGTGGTCCCTGGTCAAAGTGGTCCCTGTTCAAGTGGTCCCTGGTCAAAAAAAAGTTGGGACCATTGCTCCAAAATAATGTCCTTTCTACATATGACTTTTAAAAAGAGTACACAATAGCAGCCTTTTACCTATCAAATGGGTGAAACCCTTGTGCCGGCAGGACTGCTGACCCACAGGTCAGTGGTTCGAATTTGGTGAGAGCAGGTTGAGCTCCCTCTGTCAGCTCCAGCTCCCCATGCATAAACATGAGAGAAGCCTCCCACAAGGATGGTAAAACATCAAACATCCGGGCATCCTCTGGGCAACGTCCTTGCAGACGGCCAATTCTCTCACACCAGAAGCGACTTACAGTTTCTTAAGTAGCTCCTGACATGGAAAAAAAAAACCCCCAAACCTACAGAATAATTAGAAATAATAACCAATTCTGTACACACTCACCGCTGTGATATCATCAGCCGCCTCCTTAGAAAACAAAACAGAAGTGAACAATTAGTTTTTGTCTTTGTTTGAAATAGAAACAAAGCCTTCATTAAGGAAAACTTGCAGTAGTCTCTTTAAATACAATACCAGCCAGTTCTACATCAATTCACTGAAAAGGTTTGGTACTCACTTCCACTGTGGTGTCAGCAGTATCCTAAAGATATAGGAGCAAAAAGTTATTTCTTATTCTTTTTTTTTACCCGTGGACAGTGGGTAAAATCTGGTTTTTACTACATTAAACCTGACAGAGATTGAGGGCCCTTCCACACAGTCACATAACCCAGAATGTCAAGGTAGAAAATACCACAATATCTGCTTTGAACTAGGTTATCTGAGTCCCCACTGCCATATATTCCAGTTCAAAGCTTTTATTCAGCTATGTGGAAGGGGCCTGAGAGATTCTCCCCGATTTCCCCATATATCCTCTATTCTATGCTATAGCCTTCAATTTCATTCATCACTTGGGGACAACATTTATTAAGTGATGAGGACAGAATGAAGTTCACAATTTAATACACCATTTAGTTTTCACATCTGTATCTGTGTCTTTGTTGCACACAATCTAGAATCCAGTAATTTATTGGTTCATGATTTATTTGTTCATGATTATTTTGGTCCCGAGGTTACCTGGTGCTGCAGCAGGTTAAACCACTGAGCTGCTGAACTTGCCGACCAAAAGGTTGGCAGTTCAAATCTGGGAAGCAGGATGAGCTCCTGTTGTTAGCCCCAGCTTCTGCCAACCTAGCAGTTTGAAAACATGCAAATGTGAACAGATCAATAGATACCGCTTCTGCGGGAAGGTAATGACGCGTGATGCAGTCATGCTGGCCACATAACCCTTGGAGGTGTCTATAGACAACACTAGCTCTTTGTCTTAGAAATGGAAATGAGCACAATCCCCCAGAGTCAGCTACAACTAGATTTCATGTCAGGGAAAACCTTTAACTTTTACTATTTTGGTCCTTGGCTCACATCAAAACACACCACATAATCACTGCTTGCTTGTGTCCCATTGATTTTCAACCCACCTGTCCTTTTGGAAAAGGTGGATTGAAAAGCCTTGTTTTGGGGGGGGGGGCAATTGTAGAGAGATATCAGAAATACAATTGTTTGTGTGTTATTTTCTTTTAAAAGCAAATCTTTACTTTATTCTTAATTTAATGGACTAGCCACAATTATTTTAAACGGGCTGCAGTGCCAACAGAATGTATATGAGGTGTGCACGTAAATGCAGAAAGGAATGTAAATTCCTAGCACTATAAGAGAAACAAGTGTATATTTTGAATGATCAGAGAAGCAGGTAAGGCAGGCTTGCTGTGGTTTATTTTTCATTCAAGGAAATGCTTTTTCTACATATAACCTTTTTTAATAGCATACAATAGCAGCCTTTGGCTTTTAAAGTAAAGGTAAAGGTTTCCCCTTGACATTAAGAGAGGGAAATGGTGCTCCTCTCCATTTCTAAGCCAAAGAGCTAGCATTGTCCATAGACACCTCCTAGGTCATGTGACCAGCATGACTGCATGGAGTGCCGTTACCTTCCCGCCAAAGTGGTACCTATTGATTTACTCACATTTGCATGTTTTCAAACGACTAGGTCGGCAGAAGCTAGGGCTAACGATGGGAGCTCACACCATCCCTCAAATTCAAACCGCTTATCTTCCAGTCAGCAAGGTATGCAGCTTAGCGATTTAACACACTGCACCACTGCAGCCCCATCTTTGGCTTTTACCTACTGAATAACACTATGTAACACAACTTTTGTTCCTGGGTTCTAAATGTTATTTTCTAATTGGTTCTATCATTAAAAAACATGGGAAAAGTTTGTTAACCTGCAATTCTTTTGTTTTTGTGGGACATCCTGCAGCACATTTTGCTATAGCTTTTCAATGAATATCTCACAGAGTCTCAACCGATTCAACATGTGGCCGACACAAAAACAAAATTTCTGGAATATAACAATTACTTTCAAAGGTAAGTGCTGCACAATTAAACAGGAAATAACACTTTTAAACCAATTACATACTGTATTTCGAAATAATAATTGATTCTGGTACACACTCACCTCGGCATCTTCAGCCGCATCCTTAAAAAAGCAAAAATAGAAATGAACAATTTTTTTGTTTGTTCAAAATGGAAGCAAAGCCTTCATTAAGGAAATAGTCCTTTTAAGATGTTTGAGCATGCAGTACCACCACCAGAAAATTATGAGGGTTGAATAAGAAGTAACGCCTCCACCTTTGTTACTTGGGTTTGGATGGGAATATTTTAATAAATCAAACACAGTAATAATCCTTAGAATGCGCTCTTTAACTACCACTATTCACTTTTCCACATAATCACCAGACAATTGGATACATTTCTGCCAACAATGAACAGGTTTTCTGAAGCCGTCATGGAACAAGTTGACATTCTGTTTCCACAGCTCATCGTGCACAGATCTTCTGATAGCCAAGCAAAGCCATAATGTGACCCATACATTCTTGTGAAATGCCGATTATGCTTGAAATTTCTCTCTGAGTGATACAGTGGTCATCCTGAATCAATTTGTCAAACTTTTGCTTGTGAAACTCGGTGGTTGCTGTCACAGGATGTCCAACTCTTTATTTGTCATGCAAGTCAGATGTTCCCACCTCAACATTTTTAAACTTACTCGCCCAACGACGCACAGTACTCACATCAACACAATCACCATAAACAGCTTGCATTCTCTGATGAATCTCCTTTGCGGTGACACTTTCTGCTGTCAGGAATTCAATGACTGTACCTTGCTTAAGTCACATTGACAGACCGTCTATGCTGGATTCCATACTTTGCACTTTAACAACACAACCATTCAGTGCTAAGGCTTCCTGCCAAAATGGAACTGTAGAGGAGAGTCTACGGAACAAGCCAGTACCTGCTGCATACCAGTACTGCCATTTGTTGAGGAGTTACAAAGGTGGAGGCATTACTTTTCAGTCAACCCTCGTACATAGCAGTTGTGACCATCAAAATCAGTGAATGTTCCTTGTAAATAGAAAAGATCACACACTGACTTAGAAACATTTCCCAATTATCTATCAATGAGAAAGAATAGGCTGTGCTTTACTTTGTTTATCCTGCCTTATTTGTATCTTTTTTTTCCTGTAATACATGCTATACCAGCCAGTTCTACGTCAGTTCATTGGAAATGCTCAGTACTCACATCCACCGGGCTGTCAGCAGGACCCTAAAGATACAGGAATGAACCGTTATTTCTTAGTCTTCCCTTTTTAAAAAAATGCAAACAAATCACTAATTCGAAACAGTACGTCAAGTCTGTTTTTTATTGACACAAAACCTGGCAGAGATTGGGAGATCCTCCCAGATTTTCCCATATATTCTCTTTTCTAAGCTATAGGAGCCAATTTCATTTACCGCAAACCAAGAATGGGCAACTTGGAAGTCCCTGAACAGACTCAGAAGTGGAGTGGGCAGATCGAAAGACAACCTGGCAAAATGGCACCACCGAAAAGAATCCCACACCTTGTGTGACTGTGGAGCAGAACAGACAACTCCGCATCTGTATGCTTGTCCACTATGCCCTGCCTCATGTACAGAGGAAGAATTGTTGGAGGCTACAGACAATGCCGTTGCTGTTGCCTGTTTTTGGTCAAAAGATATTTAGCCGCCTGTGCTCCTTCTATTTTTATCAGTTTTATGCTAATTTATGCAATGCTTATGATATGAAATAAAAATAAAATAAAACAGAATTAAATAGCATTGGTATTTAAAATATTAGTTAAAATCCATAAAATCCATAAATTATGCAATGCTTTTGATACGAAATAAAATAAATAAAAATTTACCGCTTGGGGACCACATACATTCAGTGGTGAGGACAGAATAGGGTTCAACAGATTTCCCCCTATACTCTCTATTTAAAGGAGACACAGTAGAGTCTCACTTGAAACAATCATGAAACAATCAGGGCCAGATAACACCCCCCCCCCCCCCCAGCAAAGGATTCCCTCAGGCAGGAATCAGCCAGACTTTGAAGCTGCAAGGCCATCCAATGCTAATCAAGGTAGCCATTTGAAACATTCACACTTGTCTCAAGCAGACAAGAGTTCTTTCTCCCACCCTGGGCATTCCACAGATAAATAAACCTCACTTGTGTGGTTTCCAACAGACCTCACAACCTCTGAAGATGCCTGCCATAGTTGTGGGCGAAACTCACAGCAACCCAATCATTAATGTTGTGTTGATGGTTATGGGTTGCATACCATAAAAAGGGATGACACCTACTATGGGGAATGGGAGAGAGGAAGGCAGTGCTGAATGGACAGCCATCTTTTCTCCTTCAGCTTCTTCCCTCTCAGCTAGATTTCTCTCCAGCTGAGAGCTCTCTCCCACTCCTTGCACAAATTCAAATACCAGCCGGAGTCTCCCCCACACACATTTACACAGAGTGTATCTTTGCTTCCCCTTCTCTGCCATCCATCCATACAGGTGACATCAAGCCTTGTGACACCACTGAAACGAGTCGAATTAACTGTCTTATGTACTACTTGATATTAATAAAAGCATTTTATATCCAAAGTTAGGAACAATACTCACCTCTTTTCCATCATCATCCTGAAATGTAGAATTTTGCAGTTACTTTCTCGTTTAAATTTGTATATTACAGAATAATAATCAACATGAGAAAATACTTAAAAATAATAAAATTATAGTAATCATTCTTTCTATTTATTTATTTATCTCTCTTCATCCATCTATATAAATAAAAATGTAATGTCCGTTTGTGTGATTAACATAACTCAAAAACCACTTAAACCCGAAATATTTCTACTGGGAATTTCAGACCAAAAAACAAGAGTAACATAGACAAACTTTTATTCCTTTCCATAACCACTGACTGGTAGAATTTGTTATGCGGGATTATGGCGAAAAAAAAAGAAATACCCACAATTGATGACTGGAAAAGGAAAATTATGGATGTAAGAAATATGGACAGACTAAGTTTTTTACTACAAAAATATAAAGGGATAATAGATAAAGAGACAGATTGGACATTGATTAATGAATATTTAAAATAAAAGTAGGATACGAACAATTATAGAATTGCCCCATAAATTCCAAAAGGAAGGAAAAAATGAAAGAGAAAAAAAAGGAAAATCCATAGAAGAAGGAAAAGGAAGAAGCCCTCCTCGAAGTTTCCCGGAAGTCAGACCGAAGAAAAAGATAACGGCAGTTTTTGTTTTTATTCCATTTTTTCCCTCTCCTTTTCTCCATCATTCTCTACTCTCTTTTCCTTTTTTCTTCTCCTATTTTGAATCTTTATTTTTCTTGGACTTTAAATCTTGTAACTAATCTTTATTTTAAATTAATATGTATTATGAAAATATTCAATAAAAATTATATATTTTTTAAAAAAACCACTGGATGAATTGATATCAGATTTGGACAAAATACACCTATCAGGCCAACGAGTGACCATCACTCATAAAAGCACTGGAAAACACAGCAAAAGAGACTTAAAAAGCCAAAAAAAAAACATTACAACACATGTGCAAAACCACACACATATAAATGCAAACACCCATATATACACACATATACACACACAAAACACATATACACAGACTGGGCCACAGCAATGCGTGGCAGGGGATGGCTCTGGGGGTTGGTGCTCATCTCCATTTCTAAGCCGAAGAGCCGGCGTTGTCCATAGACACATCCAAGGTCATGTGGCCAGCATGACTGCATGGAGCGCTGTTACCTTCCCACCGGAGCGGTACCTATTAATCTATTCACATTTACATGTTTTTGAACTGCTAGGTTTGCAGAAGCTGGGGCTAACAGTGGGAGGTCACCCCGCTCTCCAGATTCAAACTGCTGACCTTTTGGTCAGCAAGTTCAACAGCTCAGTGGTTTAACCCGCTGTGCCACCGGGAGCTCCTAAGAACAATGAAACTGCAAAACAAATAAATCAGGCAAATCAATCATTTTTTAAAAAAAATATATCCTTTATTTTTGTATTTCTACTGGGAGGGAATTGCAAAATTAGAATGCCACCATATAGAAAGCATCTCTCCCTGAAAACTAGAAAAAGAACTAACTAAGCAGCTGCTCTATACATGGCCAGAGGGCTACATAATGCCTTTTAAACACATCCAGCACACATCTTGTTCACCCAATACCAGAATAACAGGATCAATCTGAATATTAAAATCAAAAATGAAGAAAACTATGAAGATGAGCATATACTTACTGAAATCTCTCTCTTCCTTCGAAGTTTCTATTTAGGAGAAAGCAAAAGAAAATAGTTAATGCAATATCATCAGAATGGGCAATCCGATCTCCAACTTGAAGGAAGAAAACCACTTCCTCTAAAAATATAATAATTGCAACATTAAAATGATCCATTTACGCCAGTGGTTCTCAACCTTCCTAATGTCACAACCCCTTAATACAGTTCCTCATATTGTGGTGACCCACAACCATAACATTATAAATGGAGGGAGAAAGGAAGGAAAGAAGGAAAGAAGGAAGGAATGGAGGGAGGGAGGGAGCAAGGAAGGAGGGAAGGAGGGAGCAAGGAAGGAGGGAAGGACGAACGATGGCGGGAGCAAGGAAAGAAGGAAGGAGGAACAGTTGGAGGGAGGAAAGAAGGAAGGAAGGAAGGAAGGAAGGAAGGAAGGAAGGAAGGAAGGAAGGGAGGAAGGGAGGAAGGGAGGGATGGAGGGAGCAAGTAAGGAAGGAAGGAGGGAAGGAGGGAGGGAGGAAGGGATGGAGGGAGCAAGGAAGGAAGGAGGGAGGGAGGTTACATCCCATATAGACTACTGCAACATGCTCTATGTGGGATTGCCTTTTAAGACTGGGAGCTTCAAATGGTCCAACGGGCAACAGCCAGATTGCTCACCGGAGTGACGTTCAAGGAGAATATAACGTCTTTCTTACACCAAATCCACTGGCTGCCAATTTGCTGCTGGGCACAATTCAAAGTGCAGGCTTTAGCCTATAAAGCGTTAAACGGTTCTGGCCCAGCTGACCTGTCTGGACGTATTTCTCCCTATGAATCATCTAAGAGTTTAATATCATCTGGGGAGGCCCTGCTCTCGGTCCTGCCTTCTTCGCAGGCGCGACTGGCAGGGACAAGAGACAGAGCCTTCTCAGTGGTGGCCCCTCGATTGAGGAATGTCCTCCCCGGGGATATTAGATCAGCCCCTCCCTCTTGATGTTCCGGAAAAAAAGTGAAAACATGGCTATTTGAACAAGTTTTTGGAATCTAATGCAACAGTCAAATGCTGTATTAGACGAAAGTGAACATTGGAATGACTCAGACGATGACCTATGGACAATGAGACTAACAATGAAGACATTGCTCTTCTATGTTTTATTGAATGCATTTTTAATTCTGTTAATTGTATATTGTTAGGCATTGAATAGCTGCCTATGTTGTACAGCCACCTTGAGTCACCTTCGGGTTTGAGAAAGGCAGGATAGAAATATCGTAAATAAATAAATAAGGAAAGGGACTTAGCCGCACTTACCTGTGACAAGGCATTGCCAATTAAATCTTTCATAGGTACCTGAAATAAAGACAGGAAATGTTTACCAATGACCTTTGTTGGGAAAATGCATCCTTAATGCCCACAGGGCTAACCATGCCAGAATATTATATCCAGAATCCAATTGGCATCTTATGCATGTGGGTGGTTATTTGTTTGCTTACTGATGACCCCACATTCTCCTACAAATAGACTTTGAGCTTGTTTTTTAGGAGTTCTAGTGGTATATCCTTGAATAGTGGCTGCCTATCTGGGATGGTTGTCCTCTTCCATCAAGCATGCTGCTTTGGGAGGAATGTACCTGGTGCAGTGAAGGAGAAAATGGAAACAAGCATAGCCAAATCAACTCTGGTGATCAGAGGAAAGCAGATGTTGCCCCATGTCACTCTTACATGCATTGCTCTAGTTTATAACTAAAATAAAAACATAAATTTATTTTTTCCCAAACATTATGTAGGATAGAAAATACTCACGTGAAGAGCTATCCTACCTTACTCAATGAAAGAACTTGCACTATATGCTCCTTTTTATATCGGTGAGTTTCCTGGGCATGTTTTTGCATGTTCAATTAAATAAGAAGCGAAAGACTCCTTCATATAAAATGGTTGACATTCTCAAGCTAAATTTACAGCAACATTCCCTAAGAATCTACCTTGATTCTTGTGGGGTTTTTTTGGGCTATAGAGCCATGTTCTAGAGGCATTTCTCCTGACGTTTCGCCTGCATCTATGGCAAGCATCCTCAGAGGTAGTGAGGTGATGATGCTTGCCATAGATGCAGGCGAAACATCAGGAGAAATGCCTCTAGAACATGGCTCTATAGCCCGAAAAAACCCACAAGAACCTAGTGATTCCAGCCATGAAAGCCTTCGACAATAAATCTACCTTGAATTTTTTCTTTCATGTCAGAAGCGACTTGAGAAACTGCAAGTCACTTCTGGTGTGAGAGAATTGGCCATCTGCAAGGACATTGCCTAGAGATGCCCAGATGTTTTGATGTTTTACTATCCTTGTTGGAGGCTTCTCTCATGTCCTCATTCGGAGAGCTGGAGCTGACAGAGGGAGCTCATCTGCACTCTCCCTGGATTCGAACCTACAGCCTGTCGGTCTTCAGTCCTGCCGACACAAGGGTTTAACCCACTGTGTAGGCAGCACTGTTATCCTATTTTTTCTGCTCATATGAAGAACTCCCCAAAATATAGGCATGAAGGATTAACAACAAAAAGGAACATAGAATTAGGATTGACTGTGAAAAGTATTAGTAATAGGCATCTGCATATTGGGAAGAAAGATCCTCGGAAGTAATAGCACACAATTATCTTTAAAAAAATTAATTCATATGGTAAATTCAAGAAAGTGTAAATGCCATTATTATTTCCATGTAAAATTCTCCGTAATACGCACCAGAAAATTATCAAGAGGGGCTCCACCCTGAAACACAGAAATGTGCTGTTACTCATTGTTCTTGTATTCTCAGTAAAGTATTATCAATACAGAGGAAAGAAATGCCCAAACAGAATTATGGGCAATACTCAATAGATGAATGTGATCAGGAGAGAAGTCATCCTTAGCATATATTTAGTAAAGGTAAAAGTTTCCGTTGACATTAAGTCTAGTCGTGTCCAACTCTGGGGGGTAGTGCTCATCTCCATTTCTGAGCCAAAGAGCCAGCATTGTCCATAGACACCTCCAAGGTCATGTGGCCAGCATGACTGCATAGTGTACCTTCCCGCCAAAGTGGTACCTATTGATTTCTGCACTAAAAATCTTTAAGCCTCTAAAGTCCTATTCGATGCTGCCATATGGCATGACTGTTATTCTAGATAGAGTGAGGACAAGAATTATAAGAGAGCTTCTAAATGTGCCTTCTTGTGTACCTAATGTGATCCTGCTTCTAGAAATGGGTGAATGCCCACTGAGTACTAGAACCTGGACTCTGAAAATGAACCTATGGTTAAAAACAATGGTATTCAACCTGGGAGGTTTACTACATCACCTCCCTTATGAAGCCTTCAGGTGTGGAGGACTGAATGAAAAGCAGCCTCAGTTGGACTACCCACAACCTGTTCTGCTCCATCTGGGACTTAAAATGGTGCAAAAATCACTGAAGCAAAGTTTATGGAGAGCTTAGAGCCTACTCAAATTCACCATGCTCCCCCAGAGTTCTAAGCTTACCATACAAGGATCCATTTAAGACATGCGAATACCTAAAAGCCTGACAGTGACTAAATATCACAGATTATGGGCAATACTCAATAGATGAATGTGATCAGGAAAGAAGTTATCCTTAAATGTACTATAAAAGAATGCATATATTTCATAAAGGAAAAGGTTTCCCCTTGACATTAAGTGTAGTCATGTCCAACTCTGAGGAGTACTGCTCATCTCCATTTCTAAGCTGAAGAGCCACAGTTGTCCATAGACACCTCCAAGGTCATGTGGCCAGCATGACTGCATGGAGCACCATTACCTTCCCGCAGAAGCGGTATCTATTGATCTGCTCTCATTTGCATGTTTTCAAACTGCAAGGTTGGCAGAAGCTGAGGCTAACAGCGGGAGTTCACCCCACTCCCCAGAGTCGAACCGCCAACCTTTTGGTCGGCAAGTGCAGCAGCTTAGCGGTTAATCTGCTGCACCACCACAGCCCCTATATAATTAGTACTCTTTTTAAAAGAAGCAAACTTTAAGCAATACAGTGTTCCCTTGCTACTTTGTGGTTTGCTTTTCACACTCACTGTTTTGCGGTTTTTCAATAAATATGACTTTAAAATATTTATTGAAAATATTTTAAATATTCTTCTCCTCAGCTTCCTTTCCTTCTCCCCCTCAACGTCCACACACCCTCTCAGCCCTGAGCCCTGAGTCTCACCCATTACCTGTGAGGACCCCCATACGTATTTGGTGGTTGTGGTTGGTTAAAATCATTGCCTCTGATGCCATGTTTCCCAGCACATCCACCGCACTGACAAGGATGCAGGGGGGAGCTGTGAGGGGGATGAGGAGGAAGAAGAGGAGGAGGAGGAGGAGAGGAAGGTGAAGAAGGCACATGCGAACTGGGAAGAAGAAGGGGGATGAGGAGGTGGAGGAGGAGGAGGAGGAGGAGGGGGGGATGGGGATCCAGGTGCATGAGGAGGAGCCAGTGGGATGTGTGGTGTGCAAGGAGAAAGGGGAAGAAGGGATGGGGAAAGAGGAGAGGAAAGAGAAGGCAAAGGGATTGAGTGAGAGAGAGAGCGGGGAGGGGGAGAGAGGAGTGGACAGTCTAAAAGTTGCTGCTCAACTAAAGTGACTGATGGATTTTGTTTATAAGGTAAAGGAAAAGGGTTATGTAGTGTATAAGTGTGTGGGGAGGGTTTATAAAGACTTAAAATAGTGCATAACTACTAAAATAATGTATAAATATTAAAATAAATATGGCATCCCTACTTTGCAGATATTCACTTATCGCGGGTGGTCCTGGAACATAACACTCGCAATAAGTGCGGGAACACTGTACTCAGAAAGAGAGGAGGGACTGCATTATCATACTTTTCTTTTGTATCAATTTGTGGAAAGGAGAGCCAGCATGGTGTCATATATTCTTCAGTTGATGGTGCTTGGTGATGGAAGGGTTAATGTAAAGGGTTTAGTAATCTGTAAGTAAGAGTTCATGGGTGAAAACAATTAAGGGTGGAAGTATGCAAGAGATGGGTTGCAGCTGGGTGTTTATCGATATAAGGAGCTAGCCTTGGTACTGATCTTTGGGAGAAAAGTATTTGTTGCATTTTGGTGGTGGTTGCTGCTGGTTTTCCCCCCCAGGTCTGTTGGATTTTCAGTAACCTGACCTGTCTCCTGTAATCCTGGAACCTTGAACCTTTGGACCTGCTTTTGACTACGTTATAGACTCTTGATCCCTGGACTCTGTTATTGAACTCTCGGTGTTTGACCACTGGACTGGACCCTTTTGACTACGAAGTTATTTTTGCTATCCATTTTTGTTTATTCTGTAGCTGAGTGCTATCTTTGTGTTTTATATTTTGGTCTGTTAAAACAGTCAGCAAGTAAGTGCTTTTTTAATTAAACTGTGTGATAAAACTGGGAGTTTTTATTCATCTCTACCTAAATAAGGTAGAGCCCTGTCAACGTGACACATGGGTACAGTGATCTATGTATTGGAACCTAAGGTTTCCAAGCTTGAGTTCTTTCACTGGTAGATTGCCATGTACAATGAAATAAACAACTTAATAGTAGAAATAGAAGGATATGCCATACTCACTTCTGCAGGTACCATCATGTAAGTAATAATCTGAAATTGGAACAAAGACATTGATATTATTTTCTTAGAACAGCAAATATTTCCTTGACAGCCAGTAATATTGCAGAAATGAAGAGAATACAGTTGTTCCTCCATATTTGTGGGGTTGACATCTGGGGATTTGATCATGGGAGGAAGATTAGGTGTAGAAGATTGTGTACAAGGAGGCTCAGGCAGGAATGTGGGGTGAGGAGGATACACCAATGAAATGTCTTCTTGCAACCGTAGTGAGAAAAAAAATAGAGAAAAAGCAATCTCACTGGGAGAGAAAGCTTGGAGGGTGGAGTGGTTTTCTGTCCTGAAGACACCATTCTTTGTCTTTGCTCTAGGCTTTGCTCCACCTTATGGCTATTTCATTCCTGCTGCTGCCATCTCCTGTATGCCAACCAACATTTTGAATGTGTATCTCTATTTAAGAATTGGAGCATGAGAGAGAATTAGCTGTTCAAACTATGCGGGGTTCTGTGTCTACTTCCCTTCCTGAGATGAAGCCTTCAAAGGACCCATACATAATGTTATGTGGACTTAAGAAGCGAAGGTTTACTCACCTGTTCTGTAAATTGCCATTACAGGCGATGCTGTATCTTAAGGTGCATCTACACTGTGGAATTAATAGAGTTTGATGCCACTTTAACTGCCATGGCTCAATGGTTTGGAATCATGGGAACTGAGATTTGGTGAGGCACCGGCATTTTTGGCACCTTGTCAAATATAGTTCTGGAGCTCCCAGTGGTGCAATTGATTAAACCCCTGTGCCAGCAGGACTGAAGACCCATAGTCGGAAGCTCGAATTCGGGAAGAGCAGGGATGAGCTCCCTGTGTCAGCTCCAGCTCTCCATGTGGGGACATGAGAGAAGCCTCCCATAAGGATGGTAAAACATTAAAATATCCAGGCGTCCCCTGGGCAAATTCCTTGCAGATGGCCAATTCGCTCACACCAGAAGTGACTTGCAATTTCTCATGTTGCTCCTGACATAAAAAAAAACTATAGCTCCCATGGTTCCATAGCATTGACCCATGGTACTTAAAATGGGTGTCAAACTGCATTAATTCTACGGTGTAGATGTGCCCTTAGATATCCTAAACAAAAAGAAAGAGGATTTCGAAAGAAAAGGAGAAATAGTCACCTGTCCCTTAAATCTTGTCTACTATTAAAAATGAAAAAAAAAAGGCAATCTAACAACAGACAGGAATTAAAAAGCAGTATAGATACTCACATTAATAGTCCTACACTCAGTGCCAGGAACCTATATAGAAAAGCAAAATGTTACTCTTTCACGTTTTGTTTTGTTTTGGACAGGAGGATTATCTTATTGCTAAGAATTAAGGGTACTGTTCCATTATTCGGGCAGAGGCCAAAAGAGGACAGAGAAGGATAGTCCATTTTATGGAAGGGATGGAAGTTTGAAGGAGGAAAACATTTCCTCCTATTTTCCTGTTATCCCCCCCCCCCCCCCCCACCCATGTCACCATCATGGAAACCCTCATTTATGTTTTGCCTGTTGGGAACCGCCTCGGGGGGACGGAGCGGTAGACAAATAAAGTTTTATTATATTATTATTACTGAATGTAGTAACAAAATGGCTAAGGATAAGGTTATACTACTGTCCTTTTCTTGACGTGAACTGCAACAATGTCCTATTGAAAAGTACAAATTGTAGCAGAGGACTGCTACTTTGTGTCCACTTGTGGGTTTCCCTATTGGATTATATACCATGGGGAGGAACCACGTTTACACATAAATCTAATATGAAATACTTACTTTTCCTTCAGCAAGTCCAGCACTATCACCATTAATCTGCAAAAGAACAGAGGGTCAAGCATTTTCAGACCATTCTAAAATAGTATGGAACTGGCCCTGCTTTTCCAGTGCATAGAAAAATTGTAGTTCTTACCCATTGTTCCCAGTCATGCAAACCAACAGTAGGAGCCTGCATTTAAGAAAAGAGAAGAGAGAGAGAGGGAGAGATGGATCAATTCATATGTTGAATACTATTTCAATTTGGAGTGTGCCTACATTGTAGAAGTAGTGTAGTAGAAATAGTGTGGGGCTGGGCTTTAGCACAGCTTAGTTAGTCACCAGCAGCAATAAATCTTACTCAATGAAAGTTTGGCAGTTCGAAGCCCAGGTCGGGGTGAGCACCTGACCTTCAGCCCAGCTTACTGTGCACCTAAGCAATTCAAAAACAGCTGTGAGCTGTGAGTAGAGAAATTAGGCACCACTTAAGAGGGGAGGTATTTTACGGCACCATAAAAGAAATGCCAGAAAATGCTGGTGATCAAAGGAAAGAGGAAATCTGTGATCAAGGCTCTTTGTCATAGAGGATGGAGCAACAGCACCCTCCTCATGCACAACTTTCAAGATGCTGAAGTTGGGAAAAATGCCGACATAATACCTCTATCTGTTGTCTGTCCTGTTTGTTTAACAACATTGAATGTTTGCCACGTAATGTGTCCTGTGATCCACCCTGAGTCCCCTTCGGGGAGGCAAGGATGGAATATAAATGCTGTAAATAAATAAATAAATAGTTTGACACCACTTTAACTGCCACAATTCAATGCCATTGAATCACGGGCACTGTAGCTTCACAAGGTCTTTAGCCTTCTCTCTCCAAAAAGTGCTAGTGCCTCAGCAAACTACAACTCCAGGGATTCCATAGCACTGAGGCATGGCAATTAAAGTGCTGTCAAACTGCATTGATTCTACAGTGTAGATGCACTTTTGCTCACTTGCATCCCCTGCTTCCACTGTTCACTCCATGGGTTCTTGCTAAATGTTCTGGAAAGATAAAACAGTTCTGCTATCAAAGCAAACCACAAAATAATAAAACTGCTCTTACCGATCCGCTTTCCTTTGGGCCAAAGAATGAGATGAGAAGCAGAGTGGACACAACCTGGAGAATCATCTTGACTTTTCCTTCATGCAATTTAAGGCACGAGTGTGAAGCCTGAAAACTTTCTGCTTCAGTATTTATGGTGTTCCCTTATCCAGAAATCTGAGGCCAAGTGGATCAGTTGCCCAGAGGATCAGTCATTTGTGCCAATGAGGTCAGCTTTATCGTCACTGTCATTGTGTCAAAAAGCAATGGTTGGTTCTGACAGAAGGACCAACTTGGTGCTGAAGGAACAAAGTGAATTATTCTGTATCAATGAGGTTCCCAAGTGATTCAACCTGATTTTTCACAGATATGTGCTCTGAAGAAAGTGATGGAGAAGATGAGTGATTAAGATAGTTAACACTTTGTTTTTCTACTATAATAAATCTCTCAAACTGAGCCTTGAAAATACTGGAGGCCATATCTCTTGTTTTGCTGCGGCAGTGAGGAAATGAGGTCCGCTCTGCTGGCAATTGGGGCATTGCAGGATAATGTTTCCAATAGAGTTGGACAGGTTCGTTTGGAAAAGCTTGAAAATCGGGGAAAAAACTTACGCAATTGGACTTCTGGTGCAGTTTTTAACCATGCAGAAAAGCGGGGGGGGGGGGGGGGGGATCCAAATTTGAACCACTTACTTTTTTTCGGAAATATTATATAACGTTCAGATGTCTCCCAAGGTTATTTTAATTTTCACAACCATTAAGCAACTTTGATAAAGCCTAAAAACTTTTAAAATCTCATGTTTTCCACCGGCAATGCAAGGAGGGATGATGTAGGCATGGCTAATCACAGCCATCTTTAACTGTAGTTTGTGAAGGCCAGGCCTCTAATGGTAGAGATTGCAAAAGGCCCTGCTGTTAAACTACATTTCCCACAATGCACAGCTGCTCATTAGCCAAAATAGTGGAAGGACCAAAAATAGCTGTCTGTAGCAGTCTCTGTTTAAATATAAAATAAACTGATTGACTCTACAAAGGTGTCTAAAGAAGGCAGTAAAGCAATAAGCAACTTTTGCAAAGCCAAGAGAGCATAAATTGCTTTAAAAAACAATCATTTTACTTTTGCCTGATTGCCATGAACAAGGCACTGGGGCAGCCCAACACAGCCAGCCCTTTACAACAGTAATGATAAAATAAAATGATTGATTGCATCTGCAAAAAGGAATAAATGGATGGATGTGTCTTGTGGGTCCCCTCCAACTCAGTAGAGGAAGCTAATGGATGTCAGGAGAGTTAGGATGATGCCTTTCTGCCCAAAAGAAGGGGCTCAGTCTAGATGTCCCTTGATGGGGTTTGTATCATGATTTCTTTTCTCCACCAATTTAACACAGTTTGTGCCACACAAAGTTTCTGGAGTAGAACAACTACTTTCAAAGTAAAGACCACCATATGAAACAGGAAATAATACTTTCAAACCTGGAACAGAATTATATAAAAACTTTGAAAATTTACCAAAACTCCATGGAGAAGTCAAAGGTTATAAAATTTGGTGAGCTAACAGTGGTCCATGTGTTCTACCACTGTGGCAAGTTTCATCAGGATTGGTCTTAAAATGAGGGAGGGAGAAGTTTCCCCAGTGTCAGTGCTGGTTTTTTTTCCTACTGCGCATGTGTGTCCGCATTCATTAATCGATTCGGAAGTTTTGGAAAGTTTTGAATTTTTTTTTAATTCAGAAGTGACTTTAGAATTGAACCACCAGCACCCCCTACATTTTGAACCATTTTTTAAATCAACCAAGCCAAGTTTCCAACTATCTCATGCCAAAAAAGCAAATCTACAACAATCAGAAGGAGAATCACTTACAATTCTTCCTCATTGCGCCATTCTGAAAATAAATTACTTCTTTTGCTGAATGACAGTGTGAACCTCTGTCTGATGTTCTCCAATAGCACTTGAATGTTGAAGATATAGGATGCCATTTTGAAGAAGATGTCTTCAGCTCTGGATCTAACATTAGCAAGAAATAAAATACTGCCAAAATGTTTATTTTATTAAGTAAAATATCCATACACATGCCAGAAGACCTAACCACAGTTGCTTTTCCTTCACATTTAGGTATCCATATTCCATTTTGTAGCCACATTAATAATTTTGATTTACTCAGATCCATTAAGAGCACCTCAAATGGCCATGAAGGTCAACACCAAACCCGTTCCCAGCTGATCTTTCAATAGGTAGCTTGTAACTATCTGAAAATATATTGAAATGATGTCAAAGGAATCACACAATTGGTATAAAGGGATGACTTCTTGGTATAGATGAAGAAATAGTTCCTGAAAGATCATTAGAGGCACTAGCCAACAATTTAGTTGTATTATTATCCCTATAAAATAGATGGAAATCAGACAGCTCTCCAAATGTTGCTGAGCAGCAGGTTACATCAACCTTAGTTAGCATGGCCAGTAGTGAAGGATGTTAGAAGATGTAGCCCAACAACATCTGGAGGGTTTCATGACTATCACCTCTGCTCTAAGATACAGAAATACAAAAGATAAATATAGATGATTCTTTAATACTGGTAAACAAAATGGTACATTGAAGGCACTAATGGATATCTATTACACATGTGCATTTAGGAAAAATCTTGTCCCATTTTGTTTCCCAGCTTTTGTTGGAGGCCCCATTTGTTTTTGTAAGCCTTGAGAAACTGGGAGGGTTGTTTTCAGTTCTTTCATTTTGGGGCCCAAAAACTGAACCATTATGGTGGGGGGGGGGTGGCTTCCCATCCACTGGCTCCCCTTCCCAGCATGCATTCTTCTTACTTGGAACCTTCTGTTTCTACTATAGAGTAAGAGGTGTTTGGCTGTAGGCAATGGCAGGCTTGGATGCTTTCCAGACTTGCCTGCATGCCCTGCCACACATGCACTCTCCTTGGAAAGTGTGTGGCGGGGTGTGCAGGCAGTCCCGGAACTCATGCGAGACTGCCAGTACCTGCAACCAAACGTATCCTACTCTAGAGTAAGAGGCTCTCAGCTGCAGGTGTACTTTGGGCCTGCCTGCACGCCCCACCACACACACCCTGCCACACTCTCCGAGAGTGCATGTGTGGTGGGGTGTGCAGGCAGGCCCAGAGCACGCCTGAAGCCAAGCTCCGGGCATGCCTGGTTGCACACCCTGCCACATACACACTCTCTTTCCACGGCAAGGAGGCAAGTTCAGATACACATGAAAACAGTGTCAAGCAGATTTTCGTGTGGGGAGGGGGCTTCCTGTTTCATGCTTCCAAATAAAAGGAAGACACGAAAAAAACAGTAGGAATTGTAGGAAAGAACTTCACACACTTCTAATAGCTATGCATCATCCAAAAAAGGGCAGCTGCATGGCAAGAACTTGCTGGTTAGTTCCAAAAAGTAGACCATAGACTGGTTGAATTATTCAATATATAGGTTAATGCAATTTACCCCCTGTTTTGTCCTAGTTTGGACTAGCAATAGGATTGGAATTTCTGTGTAATGTGGAACTCTGCTTTCACCACCATAAATTGAATGCACAATGACTAAAAAAGAAAGAAAGAAACCACACACACACACACACACACACACACAAAACCAGATATGTAAACAAGCTTGCTTATGTTTATGAACCTGAAAGATTTCTGAATGCAGACATTTTGCCCTTTTATATTTCTGCTTCACTTGTTCAGGAAAACTACACTTTATGGTCATTGTCAATTGGCAGCATATGTAGCATGTATTAGTTGCCAGTGAAAAAGAATGGCAAGAGAGTACGTAGGCAAAAAATAACACTACCCACTGCCACCTGTGAAATGTTTCTGGCATTTTAAAGTCTTTGTAGTTAAGGCCATTGCTTTGAAAGGTTATGCAAATCTAGAGATAAACCCTTTCATGAAGCCAGTGAGCACTAGTTATTCAAAGACCAGTTATTCAAGAATGATGTTGTTTTCACACAATACCCAATTGATTCACAACAATCAAGAGCAATGAACAGCATTTTTATCCACGTAACAGTCTTCAGGGGGTGAAAGAATACCGGCGGAGGGTTATTGGTCTGGTTGATGTATTTGGATTCCCAAATGAGTGAATCAATTATAAACTGACCTCATTCTTGTATAATATCTACTATAAGGTTTCCACAGATCATTTACATCAACCAAGCTATATAGACAATAAGTGCATTTATTGTAGTTCCTCCTTCCCTTCTGAGAAACACCAACGAATGATAGGAAGCAGGTGAAGTTCATATGCCAGGAATTGTGTGGAATATTGTAGGTAGAGATGATCCTAGGATAAGAATGAGATCTTCTTCCTGAAATGTGGACACCATTGTAAAGGTGCCAGGGTTTACCAAGTAAATGTGCTACATTTTTTTCTTATTTTATGTTTGCAGAGCTGATTGTGTACTTTCCCTGGTTGGAGCAGAGTTCTAGTATATTTGTATGTTGGTGTGTACACAAGTGCACATAACTTTTAAGTCACTTTTAAACTTGTGACAGCCCCATGACTTTCAAAGGATTTTTATATGGCAAGGAATATTCAGAGACCTTCCTCTGAAATGTAGCCTGCAGCATTTGACATTTCTTAGTGGTCTCCTGTTCAAATACCAACTAAGTCTGGCCCTGTTTAGCCTCCAAGATCACATAGGATCTGATGTCTTTAGAGTATTTAGGATCCCATTGCATCTGCAGGAGCTGCATTTTCTAAACAGCAGTATACAATTGTGAGTTATTCTTATTGCAGTGCAAAGTAAGAAGGTGGATTTGTCTTAAATGGGGAAATGAAAACCCTTGTACTCTTCTCTTGGTGGAAACTAAAACTGCTTGAACTGATAGTTGATATGGATCAAGACACCTCTCAACCATGTTGAGGTTCTTCGTTGGGGAAAGAATGAATATTGGAGAGGCGGTGCGCAAAACTCCATAGCAGTGTAGAAACCTTCCAGTGGAGACCACAGGCTATGATGTGACAAGGTTTGAACACATAAGAGGGGAGAGATCATGGAGAAATTCAAAGGAAACATTGTTTTAAAACCCACTATGTTTGTTTCTAGATCTAGTTCAAGGCATTTTGTGTCTTGAGGTTAAACTGTAAAAATATACTGCTCACTCACACTACTTTGAGAAAAATAGCCAAATGGATTACCAGTGAAATTTTACTACAGCATGGGCTTTCGGATAGTATCCTCAGGTATAACTGAGAGACAGGGATAGATTGGTGATGTAGAGTTGGCATTTTCAAGACAGTGGCCATTAAGCTGACTAGCCACAGATTCCAACCATGTGGTGGGGAGGGGGGCCGGAGGAGGGGGGCACCATCCAGGTTGTGTGGGGGAGATTTGCTGGTCACCAACGTCCTAGGGAGAAGCGCAACAGAGTTCTTGCCACCCTGGAGAAGGTAGGAAGTGATAGGCCCCATGGCAGACCCCTTGGTCTTAAGGTCCTGCTGATCACTGCCAGATCTGTCAATGGAAAGACCGCTGCCATTCAGGACTTGATCCTGGATGAGGGGCGGATCTGGCCTGCATTACTGAGACCTGGTTGGATGAGCTGAGGGGAGTAAATCTCACTCAGCTGTGCCCACCGGGATTCGGAGTGCATCAGCAGGCCAGGCTGGGGGGGCGGGGAGGAGGGGTCGCAGTAGTCTATCGGCAATCCATCGCCGTGGTCAGATGTTCTGTTCCATAATCATCTGGGTTTGAGTGTGTCCACCTGAAGGTGGGGAACCATGATAGCTTGGGGTTTCTGCTGGTGTACCGCCAACCCCGCGACCCAGCAGTTTCCCTGCCTGAGCTAGCAGAGGTGGTCTCCAATTCGGCCTTGGTCTCCCAGCGCCTGATTGTGCTGGGAGACTTTAACATTCATGCTGAGACCTCCTTGACTGGTGCAGCTCAGGACTTCATGGCCGCCATGACGACCATGAGGCTATCACAAATTATATCTGGACCCACCCATCAGGCTGAACACACATTTGACCTAGTTTTTGTGGTGGACAGTGGAATGATCTGAGTGGAAGAACAAAATGCCCTTCCTTTGTCATGGTCTGATCACTATCTGATCAGTTTTAGACTTTCTGCGACCCTTAACCTCCGCAGGGGTGGAGGACAAATTAAGATGGTCCACCCCAGGAGACTGATGGATCCGGAGGGATTCCTGAGGAATCTTGGGTTTCTTCCTGCCATGGAGCCTGGCAATTCTGTCGACACCTTGGTTGATCTCTACAACAGGGAGATGACCAGGGCGATAGATACGATCACTCCTGAACGCCCTATCACGTTGTGTTGTGACATGCCATCTCCCTGGTTCACCGAGGAGTTGGCCGTCCTTAAGAGGGTAAGGGATACTCAGATTCCAGTGTCATCTGTATTAACTCTAGCAGCAGAAGAGTGTTGTCACCTCACGTACATGGGGTTGGAACTGATCCCAGCAGTAACAATTAGACCCATTCGCAAGTGAATATGAAAGCAAACAAGAAATACCTTTAGTGCGGTTGCTATTTGCTTTTATTTTTGCAAAGCATCTGCCATCCTTCATGATAGTAATGGGATAGTTGTTATTACATTCAACCCTCCATTACAAAATTGAACAAAATCATTCAATCTAACAGAATTTATCTAAACTACACTTGTATGATTTCTGATTCTGGATTTTCATTTGATTGGCTTTGGGTGGCAGTGAAAAATGCGGAAGAGCAGGGAGCATCTGTTAACATGGTCCAACGTAGTCCGAGTCCGATTCTTTTTTAATGCTAGGAAAATGGGAAAAAGCAATACCAGTTAGAAGAAATATATTCCAAGAAACTAAGGAGCAAGATCTTTATCTTTGTTGTCTTAAAAGTTTGGGTAGGATCCAACTAAAGTGAAACAGACATAGGTGCCCCATTTGTTGTGATGGTGGTTTTAAGCAATAAATTCTAGCCTGTCTCCATGTTCAGTTTAAGAAAGAGAGATTAAGACCCTGGTCAGGAACTGCGGCATGGAGGAGGGGAGGTGTTCCACTAGCCGAGAGGCCCCCATAGAGGTCGTGGTGGGAAGGAGGAGATGCGGGAAAAGGAGACCTCAAATTCGGCCAAATTCGGACCATTTATCCAAAACATTAACAATTCCAACTCGGTCTCCTAAGGTAAATTGGTGTAACCAGGTGAGCGGACCCTCTGGACTGAAGGTGGTGCTGTTGAACGCCAGATCTGTCAACGGAAAAACGACCTGGATCCAGGACCTAATCCTGGACGAGCGGGCAGATCTGGCGTGCATCACGGAGACCTGGTTGGATGAAGCTGGAGGAGTAAATCTGACCCAGCTTTGTCCTCCGGGCTTCTCCGTGCAGCACCAACCGAGATCCGGAGGGCGGGGAGGCGGGGTCGCAGTGGTCTATAGAGATTCCATCCATCTGACCAGGTGCCCCATCCCGCAGACCGCAAATTTTGAAAGCGTCTACCTGAGGGTGGGTGACCGGGACAGAATAGGGATTCTGTTAGTGTACCGTCCACCTCGCTGCACTACAGTCTCCCTACCTGAGCTAGCGGGGGTGGTCTCGAGCCTGGCGTTGAAGTCTCAACAGCTCCTTGTGCTGGGAGACTTCAACATCCATGCCGAGGCGACCCTCACAGGTGCGGCTCAGGACTTCATGTCTGCCATGGCAACCATGGGGCTGTCCCAACAAATATCTGGCCCCACCCACTGTGCTGGACACACATTGGATTTGGTTTTCTGCCAGGGATGGGAACAGGGTGGCGGTGTGGAGGAGCTGTCCATCTCTCCGTTGCCATGGACCGACCACTTCCTGATCAGATTTAGGCTCACTGCGCCCCCTAACCTCTGCAAAGGTGGAGGACCTATTA
Source organism: Anolis sagrei (assembly GCF_037176765.1). Lineage (NCBI taxonomy): Eukaryota > Metazoa > Chordata > Lepidosauria > Squamata > Anolidae > Anolis > Anolis sagrei. The sequence continues at coordinate 91,583,159 of NC_090034.1, forward strand.
AGATGGTCCGCCCCAGGAGGCTGATGGATCCGAATGGATTCCTGACGGCTCTTGGGGATTTTCCCGCCACCTCGGTAGGTGACCATGTCGAAGCCTTGGTGGCTCTCTGGAATGGGGAGATGGCCAGGGCTATTGACATGATTGCTCCGGAACGTCCCCTCTCAAGTAGCCGAGCTAAACCAGCCCCTTGGTTTACTGAGGAGCTGGCAGTGATGAAGCGAAGGAGGGAACTAGAGAGCGTGTGGCGTTCGGATCCGAGCGAGTCAAACCGAGCACGGTTTGTGTCCTTTCTTAGGGCATATGCCGCGGCAATAAAGGCCGCAAAGAAAACTTTCTTTGCGGCCACTATTGCGTCTGCAAAGAACCGTCCGGCGGAGTTGTTTCGGATTGTCAGAGGTCTTTTAACTCCCACCACTGTAGGTGGGAGCCCTGACAATTCGGTCGCGCACTGTGAAGCATTTGCTCGGTTCTTTGCAGACAAAGTCGCCTTGATCCGTTCTGGGCTGGACGCCGCGTTAGATGCAGACTCCGAGAATGTAACAAGAGCACCTGCTTGTCCTATTTTGATGGATTCTTTTCAGTTTGTGAAACCCGAGGATGTGGACAAGATACTTGGAGGAATGAGGCCCACCACGTCCATCCTAGACCCCTGCCCATCCTGGCTTCTGAGGGAGGCCAGAGGGGGATTGGCTGAGTGGGTAACAGTGGTGGTGAATGCCTCCCTTCGGGAAGGCAAGATTCCAGCGAGCCTAAAACAGGCTATCATAAAGCCGCTGTTGAAGAAGCCATCACTGGACCCCACTAAATTAGACAACTTTCGGCCTGTTTCCAATCTCCCCTTCTTGGGCAAAGTCATGGAAAGCGTGGTGGCCTCACAACTCCAGGTATTCTTGAGAGACACGGATTATCTGGATCCGGCACAGTCTGGTTTCAGACCGGGGCATGGTACCGAGACGGTCTTGGTCGCCTTAGTGGATGATCTGCGCCGGGAGCTAGACAGGGGGAGTGTGTCCCTGTTGGTGCTCCTGGACCTCTCAGCGGCCTTCGATACCGTCGACCACGGTATCCTTCTGGGGCACCTTGCGGAAATGGGTCTTGGGGGCACTGCTCTGCAGTGGCTCCAGTCATTTCTGGAGGGCCGCACCCAGAAGGTGTTATTGGGGGACTCCTGTTCCGCACCACAACCTTTGACTTGTGGGGTGCCACAGGGTTCCATACTGTCCCCCATGCTGTTTAATATCTACATGAAGCCGCTGGGTGAGATCATCCGGAATTTCGGGGTGCGGTGTCATCTGTACGCAGATGATGTCCAACTCTGTCACTCCTTCCCACCTGCTACTAAGGAGGCTGTCGAGGTCCTGAACCGGTGCCTGGCCGCTGTAACGGTCTGGATGAGGGCGAACAAACTGAAACTAAATCCAGACAAGACAGAGGTACTCCTGGTCAGTCGCAAGGCCGAACGGGGTATAGGGTTACAGCCTGTGCTGGACGGGGTCGCACTCCCCTTGAAGGCGCAAGTTCGCAGCTTGGGTGTGACCCTGGACTCATCGTTGAGCCTGGACCCCCAGGTTTCAGCGGTGACCAGGGGAGCATTTGCACAGCTCAGGCTCGTGCGCCAGCTGCGCCCGTATCTCGGGAAGTCTGACTTGGCCACGGTGGTACACGCTCTTGTCACATCCCGCCTGGACTACTGCAATGCTCTCTACGTGGGGCTGCCCTTGAAGACGGCCCGGAAGCTTCAGCTGGTTCAGCGCGCGGCAGCCATGTTACTAACTGGAGCGGGTGGCAGGGAGCACACAACGCCCTTGTTGTCCCAGCTCCACTGGCTGCCGATTTGCTACCGGACCCAATTCAAGGTGCTGGTTTTGGCCTACAAAGCCCTAAACGGTTCCGGCCCAAAATACCTTTCCGACCGCATCTTGGCCTACGAGCCCACGAGGACCTTGAGATCGTCTGGGGAGGCCCTTCTCTCGATCCCGCCTGCCTCACAGGCACGGCTGGCGGGGACGAGGGAGAGGGCCTTCTCGGTGGTGGCCCCCCGGCTGTGGAACACTCTCCCTGCACATATCAGACAGGCGCCTTCCCTCATGTCCTTTCGAAAAAGCCTTAAGACATGGCTGTTCGAGAGGGCATTTAATTAAGTGCTAAACAATACGGTAATGAGAACTGGAATGGAACAAGGAATATGAGACTGGCTATGATTCCACTAAGAGACGAAGCGGATTTTTAGTGTAGTCTGTAATTGTTGTATAGTTTATGTTGTTGAAACTGGCTTTTTTGTAATTGTCTTTTATGTGTACTGTACACCGCCATGAGTCGCCCTTATGGGCTGAGAATGGCGGTTAATAAGTGCATCAAATAAATAAATAAATAATTTGCACAAAAGGGTTGGAACCATCAATCAGATTGCTTACTCATCATTAGAGAAAGAGATCCCATCACTTGCACCGGTTGCTTCCTGGTGAGGGTGATTGGAAGATCTTCACAGATTACGTAGGGATTATGAATACCTAACAGTCATAAGTGTGTAACTCTACGTTTTGCATTGTTCAGTGCCATAGATGATTCCAGCTAAAACTAATCAGGTTGCCTAACCTCCATTAGAAAGATGTTTTATACACTCATACTTTTCCTATGCCAGCTACTCACACTCAGCCATGATACTAAGGAATAGAGAGAAAGAAATGCCTTGCTAGGTATACTGAAAGTATTTTTTAAAGGAACAATATGGTATTTGTTTTCATTTTAAAAGGTAGACATGGAGTGAGTGAAATAAATGGCTGACTCCGAGTGGCTGGAAGATGACACTGAATGGGCTTCCTGTAAAATTCTTCAAATAAGGGAGGACAATTGCAAAATAAGGTTGTGTTCTAGAAGCACCTTTGCTCCAAAGAAATCTCTCCATTTATAGGGGGCTTTTCTTCCCCCATCCCCTGACTCATGATCCATAGAGATCACATTTTCTCAATCTTTCTTGATTTGACCTTATTTAAGACACTTACTAGCTTTCTGGGGCTGTTATATTTGTCCACCTTATGCACCGAAATGGACATCTATTTTCTTTTCTTGTAGCTATAGCATTTCATTGCTGACTTTAATTTTACATTTTCCATCTTTTTTATGCCCTTCAATGTGTCCTTCCAACTTAGTTGTTTTAATATATAAATATGTTCTGTATTATACTTTTTTTTTTTTTTTACAATTTTACTGTGACACCCCTTGAGTTGGGAGAAAAGTCTCTTCTACTTTTAAGGCGGTTAGGGGCACAGGACCCTCACAAAAGTGGGGAAATCACCTTTTTCTCACCTGAGATAAACTCTCTCTAGGAATCTCTAAGTCCTCCAGTGCATTCTATGGCCAACCTCCACCAGAGGTTAACTACAGAATTGTGCTAAAGAATGTACACATTTCTACAACAGTGTTCTTTGTAGAAAGCTACAGAGTCAGGCAAGATAACCTAGACGAATGGTTCTCAACCTGTGCGTCCCCAGATGTTTTGGCCTACAACTCCCAGAAATCTCTGCAAGTTTACCGGCTGTTATGATTTCTGGGAGTTGAAGGTCAAAACACCTGGGGATCCACAGGTTGAGAACCACTGACTCAGACATTCCTAGAAAGGTGAAGGGGGGGGGGGGAGCCCAAGAAAACATTTAAATATGTCTTGTGTTTGGCCAGTTGAAATCATTTTTGCATGTTAACTACATGTCTAACTTGTGATACTTTATGGTCATGCCTGAAATTGTATTTGGTGTAAGATCCTTCAGGAATATATCACACAATGGCCATATTTTTGCACATCTGTGTGTGCAGATTTCAATGGGCTTACTGAGCTTCTTCTGTTTTCCAGTTTTGATATCTCTTTCAGTATCTGAGAATTCACCCGCAAGCATCTATAGTGCACTCAATATTCAGTACTTCTCAACAAAATTTTGGCCTACTTTATCCCTAACATTTAAGCTTTGAGAAACTGAAAGTCTGAGGTAGAATGTATTATTAATTTTCTCGGACAATATGAGTGAGATGAAAGGAAGGAGGAGGTCGGGGGGGGGGGGGGGGGAGCATCCAGTCAGACAGTTTATCTGCCTGATATCTAAATTAATGCTTCAGTGGATGACAAACTGCAACCAAAAGAGACATCTTGGTATCCCAGCATCTGGTAAACCTTCATTCTATGCATAGAAGTATATATGTATGCAGGTGGGAAGGTGATGCTAATCAAGGCCTATGTGTCTAATTGGGTGTTCACAAGAAAAAAGCAAAGAATGTTTCATATCTCATAATGATGATACTCACCGCAGGGTCGGTTCTTCCAATGTTTTATAACAACTAAAATAGAGAAATGAACAGTTATTTCTCTTCTTATTCTATTTCCTAACCCACTCCTTCCCTGCCGTAATTCTAGTTGACTCAGAGAGGGGAAATCCTCACTCAAATAATAGGTAGGAAAAAGCCTACCAAAAAGCTTGTTTTTCTTAACTTATTATTTGTTTGTTTGTTTGTTTGTTTACACTATTTCTATCCCGCCTTTCTCAGTGCTAAGGCGACTCAAGGCAGCTTACAAAGTGGCAGCAACTCGATGCCACAACAATAATAAATACCAGTAAAACATTTGACATGACATAATAAAAATCCATATAAAAACATTATAAAACCTTATAAAACCATTAAAAACAAATAATCACCAATATCATCCAGTTAAACCCATCTTCCATTAGCATCATCTAGCCGTTCCATCTTTCATAGTACCATATTTATCTACTGTGCTGCATTTCCAAAAGCTTGTTCAAAGAGCCAGGCCTTTACTTTTTTCCAGAAGAGTAACAAATTTTAAGATTTGTTAAGAGATTTTTAAAAGATATATTGTGCTTGGCACCAACAAAGAAATTAGTGCTATTTCTCTTATTTTGTTTCCTAATCTCAGCAATCCTTTCTCCAATTTAAGCTTGGGTAGGGGCAGGGGCAGGCGCAGGTCCAGGGAAGGAAAATGAATGCTGCTGAGAATGGGCAAAGAAAAGGAACAGGGCACCCAAGGAACACTCTTTCTTCACTTGGTTTTTCATAAGATCAAGCCCCAAATTAATCATATCAATTTATTAGCAGTTACTCACTCCACCTACAGTGCCAGTAAGCTAGAAGAGAAAAATAAAGATATAAGCAATTAATCTACTTCTTTAAGAAGAGATAGACAATTAATTACAAAATACTCCCCAGATCCCAGGACTCCAGTTTGTTTCTCCATTTTACGTATCATCCTCAGTTCAAGATGAATACTCATTCCCTCACTTATTCCTGAAGCAGACTTTTATAACCAGCATATTAAGCCAAATGATTTAAAAAGTGTATTATTCTTATTAACAAAACCTTTAATTATTAATTGCATATTAATAGTTAATGCAGATCTTAGCGGAACGAATCAGTGACATAGACAAACAGGACTCAATGACTCTGGCATGCTCCATATGCTCTCCATTGAGTTTAGGCCTAACATTTAATTCTTTGGGAGGTGCCAAATACTTAGAAAATTTAAACATCCCAAAATTTCGCCTTGCTTTCAGTTGGGCCAGATTCAATGCCCTCAAATCAGCCATACTAGAGGGTAGATACAAAGGGACTGATTACAAACACAGAGTTTGCCCATGTGGGGAGGGTAAAATTGAAACTGTAATACATGTACATGTACTTTTTATTTGCACAATTACATGTACTTTTTATTTGCACAATTACATGTACTTTTTATTTGCACAATTTACAAGGATGATAGACTAAGGTTAATATCCCCTCTACTCACCAAGTGGCCAGGAAGATCCCTAAGTTGGTACTGCACTTATTTACTGACTGATCTTGATAAAAGGGTAACGGAACAGGTGGCCAAATTTCTGTTTGCAGCGGCAAAAAGCCGCAAGTGCTTCATGAATAACCTGTAAAGGCTGAGTGTAACAAAGAGTACTTGGGAGACTTATTATTGATTTGCAATCAGTTCCTGTTTTAGATTATATAGACAGTTGTTCATCCGATAGTGAATGGTGATACTTGTTTTTATTAATTATAAGCCAAATGTGATGTTATTAATTGTTAATTGTTGTATTTCATCGTTCTACTTTCACTTGACTTAGCCGATGGTTTGTTGACCGAAATAAAGGCTACTGACTGACTGACTGAATTGTTCTTGGCACCAACAAAGAAATAAGTTATTATTTCTCTTATTTTATTTCTTAGTCCCAGTAATCCTTGCCCCAGTTTTAGCTTGAACAGAGAGGAGCAGGTGCAGGTAAGGAAAATAAATGATGCTGAGAATGGACAAAAAGGAGCAGGGCACCCAAGGAACACTCTTTCTCTACTTGGTTTTGCATAATCAAACCCAAATTAATCATATCAATTCATTAGCAATTACTCACTTCTCCTAGAACATCAGTAACCTAGAAGAGAAAATAAAGATATACATTATTAATCTACCTCTTAAAAATATAAACAATTAATTACAAACTACTCCCCAGATCCCAGGATTCCGGTGTGTTTGTCCATCTTATGTATCATCATCAGTTCAAGATGAACACACTTTCCTTTACTTGTTCCTGAAGCAGACTTTTATAATGAGCAAGTTAGGCTAAAGATTTATTAAGAATCTTAAGATTTGTTGAGAGTTTTTAAAAAGATATATTGTACTTGGCACCAACAAAGAAATGAGTGTTATTTCTCTTATTTTGTTTCCTAATCTCGGCAATCCTTTCCCCAATTTTAGATTGGACAGAGGCAAAGCAGAAGCAGGGAAGGAAAATGAATGATGCTGAGAATGGTCAAAAGAAAGTGAGCATAGGAGCAGGGCAACCAAGGAACACTCTTTCTCTACTTGGTATTGCATAATCAAACCCCAAAATAATCATATCAATTCATTATCAGTTACTTACTCCTCCTAGAGTACCACCAACCTAGAACAGAAAATAAAGATATACGTTATTAATCTACTTAAAGAAAATATAAACAATTAATTACAAACTACACCCCAGGTCTTCATGTACAGTGGTACCAAGCAAGAATAGACTATAAGGATATAAATAATTATTCTACTTCTTAAAGAACAATTGATTTCAAACTACTCCAGGGTTCCAAGGGCTCTGATGTGTTTGTCCATTTTATGTATCATTTTCAGTTCAGATTGGACACTCATTCTCTCACTTGTTCCTGGAAACAGAATTTTATAATCAGCGTGTTAAGCCAAAGATCTTGAAAAGTTTAATATTCTTGTGAAGAAAATCTTTAAAGATCTCTTGTGCTTGACACCAACAAAGAAATAAGTAATCCTTGCCCCAGTTTTAGCTTGGATAGAGGCAGGAGCAGGTGCAGGGAAGGAACATGAATGATGCTGAGAATGGGCAAAGAAAAGGAGTAAGGCACATTCTTTCTCTACTTGATTTTCTAGAAGATCAAGCTCCAAATTAATCATATAAATGCATTAGCAATTACTCACCCCTTGTAAAGTTCCAGTAAGCTAGAAAATAAAATAAAGATAGAAATAATTAATTCACTTCTTAAAGAAGAGATAGACAATTAATTTCAAACTACTCCCCAGATCCCAGGACTTTGCTGTGCTTGTCCATTTTATGTATCATTGTCAGTTCAAGATGGATGCTCATTCCCTCACTTGTTCCCAAAGGAGACGTTTATAATCAGCATCCTAAGCCAAATATTTTGAAAAGTTTATTATTCTTGTTAAGAAAATCTTTAAAGATCTCTTGTGCTTGGCACCAACAAAGAAATGAGTGTTATTTCTCTTATTTTATTTCTTAATAGCAGTAATCCTTGCCCAATTTTAGCATGGACAGATGCAGGAACAGGTGCAGAGAAGGAAAATGAATAATACTGACAACGGGCAAAGAAAACCAGCAGGGCACCCAAGGCACACTCTTTCTCCGCTCGGTTTTCCATAAGCTCAAGCCCCAAATTAATCATATCAATTCATCAGCAAATACTCACATGGTGTACAACTTCATTAAGCTAGAAAAGAAAATAAAGATAGAAATAATTAATCTACTTCTTAAAGAAGAGATAGACAATTAATTGCAAACTACTCCCCAGATCCCAGGATTCCATTGTGTTTGTCCGTTTTACGTATCATCGTCAGTTCTGATTAGGCACTCATACTCTTATTTTTTTCCTGAAACAAAATTTTATAATCAGCATCCTAATCCAAATATTTTGAAAGGTTTATTGTTTTTGTTAAGAAAATATTTAAAGATCTCCTGTGCTTGGCACAGACAATGAAATGAGTGGGCATTTCTCTTGTTATTCTGTTTCCCACTCCTCATAAGTCTTGCTCTTATATTAGCTGGGGAAAACTCAAGGAGAGAGGATCATTGAAGGGAAAATGAGAATAGGCAGAACAAGGGAGCAGGACACCCAAAGAACACTACTTGGATTCCATAAGATCAACCACAAAATTATTCATATGAATTCATTAGCAAATACTCACTCCTCCTAGAGTGCCAAGCTAGAATAGAGAATAAAGATATAAATCATTAATCCATTTCTCAAATAGGAGGCAGACAATTAATTTCAAACTACTCCCAGGATTCCAGGTCTCATGTATTTGCCAATTTTGTCTACCATTCTCAGTTTAAGATGAACGCTCATTCATTTGCTTGTCTCTGAAGCAGACTTTTGCAGTCAGTAAGTGAATGCAGATATTTTGAAAAGTTCATTATTCTCATTAAGAAAATTTATAAATATCTCTTGTGAGTAGCAAATACATAGAAACAAGCAGTTATTACTCTTGTTAGTCAATTTTATAATCTGTGTGAGCTCTTCCCTAATATTAGTTGGGAAAGGGTCAAAGAGAAGAGGAGGGAAATGTAATTTCTGAGGCTGAGAGTCAACAGAAAATAGGAGTGGGAAACCCAAGGAACACTCTTCGTTTGCCATAAGATGAAACCCAAAATTATTCATATCCATTCATAAGCAAATACTCACTGTGCCTGGAGTTCCATCATGCTAGAATAGAGAATAAAGATATAAACCATTAATCCCCTTCATTAAGGAGAGTCAGACAATTAATTTCAGGCATGTCCCAGGATCCCAGGACTCTGGTTTATTTGCCCATTTTATTTACTCTTCTCAGTTCAAGTTGAACATCCATTCCTTCACTTTGTTCCTAAGGCAGACTTTAATACTCAGCAAATTAAACCAGAGATTTATCTACACACACAGCCTTTATTGGCATATAACACCAAAAGCATAGTAGAGGCATATACAACAACAGGAAGTTGGAGATAAAAAGGAAAACGTACTTAAAAGTTACTAATCTAAAGAATAAAATTCGCAACAGCCTTGCAAAAGAATGCTTCAGAGTTGTTCAGAAGATATGGAATTTATAACACCCTTGCCATTGGGAACACTGAAAAAATGGAATTCCTGTATGTCATCTGTATATTATCATATTTGTTGACCCCAACCAGAGATTTATTTAAGTATATTGTTCTTGTTAATAAAATACTTAAATATGACTTTTGTTTGGCCCAGACAAAGTTCTTGTTGCATTTCTAACATTCTGGCTCATTTGTAATCAATTACAACCATTATTAAATTTTCATGTATTCTAAGCACCATCAAAATATATCAGACAATTATTGTTTGTGTTATCAGCTTTGAACTGGATTATATGAGTCTACACTGTTATGTAATCATGTTCAAAACAGATAATCAGGATTTTATATGGTTCTGTAGATTATGCCTAAGGTATTTGTGAAACATCATCTTTCAGCATCTGAGAACTAGTCCAGAGTCACTCATACATGTACTGAATCCTCAAAGAGTGTCAGAATGCCTTACATTTTTGTTTGTCAAAGGATCCATCACCTATGTACACCAGAAGATGAAAGAGAAAAGGAAGAAGGATGATTGATGCATCCAGTCTGACAAATATTGCACTTTCAATTCAATCAAAACTCCCTTGAATGTCCACATTTCAACCAAAATAGATATCTCTCCTATAAGCTTTCAGGGTGGGGAAGAAAAGGAGCAGAGCACCCAATGAATACTCTTTCTCTACTTGGTTTTCCATAAGATCAAAACCCAAATTAATCAAATCAATTCATTAGCAAATACTCACTCCGGCAACAGCGGTACCAACCTAGAACAGGAAATAAAGATATAAATAATTAATCTACATTTTAAGAAGACATAAACAATGAATTTCAAAGTAATCAATTACAACCATTATTAAATTTTCATGTATTCTAAACACAATCAAAAATATATCAGACAATGATTGTTTGTACTATCTGTTTTGAACTGGATTATATGAATCTACACTGCTATATAATCCAGTTTAAAGCAGATAATCTGGATTTTATATGGTAGTGTAGATTATGCCCAAGGTATTCCTGAAACATCGTCTTTCAGCATCTGAGAATGTGTCCAGAGTCACTCATACATGCACTGACTGCTTGAAGTGTCAGAATGCCTTACATTTTTTTGCCAAAAGATTCAGCACCCATGCATGCCAGAAGATGAAAGAGGAAAGGAAGAAGGATGATTGGAGTATCCAGTCAGACAGATATTTCACTTTCAATTCAATTAAAACTCCTTTGGATGGCCATATTTCAACCAAAACAGGTATCTCTCCTGCAAGCTTTCAGGGCGGGGAAGAAAAGGAGCAGGGCACCCAAGGAACACTCTTTCTCTACTTGGTTTTCCATAAGATCAAGACCTAAATTAATCATATGTATTCATTAGCAAATACTCACTTTATTTATATACTTTCCCTGAAAGGATAGTTCACTTTTTGAAACAGAATGCAAAATGTATATTTTGGAGGACTGGGCATAGAAATCTGAGCTCTACCCTTGAGACTAGGCTGTAGTGATGTCACAAAAACAAATGCAAGGATTGTCCTTCAGGAAAAAAAAACCTGGGGAGAGTATTTGGGGCACAGAAGTGCTCTCTCATTGTGCACTGAATGGAGGCTCTTTTCAAATGATTAGCGATACTCACAGGCACAACGGGCACAGACACAACGTCTGTAATCCTGCTAAGGAGAGGTTCTGCATCCTGAAAGACAAACAGGTACAATTACTACCCATCTTTGCTTCATAAGTGATTCACCAATACCTATGGGGATGAAACAGTTGGGGAGGTAATTCCTAGGCTATAAAGAAGACAAGACACATAGGAGGTTGCAGGATATTATCTTCTGTTGGTCCTTCCCAATATGGAGATAGCATTACGCCCTGACAAGGCCAAGGGAAGACTGCTGGCTGTTCGCTTCAGACCAAAGCCAAGGAGTTAGCCCACTTCCATTGTTCTCTAAGAGTTTGATGACAAAAGCTTTTTGGTCCAAAGCAGATAGCAATATTAACTGGCATTAAAAAGCAGCGTCCAGCGCTCTGACAAAAAAGGATGTCTAATTATTCACTCTTGAAGACTGTGATTCCAGGATATTTTCTTCATTCCATTTCATGCTCACTCACCAGCAGACATCCATTCCCTGCCTTATTAGATGCTTTACAACAGCATCAGGGCCCATTTCCTAGAACATTACCAGGATCATCGCTTCCCAGATGATGGGCTTGAAATTTTTGTGACTGCCTTAGCAATCTTACATGGGTTAGCTCATGAGGAAATAAGATCCAATGGAGAAACAAGGGATACAACAATATATTAGCTCAGACACGCTTTTCCAGAATGCAGAAAAAGATGGCATATGCATGGAGTCTGACCTCTGAAGTCTTTCCTAAAAATATTGTGAGAAGTCATTTATGATACACCACCACCACCCCCAAATGGGGTGCCAGACCTCATTATGATTACAGCCCCAAGAAGTGCTCTACCTTCTGCTGATCTTGCTTTCCCAGAAGAAAGGGAAGAGCTCTGATCTAAATATCACTAAATCAAAAGAAAAAAAATGAGAAGTCACCCAGAGAGGTACTTACCGCAGATCTCTTTTTACGCTATTGGAGAAAAGAGTTAGACAATGGTTAGACATTTATTTATTTTCTTTGTTTATATCAGATGAGAAAGATTCAAAGCAATGATACAACAGAGCCTTCTTTCTTTCTGTCGCTGACCTTCCGCCCCTTGGATCACAATAGGCTCCCCATTTTGTTTCTTATTTAAGATGGAAAAAGCTAGCTCACTCAGGAGCAGGATCTATCCTCTGGCCCACGTACTAATAATACTCAACGTGCGTGTATGTGTGTGTGTTGGGGGTGGTGGTGGTTTGGGCCATGTGTGGAAAGGAAAAAGGCCAAGGCACTTCCGCTTTTTCTCTTGCAGCCTTCTAGAGCTGGACACACATGAGACTAACTGGAATACAGCACTCTCAGAGTGACCGAGAGAGAGTTGAAGGGCGGGAACCAAGTTGGGGGGATTAAACCTAAGACAATTCCCAGTGTTTACTTGTGTTTTTAACGAGTATAACTAAAGGTTTGCACAATAAATCAAGACAAACCATGTTGTCATTCCTGAGCATCCCCCTTTCTGCTTCACTATCAACATTGTCACACTTAAGGAAGGAGAGTTTGTTGGAAGTTTGGGAGGAAAGGAAATTCTTGATCACATTACACATTTCTCCTGATGACAAAAACTTTTAGTGGACCTTCCTCGATATTGAAATGCCTGACTTTACCTGGTGGTGACAATGAAGAACAAATGCAAGGTGGGTTTGAATACTTGGGTGCTTAGGCATTTGTGCATGCCTCCACCAAGAACAACCAGAATTCCTTGACAGTTTTTCCAGTTCACCTTAAAATGTTTATTCAGCTTTTAGAACAGTTAGAAACTTGTATTATTCCAAATACTTGAGTTTGACATTCAAACCTTGGCCGCTAGACCCTGCTGCATAGATGGCCCAAATACAGTGGTAAAAAGCAGCCCTTTGGCACAAAAGCCGGGGAAGAGGTTGGGGAAGAGCAGTGTTCTCCTATCCTGCACAGAAATGAGGCCCCCTCCAAACCATTACCAATACTTACACCAAGGCCAAGGAGACTCTGAAAAACAAAAGAGGAAATTAGAACTCATCTTTACTTCCCCAGTTAGTCATTGAGCTGAACAGAAAATTAACAATCAGCAAGAACATCATAGACTACAAAGAATCATAGAATCATAGATTCAAAGAGTTGGAAGAGACCTCATGGGCCATCCAGTCCAACCCCCTGCCAAGAAGCAAGAATATTGCATTCAAATCACCCCTGACAGATGGCCATCCAGCCTCTGTTTAAAAGCTTCCAAAGAAGGACCCTCCACCACACTCCGGGGCAGAGAGTTCCATTGCTAAACGGCTCTCACAGTCAGGAAGTTCTTCCTGTGAAGACTACCAATCCACTAGGAAGGAGAGTTAGTTGGATGATTTGAAGAAAAGGAGATCCTTGCTCACACTGCACATTTTTTTCCCAGTGACAAACATACTTAGCGGATATTTCTCAATTATAAAACACCCGACTTTGCCTGTTGGTCAGAATGGAAGAAAAACAACAAGGTATGCTTACGAGTCTGTGCAATTGTCCACCACAAACAACAAGAACGCCATGGTTTTCTTTCAATTTTTCCTAAAGGATGGTTCACTTTTTGAAACAGACTGCAAAATGTATATCCCGGATGTCTGGGCATAAAATTCTAAGCTCTACCCTTGAGACTAGGCTGTAATGATGTCACAAAAACAAATGCAAGGATTGTCCTTCCTAAAAAAAAAAAAAAAAGCGCTGGAAAGGGTAATTGGGCCACAGAAGTGCCCTCTCATTGTGCACTGAAAAGAGGCCCTAGGCAAATGATCAGTGATACTCACTAAGAGAGGTTCCGCATCCTGAAAGACAAATAGATACAATTACTACCCATTTTTGCGTCAGAAATTATTCACTGTTACAGATGGGGATTGAACAGCTGGGGAGGTAGTTCCTAGGCTAAAAAGAAGATTAGCCACCCAGGAGGTTGCAGGATATGATCTCCTCTTGGTCCTTCCCAATATGGAGATAGCATTACCACCTGGCAGAGCCAAGGGAAGGCTGCTGACTGTTTGCCTCAGACCAAAGCCAAGGAGGTGGCCCACTTCCATTGTTCTCTAAGACAGAGATATCCACCCTGAATAAGAGGGTCAAGTCCAAGCTGTCCAAAGGATGGAAATCCACCACCATCAAACAGAGGCCCCATCGGATAGAAAAGGGAAAGAGCAAACAGCTTGAGAATGAAGAAATGAAGAAGAGGCAGATAGACAACCAAATAGGTATTAAGTTTTGATGCCAATCGTTTTTTGGTCCAAGGGAGCTAGCAATGTTCACTGGCATTAAAAGGCAGCCTCTATCCCTCTGTCTAGGTATTTGTATTCTCTCTCTTGAAGACTCTGTGATTCCATGACATTTTCTTCATTCCATTTCATGCTCACCCACCAGCAGACACCCATTCCCTGCCTTATTAGAGGCTTTACAACAGAATCAGGGCCCACTTGCTGGGGCATTGCCAGAACTATCCCATCCCAGATGTTGGGCTTGAAATCTTTGGGACTGAGAAGGAACTGCCCTAGCAATCTTACGTGGGTCAGCTCATGAGGGAAAAGATCCAATGGAGAAGCAAGGGATACAGCAATGTATTAGATCAGACATGATTTGCCAGAACACAGAAAAAGATGGCATATACAAATGGAGTGTGACCTCTAAAGTCTTTCCTAGAAATATTGTGGGATTTCATCTACGATGCACCAGCTCCCTCAAATGGGGTGCCAGACCTCATTATGAATACAGCCCCAAGAAGTCCTCTACCTTCTGCTGATCTTGCTTTCCCAGAAGAAAGGGAAGCACTCATCTAAATATCACTAAATCGACAGGAAAAAAAAATAAAAGGTCACCCAGAGAGGAACTTACCGCAGATCTCTTTTTACGCTATTGGAGAAAAGAGTTAGACAATGGTTAGACATTTATTTATTTTCTTTGTTTATTTCAGATGAGAAAGATTAAAAGCAATGATACAACAGAGCCTTCTTTCTTTCTGCCACTGACCTTCCGCCCCTTGGATCACAATAGGCTCCCCATTTTGTTTCTTATGTAAGATGGAAAAAGCTAGCTCACTCAGGAGCAGAATCTATCCTCTGGCACACATACTAATAATACTCAACTTGTGTGTATATGTGTCTCTTGGGGGTGGTGGTTTGGGTCATGTGAGGAAAGGAAAAAGGACAAGGCACTTCCGCTTTTTCTCCTTCAGCCTTCTAGAGCTGGACACACTGGGAAGCAGCAGTCTCGGAGTGACCGGGAGGGAGTTGAAGGGCAGGGAACCAAGTTGGGGGGATTAAACCTAAGCCAATTCCCAGTGTTTACTGGTGTTTTTAAGGAGTATAACTAAAGGTTTGCACAATAAAGCAAGACAAACCATGTTGTCATTCCTGAGCATCCCCCTTTCTGCTTCACTATCAACTTTGTCACACTTAAGGAAGGAGAGTTTGTTGGAAGTTTGGGAGGAAACGAGATTCTTGATCATATTACACATTTCTCATGGTGACAAAAACTTTTAGTGGACCTTCCTCGATATTGAAATGCCTGACTTTACCTGGTGGTGACAATGAAGAACAAATGCAAGGTGGGTTTGAATACTTGGGTGCTTAGGCATTTGTGCATGCCTCCAACAAGAACAACAAGAATTCCTTGACAGTTTTTCCAGTTCACCTTAAAATGTTTATTCAGCTTTTAGAACAGTTAGAAACTTGTATTATTCCGAATACTTGAGTTTGACATTCAAATCTTGGCCGCTAGACCCTGCTGCATAGATGGCCCAAATACAGTGGTAAAAAGCAGCCCTTTGGCACAAAAGCCGGGGAAGAGGTTGGGGAAGAGCAGTGTTCTCCTATCCTGCACAGAAATGAGGCCCCCTCCAAACCATTACCAATACTTACACCAAGGAGACCCTGAAAAACAAAAGAGGAAATTAGAACTCATCTTTACTTCCCCAGTCAGTCATTGAGCTTGACAGGAAATTAACAATTAGCAAGAATATCATAGACTTCAAAGAAGACTACCAATCCACTAGGAAGGAGAGTTAATGGAATGATTTGGAGAAAAGGAGAAAAGGAGATCCTTGCTCACACTGCACATTTTTTTCCCAGTGACAAACATACTTAGCGGATATTTCTCAATTATAAAACACCCGACTTTCCCTGTTGGTCAGAATGGAAGAAAAACAACTAGGTATGCTTACGAGTCTGTGCAAGTGTCCACCACAAACAACAAGAACACCTTGGTTTTGTTTCAATTTTTCCTAAAAGGATGGTTCACTTTTTGAAACAGACTGCAAAATGTATATCCCGGATGTCTGGGCATAAAATTCTAAGCTCTACCCTTGAGACTAGGCTGTAATGATGTCACAAAAACAAATGCAAGGATTGTCCTTCCTAAAAAAAAAAAAGCGCTGGAAAGGGTAATTGGGCCACAGAAGTGCCCTCTCACTGTGCACTGAAAAGAGGCCCTAGGCAAATGATCAGTGATACTCACGGCTAAGAGAGGTTCCGCATCCTGAAAGACAAATAGATACAATTACTACCCATTTTGCGTCAGAAATTATTCACCATTACAGATGGGGATTGAACAGCTGGGGAGGTAGTTCCTAGGCTAAAAAGAAGATTAGCCACCCAGGAGGTTGCAGGATATGATCTCCTCTTGGTCCTTCCCAATATGGAGATAGCATTACCACCTGGCAGAGCCAAGGGAAGGCTGCTGACTGTTTGCCTCAGACCAAAGCCAAGGAGGTGGCCCACTTCCATTGTTCTCTAAGACAGAGATATCCACCCTGAATAAGAGGGTCAAGTCCAAGCTGTCCAAAGGATGGAAATCCACCACCATCAAACAGAGGCCCCATCGGATAGAAAAGGGAAAGAGCAAACAGCCTGAGAATGAAGAAATGAAGAAGAGGCAGATAGACAACCAAATAGGTATTAAATTTTGATGCCAATCGTTTTTTGGTCCAAGGGAGCTAGCAATGTTCACTGGCATTAAAAGGCAGCCTCTATCCCTCTGTCTAGGTATTTGTATTCTCTCTCTTGAAGACTCTGTGATTCCATGACATTTTCTTCATTCCATTTCATGCTCACCCACCAGCAGACACCCATTCCCTGCCTTATTAGAGGCTTTACAACAGAATCAGGGCCCACTTCCTGGGGCATTGCCAGAACTATCCCATCCCAGATGTTGGGCTTGAAATCTTTGGGACTGAGAAGAAACTGCCCTAGCAATCTTACGTGGGTCAGCTCATGAGGAAAAAGATCCCATGGAGAAGCAAGGGATACAACAATGTATTAGATCAGACATGATTTTCCAGAACACAGAAAAAGATGGCATATACAAATGGAGTGTGACCTCTAAAGTCTTTCCTAGAAATATTGTGGGATTTCATCTACGATACACCAGCTCCCGCAAATGGGGTGCCAGACCTCATTATGAATACAGCCCCAAGAAGTGCTCTACCTTCTGCTGATCTTGCTTTCCCAGAAGAAAGGGAAGAGCACTCATCCAAATATCACTAAATCGAAAGAGAGAAAAAAAAGGTCACCCAGAAAGGTACTTACTGCAGATCTCTTTTTACGCTATTGGAGAAAAGAGTTAGACAATGGTTAGACATTTATTTATTTTCTTTGTTTATTTCAGATGAGAAAGATTAAAAGCAATGATACAACAGAGCCTTCTTTCTTTCTGCCACTGACCTTCCACCCCTTGGATCACAATAGGCTCCCCATTTTGTTTCTTATGTAAGATGGAAAAAGCTAGCTCACACAGGAGCAGAATCTATCCTCTGGCCCACATACTAATAATACTCAACTTGTGTGTATATGTGTCTCTTGGGGGTGGTGGTTTGGGTCATGTGTGGAAAGGAAAAAGGACAAGGCACTTCCGCTTTTTCTCCTTCAGCCTTCTAGAGCTGGACACACTGGGAAGCAGCAGTCTCGGAGTGACCGGGAGGGAGTTGAAGGGCAGGGAACCAAGTTGGGGGGATTAAACCTAAGCCAATTCCCAGTGTTTACTGGTGTTTTTAAGGAGTATAACTAAAGGTTTGCACAATAAAGCAAGACAAACCATGTTGTCATTCCTGAACATCCCCCTTTCTGCTTCACTATCAACTTTGTCAGACTTAAGGAAGGAGAGTTTGTTGGAAGTTTGGGAGGAAAGGAAATTCTTCATCACATTACAGATTTCTCCTGATGACAAAAACTTTTAGTGGACCTTCCTCGATATTGAAATGCCTGACTTTACCTGGTGGTGACAATGAAGAACAAATGCAAGGTGGGTTTGAATACTTGGGTGCTTAGGCATTTGTGCATGCCTCCAACAAGAACAACAAGAATTCCTTGACAGTTTTTCCAGTTCACCTTAAAATGTTTATTCAGCTTTTAGAACAGTTAGAAACTTGTATTATTCCGAATACTTGAGTTTGACATTCAAATCTTGGCCGCTAGACCCTGCTGCATAGATGGCCCAAATACAGTGGTAAAAAGCAGCCCTTTGGCACAAAAGCCGGGGAAGCGGTTGGGGAAGAGCAGTGTTCTCCTATCCTGCACAGAAATGAGGCCCCCTCCAAACCATTACCAATACTTACACCAAGGAGACCCTGAAAAACAAAAGAGGAAATTAGAACTCATCTTTACTTCCCCAGTCAGTCATTGAGCTTCACATGAAATTAACAATTAGCAAGAATATCATAGACTTCAAAGAAGACTACCAATCCACTAGGAAGGAGATTTAGTTGGATGATTTGAAGAAAAGGAGATCCTTGCTCACACTGCACATTTTTTTCCCAGTGACAAACATACTTAGCGGATATTTCTCAATTATAAAACACCCGACTTTCCCTGTTGGTCAGAATGGAAGAAAAACAACAAGGTATGCTTACGAGTCTGTGCAAGTGTCCACCACAAACAACAAGAACGCCTTGGTTTTCTTTCAATTTTTCCTAAAAGGATGATTCACTTTTTGAAACAGACTGCAAAATATATATCCCGGATGTCTGGGCATAAAATTCTAAGCTCTACCCTTGAGACTAGGCTGTAATGATGTCACAAAAACAAATGCAAGGATTGTCCTTCCTAAAAAAAAAAAAAGCGCTGGAAAGGGTAATTGGGCCACAGAAATGCCCTCTCACTGTGCACTGAAAAGAGGCCCTAGGCAAATGATCAGTGATACTCACGGCTAAGAGAGGTTCCGCATCCTGAAAGACAAATAGATACAATTACTACCCATTTTTGCATCAGAAATTATTCACTGTTACAGATGGGGATTGAACAGCTGGGGAGGTAGTTCCTAGGCTAAAAAGAAGATTAGCCACCCAGGAGGTTGCAGGATATGATCTCCTCTTGGTCCTTCCCAATATGGAGATAGCATTACCACCTGGCAGAGCCAAGGGAAGGCTGCTGACTGTTTGCCTCAGACCAAAGCCAAGGAGGTGGCCCACTTCCATTGTTCTCTAAGACAGAGATATCCACCCTGAATAAGAGGGTCAAGTCCAAGCTGTCCAAAGGATGGAAATCCACCACCATCAAACAGAGGCCCCATCGGATAGAAAAGGGAAAGAGCAAACAGCTTGAGAATGAAGAAATGAAGAAGAGGCAGATAGACAACCAAATAGGTATTAAGTTTTGATGCCAATCGTTTTTTGGTCCAAGGGAGCTAGCAATGTTCACTGGCATTAAAAGGCAGCCTCTATCCCTCTGTCTAGTTATTTGTATTCTCTCTCTTGAAGACTCTGTGATTCCATGACATTTTCTTCATTCCATTTCATGCTCACCCACCAGCAGACACCCATTCCCTGCCTTATTAGAGGCTTTACAACAGAATCAGGGCCCACTTGCTGGGGCATTGCCAGAACTATCCCATCCCAGATGTTGGGCTTGAAATCTTTGGGACTGAGAAGAAACTGCCCTAGCAATCTTACGTGAGTCAGCTCATGAGGAAAAAGATCCAATGGAGAAGCAAGGGATACAACAATGTATTAGATCAGACATGATTTGCCAGAACACAGAAAAAGATGGCATATACAAATGGAGTGTGACCTCTAAAGTCTTTCCTAGAAATATTGTGGGATTTCGTCTACAATACACCAGCTCCCTCAAATGGGGTGCCAGACCTCATTATGAATACAGCCCCAAGAAGTCCTCTACCTTCTGCTGATCTTGCTTTCCCAGAAGAAAGGGAAGCACTCATCTAAATATCACTAAATCAAAAGAAAAAAATGAAAGGTCACCCAGAGAGGTACTTACCGCAGATCTCTTTTTACGCTATTGGAGAAAAGAGTTAGACAATGGTTAGACATTTATTTATTTTCTTTGTTTATTTCAGATGAGAAAGATTAAAAGCAATGATACAACAGAGCCTTCTTTCTTTCTGCCACTGACCTTCCACCCCTTGGATCACAATAGGCTCCCCATTTTGTTTCTTATGTAAGATGGAAAAAGCTAGCTCACTCAGGAGCAGAATCTATCCTCTGGCCCACATACTAATAATACTCAACTTGTGTGTATATGTGTCTCTTGGGGGTGGTGGTTTGGGTCATGTGTGGAAAGGAAAAAGGACAAGGCACTTCCGCTTTTTCTCCTTCAGCCTTCTAGAGCTGGACACACTGGGAAGCAGCAGTCTCGGAGTGACCGGGAGGGAGTTGAAGGGCAGGGAACCAAGTTGGGGGGATTAAACCTAAGCCAATTCCCAGTGTTTACTGGTGTTTTTAAGGAGTATAACTAAAGGTTTGCACAATAAAGCAAGACAAACCATGTTGTCATTCCTGAACATCCCCCTTTCTGCTTCACTATCAACTTTGCCACACTTAAGGAAGGAGAGTTTGTTGGAAGTTTGGGAGGAAAGGAAATTCTTCATCACATTACACATTTCTCCTGATGACAAAAACTTTTAGTGGACCTTCCTCGATATTGAAATGCCTGACTTTACCTGGTGGTGACAATGAAGAACAAATGCAAGGTGGGTTTGAATACTTGGGTGCTTAGGCATTTGTGCATGCCTCCACCAAGAACAACCAGAATTCCTTGACAGTTTTTCCAGTTCACCTTAAAATGTTTATTCAGCTTTTAGAACAGTTAGAAACTTGTATTATTCCGAATACTTGAGTTTGACATTCAAACCTTGGCCGCTAGACCCTGCTGCATAGATGGCCCAAATACAGTGGTAAAAAGCAGCCCTTTGGCACAAAAGCCGGGGAAGAGGTTGGGGAAGAGCAGTGTTCTCCTATCCTGCACAGAAATGAGGCCCCCTCCAAACCATTACCAATACTTACACCAAGGCCAAGGAGACTCTGAAAAACAAAAAAGGAAATTAGAACTCATCTTTACTTCCCCAGTCAGTCATTGAGCTGAACAGGAAATTAACAATCAGCAAGAACATCATAGACTACAAAGAATCACAGAATCATAGAATCAAGGAGCTGGAAGAGACCTCATGGGCCATCCAGTCCAACCCCCTGCCAAGAAGCAGGAATATTGCATTCAAATCACCCCTGACAGACGGCCATCCAGCCTCTGTTTAAAAGCTTCCAAAGAAGACCCTCCACCACACTCCGGGGCAGAGAGTTCCACTGCTGAACGGCTCTCACAGTCAGGAAGTTCTTCCTGTGAAGACTACCAATCCACTAGGAAGGAGATTTAGTTGGATGATTTGAAGAAAAGGAGATCCTTGCTCACACTGCACATTTTTTTTCCAGTGACAAACATACTTAGCGGATATTTCTCAATTATAAAACACCCGACTTTCCCTGTTGGTCAGAATGGAAGAAAAACAACAAGGTATGCTTACGGGTCTGTGCAATTGTCCACCACAAACAACAAGAACGCCTTGGTTTTCTTTCAATTTTTCCTAAAAGGATGGTTCACTTTTTGAAACAGACTGCAAAATGTATATCCCGGATGTCTGGGCATAAAATTCTAAGCTCTACCCTTGAGACTAGGCTGTAATGATGTCACAAAAACAAATGCAAGGATTGTCCTTCCTAAAAAAAAAAGCGCTGGAAACGGTAATTGGGCCACAGAAATGCCCTCTCATTGTGCACTGAAAAGAGGCCCTAGGCAAATGATCAGTGATACTCACTAAGAGAGCTTCCGCATCCTGAAAGACAAATACATACAATTACTACCCATTTTTGCGTCAGAAATTATTCACTGTTACAGATGGGGATTGAACAGCTGGGGAGGTAGTTCCTAGGCTAAAAAGAAGATTAGCCACCCAGGAGGTTGCAGGATATGATCTCCTCTTGGTCCTTCCCAATATGGAGATAGCATTACCACCTGGCAGAGCCAAAGGAAGGCTGCTGACTGTTTGCCTCAGACCAAAGCCAAGGAGGTGGCCCACTTCCATTGTTCTCTAAGACAGAGATATCCACCCTGAATAAGAGGGTCAAGTCCAAGCTGTCCAAAGGATGGAAATCCACCACCATCAAACAGAGGCCCATCGGATAGAAAAGGGAAAGAGCAAACAGCTTGAGAATGAAGAAATGAAGAAGAGGCAGATAGACAACCAAATAGGTATTAAATTTTGATGCCAATCGTTTTTTGGTCCAAGGGAGCTAGCAATGTTCACTGGCATTAAAAGGCAGCCTCTATCCCTCTGTCTAGGTATTTGTATTCTCTCTCTTGAAGACTCTGTGATTCCATGACATTTTCTTCATTCCATTTCATGCTCACCCACCAGCAGACACCCATTCCCTGCCTTATTAGAGGCTTTACAACAGAATCAGGGCCCACTTGCTGGGGCATTGCCAGAACTATCCCATCCCAGATGTTGGGCTTGAAATCTTTGGGACTGAGAAGGAACTGCCCTAGCAATCTTACGTGGGTCAGCTCATGAGGGAAAAGATCCAATGGAGAAGCAAGGGATACAGCAATGTATTAGATAAGACATGATTTGCCAGAACACAGAAAAAGATGGCATATACAAATGGAGTGTGACCTCTAAAGTCTTTCCTAGAAATATTGTGGGATTTCATCTACGATGCACCAGCTCCCTCAAATGGGGTGCCAGACCTCATTATGAATACAGCCCCAAGAAGTCCTCTACCTTCTGCTGATCTTGCTTTCCCAGAAGAAAGGGAAGCACTCATCTAAATATCACTAAATCGACAGGAAAAAAAAATAAAAGGTCACCCAGAGAGGTACTTACCGCAGATCTCTTTTTACGCTATTGGAGAAAAGAGTTAGACAATGGTTAGACATTTATTTATTTTCTTTGTTTATTTCAGATGAGAAAGATTAAAAGCAATGATACAACACAGCCTTCTTTCTTTCTGCCACTGACCTTCCGCCCCTTGGATCACAATAGGCTCCCCATTTTGTTTCTTATGTAAGATGGAAAAAGCTAGCTCACTCAGGAGCAGAATCTATCCTCTGGCCCACATACTAATAATACTCAACTTGTGTGTATATATGTCTGTTGGGGATGGTGGTGGTGGTTTGGGTCATGTGTGGAAAGGAAAAAGGACAAGGCACTTCCGCTTTTTCTCCTTCAGCCTTCTAGAGCTGGACACACTGGGAAGCAGCAGTCTCGGAGTGACCGGTAGGGAGTTGAAGGGCAGGGAACCAAATTGGGGGGATTAAACCTAAGCCAATTCCCAGTGTTTACTGGTGTTTTTAAGGAGTATAACTAAAGGTTTGCACAATAAAGCAAGACAAACCATGTTGTCATTCCTGAGCATCCCCCTTTCTGCTTCACTATCAACTTTGTCACACTTAAGGAAGGAGAGTTTGTTGGAAGTTTGGGAGGAAACGAGATTCTTGATCATATTACACATTTCTCATGGTGACAAAAACTTTTAGTGGACCTTCCTCGATATTGAAATGCCTGACTTTACCTGGTGGTGACAATGA
The DNA here is from genome assembly GCF_037176765.1 of Anolis sagrei. NCBI lineage: Eukaryota > Metazoa > Chordata > Lepidosauria > Squamata > Anolidae > Anolis > Anolis sagrei. The sequence continues at coordinate 91,606,977 of NC_090034.1, forward strand.
AGAACAAATGCAAGGTGGGTTTGAATACTTGGGTGCTTAGGCATTTGTGCATGCCTCCAACAAGAACAACAAGAATTCCTTGACAGTTTTTCCAGTTCACCTTAAAATGTTTATTCAGCTTTTAGAACAGTTAGAAACTTGTATTATTCCAAATACTTGAGTTTGAAATTCAAACCTTGGCCGCTAGACCCTGCTGCATAGATGGCCCAAATACAGTGGAAAAAGCAGCCCTTTGGCACAAAAGCCGGGGAAGCCGTTGGGGAAGAGCAGTGTTCTCCTATCCTGCACAGAAATGAGGCCCCCTCCAAACCATTACCAATACTTACACCAAGGCCAAGGCCAAGGCCATCTAGGAGACTCTGAAAAACAAAAGAGGAAATTAGAACTCAGATTTACTTCCCCAGTCAGTCATTGAGCTGAACAGGAAATTAACAATCAGCAAGAACATCATAGACTACAAAGAATCATAGAATCATAGAATCAAGGAGCTGGAAGAGACCTCATGGGCCATCCAGTCCAACCCCCTGCCAAGAAGCAGGAATATTGCATTCAAATCACCCCTCACAGATGGCCATCCAGCATCTGTTTAAAAGCTTCCAAAGAAGGACCCTCCACCACACTCCGGGGCAGAGAGTTCCACTGCTGAACGGCTCTCACAGTCAGGAAGTTCTTCCTGTGAAGACTACCAATCCACTAGGAAGGAGAGTTAGTTGGATGATTTGAAGAAAAGGAGATCCTTGCTCACACTGCACATTTTTTTCCCAGTGACAAACATACTTAGCGGATATTTCTCAATTATAAAACACCCGACTTTCCCTGTTGGTCAGAATGGAAGAAAAACAACAAGGTATGCTTACGAGTCTGTGCAATTGTCCACCACAAACAACAAGAACGCCTTGGTTTTCTTTCAATTTTTCCTAAAAGGATGGTTCACTTTTTGAAACAGACTGCAAAATGTATATCCCGGATGTCTGGGCATAAAATTCTAAGCTCTACCCTTGAGACTGGGCTGTAATGATGTCACAAAAACAAATGCAAGGATTGTCCTTCCTAAAAAAAAAAAAAGCGCTGGAAAGGGTAATTGGGCCACAGAAATGCCCTCTCATTGTGCACTGAAAAGAGGCCCTAGGCAAATGATCAGTGATACTCACTAAGATAGGTTCCGCATCCTGAAAGACAAATACATACAATTACTACCCATTTTTGCGTCAGAAATTATTCACTGTTACAGATGGGGATTGAACAGCTGGGGAGGTAGTTCCTAGGCTAAAAAGAAGATTAGCCACCCAGGAGGTTGCAGGATATGATCTCCTCTTGGTCCTTCCCAATATGGAGATAGCATTACCCCCTGGCAGAGCCAAGGGAAGGCTGCTGACTGTTTGCCTCAGACCAAAGCCAAGGAGGTGGCCCACTTCCATTGTTCTCTAAGACAGAGATATCCACCCTGAATAAGAGGGTCAAGTCCAAGCTGTCCAAAGGATGGAAATCCACCACCATCAAACAGAGGCCCCATCGGATAGAAATGGGAAAGAACAAACGGCTTGAGAAGGAAGAAATGAAGAAGAGGCAGATAGACAACCAAATAGGTATTAAATTTTGATGCCAATCGTTGTTTGGTCCAAGGGAGCTAGCAATGTTCACTGGCATTAAAAGGCAGCCTCTATCCCTTTCTCTAGTTACTCGGATTCTCTCTCTTGAAGACTCTGTGATTCCATGACATTTTCTTCATTCCATTTCATGCTCACCCACCAGCAGACACCCATTCCCTGCCTTATTAGAGGCTTTACAACAGAATCAGGGCCCACTTGCTGGGGCATTGCCAGAACTATCCCATCCCAGATGTTGGGCTTGAAATCTTTGGGACTGAGAAGGAACTGCCCTAGCAATCTTACGTGGGTCAGCTCATGAGGGAAAAGATCCAATGGAGAAGCAAGGGATACAACAATGTATTAGATCAGACATGATTTGCCAGAACACAGAAAAAGATGGCATATACAAATGGAGTGTGACCTCTAAAGTCTTTCCTAGAAATATTGTGGGATTTCATCTACAATACACCAGCTCCCTCAAATGGGGTGCCAGACCTCATTATGAATACAGCCCCAAGAAGTGCTCTACCTTCTGCTGATCTTGCTTTCCCAGAAGAAAGGGAAGCACTCATCTAAATATCACTAAATCGGCAGGAGAAAAAAAATAAAAGGTCACCCAGAGAGGAACTTACCGCAGATCTCTTTTTACGCTATTGGAGAAAAGAGTTAGACAATGGTTAGACATTTATTTATTTTCTTTGTTTATTTCAGATGAGAAAGATTAAAAGCAATGATACAACAGAGCCTTCTTTCTTTCTGCCACTGACCTTCCACCCCTTGGATCACAATAGGCTCCCCATTTTGTTTCTTATGTAAGATGGAAAAAGCTAGCTCACACAGGAGCAGAATCTATCCTCTGGCCCACATACTAATAATACTCAACTTGTGTGTATATGTGTCTCTTGGGGGTGGTGGTTTGGGTCATGTGTGGAAAGGAAAAAGGACAAGGCACTTCCGCTTTTTCTCCTTCAGCCTTCTAGAGCTGGACACACTGGGAAGCAGCAGTCTCGGAGTGACCAGGAGGGAGTTGAAGGGCAGGGAACCAAGTTGGGAGGATTAAACCTAAGCCAATTCCCAGTGTTTACTTGTGTTTTTAAGGAGTATAACTAAAGGTTTGCACAATAAAGCAAGACAAACCATGTTGTCATTCCTGAGCATCCCCCTTTCTGCTTCACTATCAACTTTGTCAGACTTAAGGAAGGAGAGTTTGTTGGAAGTTTGGGAGGAAAGGAGATTCTTCATCACATTACACATTTCTCCTGATGACAAAAACTTTTAGTGGACCTTCCTCGATATTGAAATGCCTGACTTTACCTGGTGGTGACAATGAAGAACAAATGCAAGGTGGGTTTGAATACTTGGGTGCTTAGGCATTTGTGCATGCCTCCAACAAGAACAACAAGAATTCCTTGACAGTTTTTCCAGTTCACCTTAAAATGTTTATTCAGCTTTTAGAACAGGTAGAAACTTGTATTATTCCGAATACTTGAGTTTGACATTCAAACCTTGGCCGCTAGACCCTGCTGCATAGATGGCCCAAATACAGTGGTAAAAAGCAGCCCTTTGGCACAAAAGCCGGGGAAGCGGTTGGGGAAGAGCAGTGTTCTCCTATCCTGCACAGAAATAACGCCCCCTCCAAACCATTACCAATACTAGGTTCTTGTGGTTTTTTTTCAGGCTATAGAGCCATGTTCTAGAGGTATTTCTCCTGACGTTTCACCTGCATCTATGGCAAGCATCCTCAGAGGTAGTAAGGTCTGTTGGAATTAGGACAATGGGTTTATATATCTGTGGAATGGGTGGGGTGGGGCAAGGAGCTCTTCCCTGCTGCAGTCAGGTGTGAATGTCTAGCTGATCACCTTCATTAGCATTTGAAGGCCTGCCTGAGCCTGGGAAAATCTGTTGCTGGGAGGTGTTAATCTGTGCCTGGTTTTTTCCTCTCTGTTGTTTAGCTGTTATAATTTTGGAGTTTTTCAATACTGTAGCCAGATTTTGTTCATTTTCATGGTCTCTTCCTTTCTGTTGAAATTGTCCACATGCTTGTGGATTTCAATGGCTTCTCTGTGTAGTCTGACATGGTGGTTGTTGGTGTGGTCCAGCACTTCTGTGTTCTCAAATAATATGCTGTGTCCAGGCTGGTTCATCAGGTGCTCTGCTATGGCTGACTTCTCTGGTTGAAGTAGTCTGCAGTGCCTTTCATGTTCCTTGATGCGTGTCTGGGCACTGCGTTTGGTGGTCCCTATGTAGACTTGTCCACAGCTGCATGGTATACGGTAGACTCCTGCAGAGGTGAGAGGATCCCTCTTGTCCTTTGCTGAACGTAGCATTTGTTGGATTTTCTTGGTGGGTTTGTAGATTGTTTGTATGTTGTGTTTCCTCATCAGCTTCCCTATGCGATCAGTGGTTCCCTTGAGGTATGGCAGGAACACTTTTCCTCTGAGTGGATCTTCATCTTTACTCTCGTGGCTTGTTCTTGGTCTTGCAGCTCTTCTGATGTCTAAGGTGGAGTATCCATTGGCCTGGAGAGCCCAGTTGAGGTGGTTCAGTTCATCTTGGAGGAGGTGGGGTTCGCAGATTCTTTTTGCACGGTCTGCCAAGGCTTTAATGGTGCTTCTTTTTTGACTTGGGTGATGGTTGGAGTTTTTATGTAGATATCTATCTGTGTGTGTGGGTTTTCTGTAGACGGTGTGACCCAATTGTTGATCTGGTTTGCGGATGACTAGGACATCTAGAAAAGGCAGTCTTCCTTCATTTTCTTTTTCCATGGTGAACTGGATGTTTGGGTGGATGCTGTTAAGATGGTCCAGGAACCTGTTGTGTTCTTCTTCTCCATGGCTCCAAATGGTGAAGGTGTCATCCACATATCTGAACCATATCGTGGGGGTTTTGGTTGCTGTCTCCAGGGCTTGTTTTTCAAAGTGTTCCATGTAGAAGTTAGCTATGACCGGGCTGAGAGGGCTCCCCATAGCTACTCCATCTTGGGGAAGAGCAGTGTTCTCCTATCCTGCACAGAAATGAGGCCCCCTCCAAACGATTACCAATACTTACACCAAGGCCAAGGAGACCCTGAAAAACAAAAGAGGAAATTAGAACTCATCTTTACTTCCCCAGTCAGTCATTGAGCTTGACAGGAAATTAACAATCAGCAAGAACATCATAGACTACAAAGAATCACAGAATCATAGAATCAAGGAGCTGGAAGAGACCTCATGGGCCATCCAGTCCAACCCCCTGCCAAGAAGCAGGAATATTGCATTCAAATCACCCCTGACAGATGGCCATCCAGCCTCTGTTTAAAAGCTTCCAAAGAAGGACCCTCCACTACACTCCGGGGCAGAGAGTTCCACTGCTGAACGGCTCTCACAGTCAGGAAGTTCTTCCTGTGAAGACTACCAATCCACTAGGAAGGAGAGTTAGTTGGATGATTTGGAGAAAAGGAGATCCTTGCTCACACTGCACATTTTTTTCCCAGTGACAAACATACTTAGCGGATATTTCTCAATTATAAAACACCCGACTTTCCCTGTTGGTCAGAATGGAAGAAAAACAACAAGGTATGCTTATGAGTCTGTGCAATTGTCCACCACAAACAACAAGAACGCCTTGGTTTTCTTTCAATTTTTCCTAAAAGGATGGTTCACTTTTTGAAACAGACTGCAAAATGTATATCCCGGATGTCTGGGCATAAAATTCTAAGCTCTACCCTTGAGACTAGGCTATAATGATGTCACAAAAACAAATGCAAGGATTGTCCTTCCTAAAAAAAAAAAAGTGCTGGAAAGGGTAATTGGGCCACAGAAATGCCCTCTCATTGTGCACTGAAAAGAGGCCCTAGGCAAATGATCAGTGATACTCACTAAGATAGGTTCCGCATCCTGAAAGACAAATACATACAATTACTACCCATTTTTGCGTCAGAAATTATTCACTGTTACAGATGGGGATTGAACAGCTGGGGAGGTAGTTCCTAGGCTAAAAAGAAGATTAGCCACCCAGGAGGTTGCAGGATATGATCTCCTCTTGGTCCTTCCCAATATGGAGATAGCATTACCCCCTGGCAGAGCCAAGGGAAGGCTGCTGACTGTTTGCCTCAGACCAAAGCCAAGGAGGTGGCCCACTTCCATTGTTCTCTAAGACAGAGATATCCACCCTGAATAAGAGGGTCAAGTCCAAGCTGTCCAAAGGATGGAAATCCACCACCATCAAACAGAGGCCCCATCGGATAGAAAAGGGAAAGAACAAACGGCTTGAGAAGGAAGAAATGAAGAAGAGGCAGATAGACAACCAAATAGGTATTACATTTTGATGCCAATCGTTTTTCGGTCCAAGGGAGCTAGCAATGTTCACTGGCTTTAAAAGGCAGCCTCTATCCCTTTGTCTAGTTTTTTGTATTCTCTCTCTTGAAGACTCTGTGATTGCATGACATCTTCTTCATTCCATTTCATGCTCACCCACCAGCAGACACCCATTCCCTGCCTTATTAGAGGCTTTACAACAGAATCAGGGCCCACTTGCTGGGCCATTGCCAGAACTATCCCATCCCAGATGTTGGGCTTGAAATCTTTGGGATTGAGAAGGAACCGCCCTAGCAATCTTACGTGGGTCAGCTCATGAGGAAAAAGATCCCATGGAGAAGCAAGGGATACAACAATGTATTAGATCAGACATGATTTGCCAGAACACAGAAAAAGATGGCATATACAAATGGAGTGTGACCTCTAAAGTCTTTCCTAGAAATATTGTGGGATTTCATCTACGATACACCAGCTCCCGCAAATGGGGTGCCAGACCTCATTATGAATACAGCCCCAAGAAGTGCTCTACCTTCTGCTGATCTTGCTTTCCCAGAAGAAAGGGAAGAGTACTCATCCAAATATCACTAAATCGAAAGAAAGAAAAAAAAGGTCACCCAGAGAGGTACTTACCGCAGATCTCTTTTTACGCTATTGGAGAAAAGAGTTAGACAATGGTTAGACATTTATTTATTTTCTTTGTTTATTTCAGATGAGAAAGATTAAAAGCAATGATACAACAGAGCCTTCTTTCTTTCTGTCACTGACCTTCCGCCCCTTGGATCACAATAGGCTCCCCATTTTGTTTCTTATGTAAGATGGAAAAAGCTAGCTCACTCAGGAGCAGAATCTATCCTCTGGCCCACATACTAATAATACTCAACTTGTGTGTATATATGTCTGTTGGGGATGGTGGTGGTGGTTTGGGTCATGTGTGGAAAGGAAAAAGGACAAGGCACTTCCGCTTTTTCTCCTTCAGCCTTCTAGAGCTGGACACACTGGGAAGCAGCAGTCTCGGAGTGACCGGGAGGGAGTTGAAGGGCAGGGAACCAAGTTGGGGGGATTAAACCTAAGCCAATTCCCAGTGTTTACTGGTGTTTTTAAGGAGTATAACTAAAGGTTTGCACAACAAAGCAAGACAAACCATGTCGTCATTCCTGAGCATCCCCCTTTCTGCTTCACTATCAACTTTGTCAGACTTAAGGAAGGAGAGTTTGTTGGAAGTTTGGGAGGAAAGGAGATTCTTCATCACATTGCACATTTCTCCTGGTGACAAAAACTTTTAGTGGACCTTCCTCGATATAGAAATGCCTGACTTTACCTGGTGGTGACAATGAAGAACAAATGCAAGGTGGGTTTGAATACTTGGGTACTTATGCATTTGTGCATGCCTCCACCGGGAACCACAAGAATTCCTTGACAGTTTTTCCAGTTCACCTTAAAATGTTTATTCAGCTTTTAGAACAGTTAGAAACTTGTATTATTCCGAATACTTGAGTTTGACATTCAAACCTTGGCCGCCAGACCCTGCCGAATAGATGGCCCAAATACAGTGGTAAAAAGCAGCCCTTTGGCACAAAAGCCGGGGAAGCCGTTGGGGAAGAGCAATGTTCTCCTATCCTTCATCGAAATGAGGCCCCCTCCAAAACATTATCAATACTTACACCAACGCCAAGGGTACTTAGGAGACCCTGAAAAACAAAAGAGGAAATTAGTACTCATCGTTACTTCCTCAGTCAGTCATTGAGCTGGACAGGAAATTAACAATCAGCAAGAACATCACAGACTTCAAAGAAGACTACCAATCCACTAGGAAGGAGAGTTAGTGGGATGATTTGGAGAAAAGGAGATCCTTGCTCACACTGCACATTTTTTTTCCAGGGACAAACATACTTAGTGGATATTTCTCAATTAGAAAACACCCAACTTTCCCTGTTGGTCAGAATGGAAGAAAAACAACAAGTTATGCTTACGAGTCTGTGCAAGTGTCCACCACAAACAACAAGAACGCCTTGGTTCCTTTTTCCTAAAGGATGGTTCACTTTTTGAAAGAGACTGCAAAATGTATATCCCGGATGTCTGGACATAAAATTCTAAGCTCTACCCTTGAGACTAGGCTGTAATAATGTCACAAAAACAAATGCAAGGATTTTCCTTCCTGAAAACAAGCGCTGGAAAGGGTAATTGGGCCACAGAAGTGCCTTCTCATTGTGCACTGAAAAGAGGCCCTAGGCAAATGATCAGTGATACTCACGCCTACGAGAGGTTCTGCATCCTGAAAGACAAATAGGTTAAATTACTATCCATTTTTGCATCAGAAATTATTCACTGTTACAGCTAGAGATTGAACAGCTGGGGAGGTAGTTCCTAGGCTAAAAAGATGATTAACTACCCAGGAGGTTGCAGGATATGATCTTCTCTTGGTCCTTCCCAATATGGAGATAGCATTACCACCTGGCAGAGCCAAAGGAAGGCTGCTGACTGTTTGCCTCAGACCAAAGCCAAGGAGGTGGCCCACTTCCATTGTTCTCTAAGACAGAGATATCCACCCTGAATAAGAGGGTCAAGTCCAAGCTGTCCAAAGGATGGAAATCCACCACCATCAAACAGAGGCCCCATCGGATAGAAAAGGGAAAGAGCAAACGGCTTGAGAAGGAAGAAATGAAGAAGAGGCAGATAGACAACCAAATAGGTATTACATTTTGATGCCAATCGTTTTTCGGTCCAAGGGAGCTAGCAATGTTCACTGGCATTAAAAGGCAGCCTCTATCCCTTTGTCTAGTTACTCAGATTCTCTCTCTTGAAGACTCTGTGATTGTATGACATTTTCTTCATTCCATTTCATGCTCACCCACCAGCAGACACCCATTCCCTGCCTTATTAGAGGCTTTACAACAGAATCAGGGCCCACTTGCTGGGCCATTGCCAGAACTATCCCATCCCAGATGTTGGGCTTGAAATCTTTGGGACTGAGAAGAAACCGCCCTAGCAATCTTACGTGGGTCAGCTCATGAGGAAAAAGATCCCATGGAGAAGCAAGGGATACAACAATGTATTAGATCAGACATGATTTGCCAGAACACAGAAAAAGATGGCATATACAAATGGAGTGTGACCTCTAAAGTCTTTCCTAGAAATATTGTGGGATTTCATCTACGATACACCAGCTCCCGCAAATGGGGTGCCAGACCTCATTATGAATACAGCCCCAAGAAGTGCTCTACCTTCTGCTGATCTTGCTTTCCCAGAAGAAAGGGAAGAGCACTCATCCAAATATCACTAAATCGAAAGAGAGAAAAAAAAGGTCACCCAGAAAGGTACTTACTGCAGATCTCTTTTTACGCTATTGGAGAAAAGAGTTAGACAATGGTTAGACATTTATTTATTTTCTTTGTTTATTTCAGATGAGAAAGATTAAAAGCAATGATACAACACAGCCTTCTTTCTTTCTGTCACTGACCTTTCGCCCCTTGGATCACAATAGGCTCCCCATTTTGTTTCTTATGTAAGATGGAAAAAGCTAGCTCACTCAGGAGCAGAATCTATCCTCTGGCCCACATACTAATAATACTCAACTTGTGTGTATATATGTCTGTTGGGGGTGGTGGTGGTGGTTTGGGTCATGTGTGGAAAGGAAAAAGGACAAGGCACTTCCGCTTTTTCTCCTTCAGCCTTCTAGAGCTGGACACACTGGGAAGCAGCAGTCTCGGAGTGACCGGGAGGGAGTTGAAGGGCAGGGAACCAAGTTGGGGGGATTAAACCTAAGCCAATTCCCAGTGTTTACTGGTGTTTTTAACGAGTATAACTAAAGGTTTGCACAATAAAGCAAGACAAACCATGTCGTCATTCCTGAACATCCCCCTTTCTGCTTCACTATCAACTTTGTCAGACTTAAGGAAGGAGAGTTTGTTGGAAGTTTGGGAGGAAAGGAGATTCTTGATCACATTACACATTTCTCCTGGTGACAAAAACTTTTAGTGGACCTTCCTCGATATTGAAACGCCTGACTTTACCTGGTGGTGACAAAGAACAAATGCAAGGTGGGTTTGAATACTTGGGTGCTTAGGCATTTGTGCATGCCTCCACCAAGAACAACAAGAATCCCTTGACAGTTTTTTCAGTTCACCTTAAAATGTTTATTCAGCTTTTAGAACAGTTAGAAATGTGTATTATTCCGAATACTTGAGTTTGACATTCAAACCTTGGCCGCTAGACCCTGCTGCATAGATGGCCCAAATACAGTGGTAAAAAGCAGCCCTTTGGCACAAAAGCCGGGGAAGCCGTTGGGGAAGAGCAATGTTCTCCTATCCTTCACCGAAATGCGCCCCCCTCCAAACGATTACCAATACTTACACCAACGCCAAGGGTACTTAGGAGACCCTGAAAAACAAAAGAGGAAATTAGAACTCATCTTCACTTCCTCAGTCAGTCATTGAGCTGGACAGGAAATTAACAATCAGCAAGAACATCACAGATTTCAAAGAAGACTACCAATCCACTAGGAAGGAGAGTTAGTGGGATGATTTGGAGAAAAGGAGATCCTTGCTCACACTGCACATTTTTTTTCCAGGGACAAACATACTTAGTGGATATTTCTCAATTAGAAAACACCCGACTTTCCCTGTTGGTCAGAATGGAAGAAAAACAACAAGGTATGCTTACGAGTCTGTGCAAGTGTCCACCACAAACAACAAGAACGCCTTGGTTCCTTTTTCCTAAAGGATGGTTCACTTTTTGAAAGAGACTGCAAAATGTATATCCCGGATGTCTGGACATAAAATTCTAAGCTCTACCCTTGAGATTAGGCTGTAATAATTTCACAAAAACAAATGCAAGGATTTTCCTTCCTTAAAACAAGCGCTGGAAAGGGTAATTGGGCCACAGAAGTGCCTTCTCATTGTGCACTGAAAAGAGGCCCTAGGCAAATGATCAGTGATACTCACGCCTACAAGAGGTTCTGCATCCTGAAAGACAAATAGGTTAAATTACTATCCGTTTTTGCATCAGAAATTATTCACTGTTACAGATGGAGATTGAACAGCTTGGGAGGTAGTTCCTAGGCTAAAGAGAAGATTAGCCACCCAGGAGGTTGCAGGATATGATCTTCTCTTGGTCCTTCCCAATATGGAGATAGCATTACCACCTGGCAGAGCCAAGGGAAGGCTGCTGACTGTTTGCCTCAGACCAAAGCCAAGGAGGTGGCCCACTTCCATTGTTCTCTAAGACAGAGATATCCACCCTGAATAAGAGGGTCAAGTCCAAGCTGTCCAAAGGATGGAAATCCACCACCATCAAACAGAGGCCCCATCGGATAGAAAAGGGAAAGAGCAAACGGCTTGAGAAGGAAGAAATGAAGAAGAGGCAGATAGACAACCAAATAGGTATTACATTTTGATGCCAATCGTTTTTTGGTCCAAGGGAGCTAGCAATGTTCACTGGCATTAAAAGGCAGCCTCTATCCCTTTGTCTAGTTTTTTGTATTCTCTCTCTTGAAGACTCTGTGATTGCATGACATTTTCTTCATTCCATTTCATGCTCACCCACCAGCAGACACCCATTCCCTGCCTTATTAGAGGCTTTACAACAGAATCAGGGCCCACTTGCTGGGGCATTGCCAGAACTATCCCATCCCAGATGTTGGGCCTGAAAGCTCTGGGACTGAGAAGGAACCGCCCTAGCAACCTTATATGAGTCAGCTCATGAGGAATAAGATCCAATAGAGAAGGAAGGGATGCAACAATGTACTACATCAGACACAATTTTCCAGAATGCAGAAAAAGATGGTATATAAATGGAGTGTCACCTCAGAATCCTTTCCTAGAAATATTGTGGGATTTCATCTGGGATACACCAGCTCCGCCCAATGGGGTGCCACGCTTCACTACCTTGTGTTGTTCTTGCTTTCCCAGTCAGTCATTGAGGTGGAAAGGAAATTAACATTCACCAAGAACATCATAGACTACAAAGACTATCCACTAGGAAGGAGAGTTAGTTGGATGGTTTGGAGAAAAGTAGCTTGTTGCATACACTGCCCATTCCCCCCCCCCCCCCCAGTGAAACAGATTTTTTTCAAACAGATTACAAAATGTATATTTTGAATGTCTGGACATAAAATTTTAAGCTCTGCCCTTGAGACTATGCTATAAATGATGTCATGAAACAAATGCAAGGATTGTCCTTCACAAAAAATGTGAGGAGGGTATTTGGGGCACAAAAGTCAAAGAATCAAAGAGTTGGAAGAGACCTCATGGGCCGTCCAGTCCAACCCCTCTGTCAAGAAGCAGGAATATTGCATTCAAATATTCCTGCTTCTTGGCAGAGGGATTGGACTGGATGGCCCATGAGGTCTCTTCCAACTCTTTGATTCTTTCACTTTTGTACCCCAAATACCCTCTCATTCTGCATTGAAAGGAGGCCCTTTTCAAATGATTAGCGATACACATGGGCAAATTGTCGATGAGAGGTTCCGCATTCTGAAAGACAAATAGGTACACTTTCTACCCATCTTTTCTTAATAAATTATTCACTGATACAGATGGAACAGCTGGAGAGGTACGTCCTAGGCTAAAAACATGACTGGCTAGGTCCTTTCCAATAAGGAGATAGCATCAAATCCCGTGCATGACCAAGGGAAAGCTGCTGGCGGTCTGCCTCAGACCAAAGGCAAGGAGTTGGCCCACTTCCATTGCTCTTTAAGAGAGAGAAATCCAGCCTGAACAAAAAGATCAAGCCCAAGCTGTCCAAGGGAGGCAAATCCATTATCACCAAGCACAGGCCCCATAGAATACAACAGGGAAAGAGCAAACTCCTTAAGAGTGAAGAAATGAAGAATAGGTAGCCAAACAACCGAATAGGTATTAAAGGTTGATTTTGTTTGTTTGTTTCAGGAGCGACTTGAGAAACTGCAGATTGCATCTGGTGTGAGGGAATTGGCTGTTTGCAAGGACGTTGCCCAGGGTTGATGACAAAAGCTTTTTGGTACAAGGGAGCTAGCAATATTCACTGGCATTAAGCTTTTAGATCCAAGGAAACTATAATTGCTGACATTAAAAGGCTACTGCTAGCAACTGAAAAAAGGGAAATGTGTAATTATTCCCTCTCCTGAAGACTCTGACTCCAGGATATTTTCTTTGTTGTATTTCATTAGATGCTTTACAACAGCATAAGGGACCACCTACTGGGATGTTACCAGGGTCATCCCTTCTCAGATGTTGTTCTTGAATCCTCTGGAACTGAAAAGGAACTGTCCTATCAGTCTGAAGACCTTATCAGATTATCTTCTGGCTCTGTTTCCCAAGTGCACAGAAATGGAGCCCCATGAGATTCCCCCCCCCCCCCCCGAGACCATCAGTGATGTAAAGGCTTGGCTAGATTTTTAATGACAGCACCAGGGCTTTTCCATTGGGACATCACTGAGGCCTTCCAGTCTCAGATTTTCTTCTTGAAATCTTTGGAAGAGGGATGGCACTTTCCTAGCAACATTATATGGGCCAGTGTGAACGAACCAATAGAGAATGACAGGATGGGCAACAGTTCATTGAATCTGATACACATTCTCAAAATATAAGAAAAGATGGCATATATGTTGGGTGCCAGCTTCTAAGACTTTCCCAGAAAGTACTGTAGTCCTTCAGTGCTTCAAAATGGTGTGTCAGAAATGAATGTAGCCCCACTTCTTGATTTTGCTTTCCCTGAGAAAAAGAAATAGGATTATTTCAATTATCTCTGAATATTAAGAAAGCTTGTGTACTTACTGGAGATCTCTTTTCTCGTGTAGTCTATTTGAGAAAAGAATTAGAACAATAGTTAGACTTTTTTGTAGTGTACATATGAAATCATTTTTTAAAAAAGAAAATACCAAATAGAGACATGTTCATTTATTTCTCCCACTGGATTCTCCTCTTTCCTTGGATTAAAGTAAATTCCTCATTTCATTTGTTATATAATAGAGAAAAATCCAGCCAAGTGAGGAGCACCATCCATTACATGGAGAACAGAATTATCCATGTCTCCACTTTAAGGGTTTTTAAGGATACACTGAAGACAAAAAGTACAGGTTTACTGAGCACTCCATTTTTTCACCCATAGCAAGTTGGACCTGGGTAGGCATTGGGTTGAATGTACACTATCATATAATCCAGATTATCAAATCAGATAATCCACATTGTCTGCTTTGAACTGGATTAAATGAGTCTCCACTGCCATATAATCCAGTTCAAAGCAAATAATGTAGATTTTATATGGCAGTGTAGATGGGGTCTGGGAGAATAGGAGAGGACACTTTATGGCCCCATCTACAAAGCGATATAAAATCCAGATTATCTGATTTGATTTGGATTATATAGCATTGTAGACTCATATAATCCAGTTCAGATAATGGGGATTATCTGCTTTGATAATCCGGATTGTATGGCAGTGCAGATCCAACCATTGAGTGGTTGAGATATAGGAGAGTTAAGGGGCATGAAACCAAATAACTATTCTATGTCTGCTCAGATTTTTAGGGAGTGAAACTGAAAAAATGGTATATCAATCAATTTAGAATCTCAAAACAGAGAAATAAGCATTACAGGTACAATAAAAAAAACATGAAGAAAGAGTGGGGACAGAGAGAGAGACAATGGCAGAAACATTCAGTTGGACGAATACTTTAATCAGGATGCAGTCAGAAACTTCCACTAGTGGGTACCATTTCTAATGAAATAGGCATTTGTTCAACTCCTGCATCTAATGAAAACTTTAGAGCATTTAGCAGGCAAGCAGGTGCTCTTTCTTTATTTGCTTGTGGTTTTTAACATGGTTGCAATTTGTCTAATTGCTTTTGGTGGCACTTTGTTTGAATGACTGTAAATCATTTTCGGTCCTATGTTGGAAAACACACAGGATAATAAACTAACTAACAAAGATGCAAGAACAAATAAATTACCTTTTGATGTTTCTAAAAGAGAAATGAAGATTCTTCCTCTACTTAGTCCACTTCTTAACTCCAGTCATACTCACTCTAATTCTGGGATTAAGAAATGGACTAAGAGTACTGGGATAGTGAAAAAATATCTGAATCCAAGAAAAGGCAGACTGATAATGTCAAGCCAAAGATTTTTCATATCCATTCATTAGCAATACTGTACTCACTTCGACCTGTAAGAGAGAATAAAGAGGCAGACAATTAATTTCAGACAACTCCCAGCATTCATTTTCTAACCCCAGCTGTTTTCCCCCTAATTCCAGCTACATGTTGGCTGGTGCAGGAAAAGAAAATATCTGACTCCAAGAAAAGCCACACAAGAGAAGGGCCACCAAGTTAGCACCTTTTATCTTGTTGCTTTCCCACAATATCAGCCAGATTTCATTTTAAATTTTAAATATAGGTGTTTTAATTGTTAGCCGGCTTAAGACCCTATGTGGAGAAAGGTGGAGCAGAAATGATGATGGTGGTGGTGGTGGTGATAATTGGCTTTCACTGTCAGACAGTTAATTTCAATTTATTTTCTTTTTGTTTATTCACTGGTGCCTTTAGCACTCCCACAGGGGTTGAACCAAACCTAGTCAAGGTTTATTCAGGAAATACATAAACAATTTAAATACTGATAGTCACCAAATTAAGACCATCTTCAATCTACCCTGGGAAATAGATGGGACAATACACAAATGAACAAAAACAAATAAATACTCACTGGCATTGTGGTGAATGTCTAAAAGAGAGAAATGAACAGTTATTCCTTTTCTAATTTCAGCCAAACTCAGAGTTGAGCCATTGGCATTCATGGTACTATAGACACATCTACACTGACTATTTCATGAACTGTTTAGTGCTGTGGCAGCTCAACTATAAATGGAAATGATCCAGGTTAATATGAGCAAAGGTCAACTAAATGGAGCTTTGACATGGCCATCCTGTATTCCATGGGCTTGAGTAATCTGGGGATCCTGGATGACATGTCATTCATAGTCATCATACCCATTCATCTCATCATGGCAGCCAGCATGTGAGACATAGATCATGCTTGTCACTCATCCCCTGAAGTGATGCTGGCTGCAAAAATGAGGTGATTGGAGAAGGGAATGGAGAGAAAAGGGGGTAATTTCTTCTCTCCCTCCTTTCCCATCCTATGTCACTCTGACACTCTAGTTGACATCACTCCAGGTGACAAGCAACCAAAACATTCCACATAAAGCCACTAGCTGCTGTGATAAGAACAAAAGTGTGGTAAATGTGGCCGTCTGACATTGACAACAGTCTGGACTCCTTCCCACCTCCATAGCAGCTGTAAGACTGGTGGTCTAAACCATTCTGGGAATGATCAGGTATTCATTACAATGAATCAACCCTGGGATGAGTGCATTGACTTAGGCATTGCTAACTTGAATATTGTAAATACTGATAAGACTGTTCTACCTATTTCTAAATCTTGAATCAGCCACAGTCCACAAAATTAGTGATCAGTTCTCTGTATGATTACCACCACCACTCTTTCAACACTTCAATTGTTTTGAGTTTCACATCAAATGAAAAACATAAGATTAAATAGATGAACAAAATGAAATGAAATCAAAGATTAAATAAGCCAAAAGGAGGACTTCCATAAGAAAGTCTTCTGCCCATTTGCATTTCCAACACTCACCATGCCGCCAGGCATGCTGGTTCCAGACTGAAATATAAAAATAGTCAATTAGTACTTCCTAGTTCAAAAGGGTCTTGAATCAAAAGGCAGGGAATGGCCACCATCTCCAACAAACAACAAAAATAATTGCTAGTGTTTAGAAAGGTAAATGTGGCTCTGACATACATATCTTCTGCAAAAAAAAAAAAAGATCTCACTAGTATTTTCAGTGCAAGATTTCCAGATTTAGGAACTATTTCAAAAATAGACTGGGTGTTTGGAAAAGAGAGTATAAATCAAATAGATGATTTAACACAAAAGAAGTTAATATTCTACTACCAATCTGTCCAATTAGATTAAAGTGTTCACTGTACTCAGAGCCATTGGTATTAATGATCATGGATTAGGAATGCCCAACTGAAAGCTCATGGATTGAAGGAGTGTGCTGGTTTAGGTGTGTACTTACATATGTGTATTGTATAACAGTAATTAAAACAATAAAGCTTCAGGTAAAGTAGCATTAATATTGAAGTAGCATTAATATTGAAGACTTCAGTTCAAAGTATGGAACAAGCCTTCACTGAAAAAGATGAGTGGACCAACATTCTACTAATAGCTCATCTACATTGAACATGATCTTCCTAGCCTTCAGATTTCAGGGAATGCATTAATGTCTAAAGGTAAAAATGACCCAAACTGACCTCTCCAGGTCTAAAGATGTTCTATTTCAGAGGCTATTTCGTATACTTCTACCCCGCCCTTCTCAACCCCTGAGGGGGGACTCGGGGCGGCTTACAAAAAGGCACATCTTGGTGCCTGCACAAATACAATAACATATAAACCAGCAATTAAATGGTCAACAATTAAAAACAATTAAAACAACAATATATCACACAATCAATAGCCAATCCCAGACGCAGCGTTCGCCACTCAGAGTTCATATTTCGTTCAACCTTGTCCAGTTCCTATCCATCGTCACAGTCCCTTATTCATCTGCCAGATTGCCCGAACGCCTGGTCCCACATCCATGTTTTTAATTTCTTTCTGAAGGAAAGGAGGGATGTTGCTGATCTGATCTTCCCGGGGAGTGAATTCCATAAGTGAAGGGCCAACACTGAGAAGGCCCTGCTCCTCGTCCCCGCCAATCTCACTTGTGACAGAGGCGGGGTCAAGAGCAGGGCCTTCCCAGAGGATCTCAGACTCCGAGATGAGACGTAAAGGGAGATGCGTTCAGACAGATACGCTGGGCCGGAACCATATAGGGTTTTGTAAGTCAAAACCAGCACTTTGAATTGTGCTCGGAACTGGATATTCCACATTACATGCATGTGTGCCTTCAAGTCATTCCTGATTTACATTGAATATTTCTTGGCAAGATTTATTTAGATATCCCGTATAGACTACTGCAACGCTCTCTACGTGGGGTTGCCTTTGAAGACTGCTCAGAAGCTTCAAATGGTCCAGCGTTCGGCAGCCAGGTTGCTAACAGGAGCGGCACTCAGGGAGCATACGACTCCTCTGTTGCACCAACTCCACTGGCTGCCAGTTTGCTACCGGGCACAATTGAAAGTGCTGGTGTTAGCCTATAAAGCCCTAAACGGTTCTGGCCCTACTTACCTCTCCGAACGCATCTCCTCCTATGAACTGACTAGGACACTAAGATCATCTGGGGAGGCCCTGCTCTCTGTCCCACCTGGCGGGGACGAGAGACAGGGCCTTCTCAGTGTTGGCCCCTTGGCTGTGGAATGCCCTGCCTACAGATATCAGATCGGCCCCCTCCCTGCTGGCGTTTCGGAGGAAAGTGATTTCTTTTTGTGATTTTTAAAAGCATGTATGGGTACGGTAAAGGTAAAGTATTCCCCCTGACATTAAGTCCAGTTGTTTTTGACTCTGGGGTGTGGCACTCATCTTCATTTCTAAGCCGAAGAGCTGGAGTTGTCCAAAGACACCTCCAAGGTCATGTGGCCAGCATGACTGCATGGAGCGCCGTTACCTTCCTGCCAGAGTGGTACCTATTGATCTACTCACATTTGCATGTTTTCGAACTGCTAGGCTGGCAGAAGCTGGGCCTAACATGGGGAGCTCACACCGCTCCCATTCAAACCTGCAACCTTTTGATCAGCAAGTTCAGCAGCTCAGTGGTTTAACCCACTGTGCCACTGGGGTAATGTATGTCAAAATACAGTTTCTGTCATCCTTTGTGGAAGACCTAACTTAATGAAAACTTGAGAATCATGATATACACAGTGAGAGTGAAGGAGGTCAACACTGCAATCCCTCAGCGGAAATCCATTAAAGGATTTCCGTAAGAAATTATTCTGCCTAGAATTAAGTGATTAAGTACATCAAACTCATTAACATTCTCCCTTTCTAGTGTTCCCAGTCTCTACTGAAAGATGATGGTGCACACAGTATGCAACCACTCTCAAACCCTCTGGAAAGAACTTCCAGAGCAGATGATGGAGATGCTTTTAAAAAGGTTTTTAACAGTCTTCTAGTTTAATTCTCTTTTAACCTTTGTATTAATTGCTTTTAATTCTGCTTTGATTTAATGGTAATAAACAATTTTTAACCCTATGCTAAGAAACAAATAGGATAATACACAAACAAAACAAAAAACAAATACTGTATTTACTCGAATCTAATGCTCACCTTTTTGGTTAAATTACTTTGCCAAAATTAGGGTGCACATTAAATTCGCATAATAAGGTAATCTTAGTTCTGAGCCAAAGCAATTGGGGAAGCTGCTTCAGAAGTAACTGGAAATTCTGTTTGAGGGATGCTATCTGTAATTTAATTGTCACAGCTCAATGCTATGTAATCCTGGGATTTGTAGTTTATTGAGGCATCCACATTCTTTGGCAGAGACGGCTCAAGGTTGTATCAAAGTACAGCCCCCATGATTCCATAGCATCAAACCAAGGCAAGTTAAAGTGGATTCATTTCACAGCATAGATGCACCCAAGGTTGCTTTTCCATTGCTAAAACTTTGGTGTTCCAACACAATTTTTTTAAGAACTCTAAGCAGGCAGCAACTGAAATGGCCAAATTACAGAGAGTGCATCTTTTGCTGTTGCACATGACATTCATCAGCAAACGCTTTTTTTGGTTTCAGGGTTTTGGAAATTGAGGTGTGCATTAAATTGGTGGCGCATTAGACTTGAGTAAATATGGATAAATACTTACTGGCAGTTGAATAACTTCTCCCTCCTAAAAGAAAGAAATTAGCAATTATTTCTCTTCTTATTCCATTTCAAAATCTCAGCCATTCTCCTCTTATTTCTAGCTGGGAGGAGGTTGAGTCAGGAAAAGAAAACCTCCAAATCCAAGAAAAGGCAGACAAAAAGAATTGGACACCCAGGGAGCACCCTTTCTCTTCTTGGTTTTCTTCAGCATTTTTCCCTTATTAATCCATTCACCGTGCTCGCTGAATGTGCATCCAGATACACAACCTAGCGTGCATTTTCACTGGCATGTTTAGTGCAAGGGGGGTCCAAATTTGTGCCATGGTGGTAGCACAACCCATGGACTGATGTGGAAAAATGCTGCTTTGAGATGCATTAACAGAAATTGTGGGATACTCAGAATTTTCCCCCAAACTCTGGAGTAAACCACAAATTCAAGCACGTGTATCAACTGAGCCTCTTCCTATTTAGGAAGTGGGCACTGCAGGACACACCGACATTCCATATTCCCTAGGCTTGGGGAGCTCAAAGACTGTAGATGACAATTACTTTGATTCCCTTGATCTAGAGTTTTTGGGGGGTTTTTTGGTCGTGTCAGGAGCGACTTGAGAAACAGCAAGTCGCTTCTTGTGTGAGAGAATTGGCCGTCTGCAAGGACGTTGCCGAGGGGACGCCCGGAGCTGATAGAGGGAGCTCATCCACCTCTCCCCGGATTTGAACCTGCGACCTGTCGGTCTTCAGTCCTGCCGGCACAGGGGTATAACCCACTGCACCACCGAGGGCTCCTGGAGTTTTTGTTGCCCAGCACATATGAAAATGGTGCTGTTTGTAACTTCGCACCTGGAATGATGGTATCCTGAGTTACAAGTCTTTTGTCAATTAGTGAAGTGAGGTGGGTATCTTGATCTATGAGTGAATTGGTCAATTGGTGAAGGGAGGTGGGAAAGGAGGAGTTATTTCTTCTTTCCTTTCTGCTCTCTTTCACATCAATCACCTCATCGCTCTGGATATCATCACTCCAGGCAGAGAGTGATGAACAGACAGCATAATTTTCAGGCCCAGTCAGCACCGCAAGCTTGCATTAAGGCTGGCCTTCGCTATCAGCCAATAAATATTGTTTTATTTTGTACCATTTATTTTTCCTGTTGAGATTTAGGAAGGTGTATTTAAGTCTTTGGAAGTGTGATCTATTCCTCCAATTAGAGAATGCCTTTAGTAACACTGTTGGGGGATAGGCACATGGTTGAGTGGGGATTCAAACTCTGGTTTCCCAATATCTTAGTTGGATACTTAAACCATTACATCACATCAGATCACTCTAAAATGTAAACTATCTTCAATCCTATGCTAGGAAACAGATGGGATAATACACAAACAAATAAAAAGAAACAAATACTCACAGGCGTTGTATAAGTGTATGTATACTAAAAGAGAGAAATGAAAAGTTATTTCTCTTCTAATTCAGTTTTCTAGTCTCAATTATCCCTCCCCCAATTCTAGTTGCAAATGGTCTGGAGCAGGAAAAGAAATGATCTGAATCCAAGAAAAGGCAGACAAAAGGAGCCTGTCCAGGAAGCAGCCTTTCTACATTTCTCTGGTTCACTAATCAACCACAGAGGTGAAAATGTATGTATGTATTTTATGTATCATTCTCAGTTCAAGATGGACACCCATTCCCTCACTTGTTTATCCATACTGTGATTTGGAGATGGGTTCCAATCATGGCAATGGTAAAATCACAACTAAAGCAACAATGCTGAATACAAAACATATTTTTTTGTATTTACTCAAGGATTCATTCTTCGTGGGAACCCACTGAAACCAGATCCCCCTTGGGTGGACTGATTTCCAGGCTCAAATCTAAAACTATAAAACTCCACAATGTAAAATCAGTTTGTGTTTTGTCAAATGTGTTATGAAGGCATGTTTCCATTTTCAAACACGTGGCTTTGCACTCTCATCAGAAAAGAAAGACTCTGAAATCTATGGGGAAGCTATGAAGGATGGTAAGTGTCCTGGAATTATACACTGACATGTTGATCATTCTAAATGATTAGCAATACTTGTGAGTAAACTAGAAGCAACAGTCAGCATTCAGTCTAGAAGATAAAAGTGTGCAATTCCAACTAATCCTTGATTCACTGATCAAGCACAGAGGCAGAGAGGAGCTCAAAGTAGAGGCAGACAATGCATTTCAGACACCTCCCAAGATTGCAACATATTTGCCCATTTTATATTCACAGTGAGATACCCAGACTGGATCTACACTGCCACATGATACAGTTTCAGAATGCAGTTTCATTGAACTGGATTATATAGCAGTGTAGATACAACCACATTCCTTCAACTCAAAGATCTTTCTCATGTCAATTCGGTAGCAATACTCACTGTCATTGTACTGTCCTAAAATAGAGAATAAAGATACAAGACATTATTCTCCTTCTTGAAGGAGAGACAGACAATACATTTCAGACACTTCCCAGGATTCCAGGGCTTTGGTGTATTTCCCCATTTTATGTATAATAGTTCAAAACAGACATTCTGTCACCTGTTCCCAGAGGAGCTTTTGGAGTCAGCAGGTTAAGACAGAGATTTCTTGAAATTAACTGTTATCTTTCAGAAAATGTTTAAATGTCTCTTGTGATTGGCACAGACAAAGAAATGAGCAGTTATCTCTATTCTTAGGATGGATCTATACTGCCATATAATCCAGATTATCTGACTTGAACTGGATTATATGGCAATGTAGACTCATATAATGCAGGTCAAAGCAGAGGATTATCGTCTGATAATTATATTATATAGCAGTGTACATACAGCCCCAATGCCATTCCCAGCCATTCCCCCAGCTGCAAATAGACTGGGGCTTGAAATGATCTGAATTCAAGAAAAAACAGACAGGAGGAACTACCCAGCTAGGGAGAACTCTTTTTCTTCTTGCTTTTCCACTACAGCAAGATTTTCTTATCAATCTATTCGCAATACTCACTCTTTGTGGAGGCTGATTAACAACATAGAAGAGAGGAAAGAAAACAAGACATTAGTAACTTTCTTGAAGCAAAAGCAGAGAACTGAGAACAGAGACTCATCCGGTTTATTCCCAGACTTCTCTTAGGCTGGATCTACACTGTCCTGTATTGCAGGATCTGATTCCAGATTCCAGATTCCCCGTTTATCTTAGATTATCTGGCAGTGTAGACTCATATAATTCAGTTCAAAACAGATAATCTGATATCAGATCCTGGGATACAAGGTAGTGTAGATCTATAGCCATGGATAATTCAGGAACTATATAAACAATTATATAAGTCTACACTGCCATACAATCCAGTTCAAAGCAGATAACCTGGATTTTATTTGGCAGTGTAGGAGGAGCCAAGGTTTGCTGCAACCACTATAAAGGCCTCTAGAAGATGCTTTCTGAGCAGATGAGGACAGCTTTCTTTTTTTACTTGTGGCTTTTAACAGTCTTGTAGTTTAATTGTCTTTTAACTGCCTCTTGAATAGCTTTCAATCATGTTTTAATTTCATGACAGCAAGCCATCTTCAATATAATGCTGGGAAATAGATGGAATAACACACAAACAAATAAAAACAAGCAACTCACCACCATTTGATAGGACATCTAAAAGAAAGAAATGAACAGTTATGCCTCTTCTGAGTACATTTTGTAATCCCAGCCATTATCATCCTAATTTTATCTAGGGGTGGGCCAGAAAATATCTGAAGCCAAGAATAGGCCCATAAAATGAGGCGTCCCCTTTCCCTTAGTTTTCCAAACATCCAGTTTTTCTTACAGTTCATTTGCATTACTCAGGCCCCTTCTACGCTGCCATATAAAATCCAGATTATCTGCTTTGAACTGGATTATATAGCAGTGTAAACAAATATAATCCAGTTCAAAGCAGATAATGTGAATTATCTGCTTTGATAATCTGAATTATATGGCAGTGGAGACGGGGCTTCACTCAAGCATTCTTAAAGCAAAGGCAAAGAAGGGACTGAACACCCATCCCAGAATCCTGATATTTACTGACACTGGATCTAAACTGCCATATAATCCAGGTTATTTTATTTGAATTGGATTATATGAGTCTACACTGCTACATAATCAGGTACAAAGCAAATAATCTGGCTTTTTATGTCAGTGTAGATGGGGCCTGAGTTCCTCAGAGAGTAAATGGGTCTGGTTTTTAGAAAGACCATAATGTAGAAAAGCTGCCTTCCAAGGAAAAATGGGCACATAGGCCCCATCTACACTGCCATATGAAATCCAGATTATCTGCTTTGAAGTGAATTATCTGGTAAAAGGTAAAGGTTGTCCCCTGACATTAAGTCCAGTCATGTCTGACTCTGGGGTGTGGTGCTCATCTACATTGCTAAGCCAAAGAGCCAGCGTTGTCCGTAGACACCTACAAGGTCATGTGGCCAGCATGACTGCATGGAGCGCCGTTACCTTCCCGCCAGAGCGGTACCTATTGATCTACTCACATTTGCATGTTTTCAAACTGCTAGGTTGGCAGAAGCTAGGGCTGACAGCGGAAGCTCACGCCGCTCCCCGGAATCGAACCTGGTAGTGCAGACTCATATAATCCAGTTCAAAGGAAATAATGTGGATTATCTACTTTGATAATCTGCATTACATGACAGTGTAGAAGGGGCCTGAATTATATGACACTGCCCTATAATCCAGTTCAAATCATATCATATGGATTATATATGGCAGTGTAGAAGGAGCCTCAGACTGCTGAATAAATCCATTATGTCTGTTGGGGTTAATGAGGGCAATGTTAACTTGGATACTAATTACACCAATAACAAATAAAAGGGGTTATAAACCATTGTGCCAGTATGGATTAAGAATACTCACATCAGTTCTTCCTTCTCCCAAGCCCTACATTTCAAAGGAGGAGAAAAAGAAAGAAATATTTCACCACACTTTCCAAATCAAGTCATTTAACCACAGGATACATACATTTCCTCTCTGTTCTACAGCTGAGATCCCCAATATAATTCCGTTGAGCTCAATGCTCAAGAAGCAAGTAGTCATATTTTTGACACATGTGCATGAAAATTCCCTGGCTGGCTCTACGTGTTAGTATTAAATTGGATCTCATCACACTAGAGTGTGGATCCACTTTAAATCCAGTTTCCACCTCCTATAGAATTCTGGAGTCTGTAGTTTAGGGAGGGGTCTTTAAACTGCTAGGCCAGAGAGGTCTAGTGCAGAGTTTCTCAAACTGTGCTCCTCCAGATGCCGTGGACATTAGATCCCACAATTTCTAACAGCTGGTAAGCTGGCTGGGATTTCTGAAAGCTGGACGAGCACCATTTGAAAAACACTGGTTTAGAGTGATGAGGTTGTCAATGCAGTTTGACACCATTTTAACTGCCATGGCTCAATGCAAAGGATTCCGGAGATTGTAGCTTGGTGAGGCAACATAACTCTTTGGTGGAAAAGTTTAAAGACCTTGCAGAAGTACCACTCCCATGAATCTGTAGATCGAGCCATTGTTGTTAAAGTGGCTGTATTATTTCTGCAATGTAGATGCACCCCTTGCTCTGCTATTGACTCAGGGAGCTTCCAGACATGACTTAAAAGTATGCTGGTGTGGATTTTTAAAACCTTGCTTTGTTATTGCACAACACTGTGTACATCCAGCTGCCAATATGCCTCCTTTCTGTGATTAACAGCCTCATCTTAAGAGAGCACTGTTGGATCCACTTTAAATCCAGTTTCTGACTCCTGCAGAATTCTGGGGGTTGTAGTTTAGTGAGGCCCAGGGCCTGTCTGGCTGAGCTATTTAAAATCCCCTCCTGAACTACAAGCCCAGAATTCTACAGGAGGCAGAAACTGGATTTAAAGTGGATCAATGCTCTCGTGTGATGAGGTCCTTCATTTCTTCCCTTCTTCAATTTATTTCTAAAGGGAAATCAGATCATGGGATATAGGGGCAGTGTGGAAGGGTCCTTATGGAGGGGATGTGGTTTTAAAAAGGGAATTTTCAGAGATGTTCCCAGTGCCTATATGTCATGAATTACTGCCATATTGGCCTATTTCTGCAGTAGGCCTATGTTCACAGAGAATGCTGATTGTTTGAGGAATCAGTGCTCCAAAAAAGAAGTTACTATTCAAGGATAACAGTATATCCGGACAAAACCAGCTAGCTGTTGGCTAGTTAGAACCCCCAAGTTTCCCAGTCGCTCTGAAGCCATGTTTGTAACAGACTAACAGATAAGATACAGTCATGGTCAGAGAACAATGGACTATAGTTATGTTATAGTTGTGCCATTGTTAGGATCCCACGTGTGCTATAATGTCAGTCAAAATCATAAACAACTAATGAACAACTGTATAGCTAACTTAGACCAATGAAATGATTGGTCTTTGGGAACCAATGAAAATGTATATTCCATTTACTATAAATGCTCTGCAGCCCCATTGGAGGTTGCGACAAACCCTTTGATTGCATCCCTGTATGCTTGTTTGTCGTTATTGTATGGCCACACAATAAATAGTTTTTTGCAGTTTAAAAGATTCAACTTTCGTGGTGTCCATCCTTGGCCTCCCTATTAGAAAGGGGGCTTCTGCCTTTTTAGGAAATATTTTGGTTTCTTTGCCCCTACACTTACACTGCCATATAATCCAGGTTATTAAATCAGATAATCTACATTATCCACTTTAAACTGGATAAAATGAGTCTACACAGCCAAATAATCCAGTTAAAAGCAGATAATCTGAACTTTATATGGCAGTACAGAAGGGGCCTGAGGCACCTTCCACACAGCTATATAAATAAAATCCACATTGAACTGGGTTATATGACAGTGTGGACTCAGATAATCCTGTTCAAAACAGATATTGTGGATTATCTGACAATATACTGGGTTATATGGCTGTGTGGAAGGACTCCGAGTCACTCCTAAATGATAGAGAAACTAATGTAGGAAATTCACCATCAGGTTTCAATACTTACAGAAGCAAGACTAAAAGCAGTAGCCTGAATTTTAAAAGAAATATTAAAAACATTATTTCTACTTAACTAAGCAGTAATAGAGAAAATATTCTGTATCTGAAATACTTTATATATTTCTGATTGAAATTTGCAGAAATGATATTGGACAGCCTATTCCTCCTCCATGTGCACATTATTTTTCACTGAGCTCCTCGAACAGGAAAGGAAATAGAAACTATCTATTTTGGGCTGAGATTTATGACATAGGATACAAAGAATGCCTGTTTCCACCTTTAAAAAGAAAAACTCACCTTCTTCCTTCCCTTGATTTCTAAAGGGAAGGACTATTCAAAATGATCTTTGCATGCCAGGATTTATCAAGTTCGCTTGGTTTATCAGAGCAACCAAGAAGTTAAAATGAAGAAAAGAGGATAAACCAAGTACAGTACATGATTTAACACATAAGAAGCCAATGTGATATTCAATGAAGTTCAAAAAATTCACTATACTCAGAGGAGAACCATTGAAATTAATGGTGGTGGCTTAAGAATGACCAACTGAAAGCTTATGGATTTAATTAGTGTACTGTTTCAGATGTGTGCATGGACTGGATCCACACTGTGATATAATGCAATTTGAAACTGCATTATGTGGTCAGTGTAGACCCATATCATGCAGTTCAATGCAAATAAATATGGGTCCACATTGACCATGCACTGCAGTTCCAAACTGCATTATATCACAGTGAAGACCTAACAACATGTATTTGTACAGCTGATTCATTAAAACAATAAGCCATCAGTTTGGCATCACTAACTGGAGTAGCTTTAACATTGAAGATGTCACACCAAAGGATGAAACAAGCCCTCGGAGAAAAAAAGATTAGTTCACCAATATTCTGCTAATGTATTGTCGAAGGCTTTCATGGCTGGAATCACTAGGTTCTTGTGGGTTTTTTCTGGCTATAGAGACATGTTCTAGAGGCATTCTGCTAATGGTGCCTCTAAATGCCTATCCACTGGCGAATTATAGCAGTTTGACACTACTTTAACTGTCATTGCTCAACCCTATGGTATCCTGTAGTTTGTTGTGATGTTAGAGCTTTCTGACAGAGACGGGTAAATATCTCTGAAAATACAAAGCCCAGAATTGCATAGAATTGAATCATGGCAGATCATGTGATGTCAAACTGCTATAATTCTGCACTGTGGATACAGTTTAGGATGAACATGTTCTTCCTACACTTCAGATTTAATGGACCTAGCTGATTAAATTAAAACAATATTCATACTCTTCTAAAGATAAAAATGACCCACAGTGACATTTTTAGGTCTCAATATATTATATGTTATTATTGCTGAGGCTGGAGAGGCCTGTGGGATCTTGTGTGAAGTCAGATCATTCCTTATTTATGGTGAGGCTTCCTTGACAAGATTTGTTCAGAGGAGATTTCTCTTTTATCTCTTCTGAGGCTGAGAGAATATGACCTGCTCAAAGTCATCTAGTGGGTTTCCATGGCAGAATGGGAATTTGAACTCTAGCCTTCCTATGTTTCGGTCCAACAATCAAACCGCTACACCACAGTGCTTCACTCCTAAATGACAAGGAAGCTACTTTAAGAAATTAACAGTCAGGTTTCAATACTTACAGGCAACCTAACAGCACTATCCTAAATTTTAAAAGAAATGAAAAACATTATTTTCTTGTGAATTTTAAATACATTGCTACAAATACAGCATCCATTATCCCCAAACTGGACTTAATTTGCACAAAATAATCTTCTCAAAGATGTTATACCTCTGGACTGATGCTGAACAATCCTAAAGGCAACGGGTCCGCCTGGGTATTTTGATAATCACTTATTTAGGCATAGCACCATCAAATGTGCACAATATTCAAGAAGCTGTTAAGAAGACGGGGTTACACTCCCCCTGTATAGTTAGCTATACAGTTTGCAGCCAGGGAGTGAGCCTGGGAGTGATCCTGGATTCATCGCTGAGCCTGGAGCCCCAGGTTTCAGCAGTGGTCAGGGGAGCTTTTGCACAATTAAAACTTGTGCGCCAGCTGTGCCTGTACCTTGGGAAGTCTGACTTGGCCACGGTGGTCCACGCTTTGGTTACATCCCGTTTAGATTACTGCAATGCTCTCTACGTGGGGTTGCCTCTGAAGACTACCCGGAAGCTTCAATTAGTTCAACGTGCGGCAGCCAGACTACTAACGGGAGCGGGGTACGGGGAGCATACTACTCCTCTGTTGCGCCAGCTCCATTGGCTGCCAGTCAGCTTCCGAGCACAATTCAAAGTGCTGGTGTTAACCTATAATGCCCTAAACGACTCCGGCCCAATTTACCTGTCCGAACGTATCCTCCCCTATGAACCATCAAGATTGCTAAGATCGTCTGGAGGGGCCCTGCTCTCGATCCCACCGGCCTCACAGGCGCGGCTGGTGGGGACGAGAGACAGGGCCTTCTCGGTGGTGGCCCCTCGACTCTGGAACTCCCTTCCACTGGAGATCAGAACTGCCCCTTCTATTTTAATGTTCAGGAAACAGGTGAAAACTTGGCTTTGGGGATTGGCATTCGACGAATGAGCCATGATTCTGTGACATGGATGGATGACGACGAATAATGATTTTTGACGACGACTGACCACTGTAATTATATGATTGTATTTTGCTATTTTAATGTTTTAGTGTGATTTAGAATATGATGTTTTAATGACTGTCTGTAATATTGATGTTGGAAACTGGCCTGAGTCCCTCGAACGGAGGTGGGAAGACCAGTATAAAAACTGCTAAATAAATAAGATCACAGTTCCTTGCCCCAGAATACATTAACACTAAGGCTGTCATATAAACCAGATTATCAAAGCAAATAATCCACATTATCTGCTTTGAACTGGATTATATGGGTCTACACTGCCTGATAATCTGGGATAAGCAGATAATCTGGTATCAGATTCTGGGTTAAAGTCAGTGTAGATCCAGCTTTAGATATGACACTAAGGAGACATGAGGAATTTGGCTAATTGAAGGGAAACAGTGTAAGAAAATGTTCAGGTTTGTAAATTATTTAGGGCAGAGGGCGAGCACTTTGGCTCTGTCCGTTTCTGCACATAGTTTTACTTGGGTAGCTCTAAACTGCCCTATTAATGCAGGTTCACACCACTTTAACTGCCATGGCTCAATGCTAAGGAATCCTGGGATTTGTAGTTTGGTAAGGCAACAGTACTCTTCGGCAGAGAAGTGTAAAGACCTTGCATAACTACCAGTCCCATGAATCTATAGTTTGAGACACTGTTGTTAAAGTGGCTGTATTATTACTGCAATGTAGATGCACCCCTTGTTCTGAAAATGACTCAGGGCACTTCCAGACACGACAAGCCTGCTCTCCTCTTTGGCATGGCTTTAAGTCCCCACTGCCCTCTCAAAACTCGGGCTTTCAAGAGTAGGGTGGGGAGAGTTGAAAATCTTGGGGGGGGGGGTGTTTGAAGATGTGGGGTGGGGGAGTTGAAACCTGCCTCCTAGCTCACGCTGAAGCAAAGAGCACAGCAGGGGGTAGAGCAGCCTTCAATAGCCTGCAGCTCCGCTCCTGTGAACCACCTCCACCAAGTCTGGCCTCCTTAATGAGAGCTTTCAACACCCACCCCCCCCCCCCCCGGCAACTTGGTTGCTTCGCTACATCGGCTATTGCTGCAAGTAATGACAGTGTGAATAAATTGTCAATATTTGCTTGAGATAGTGCTTGCAGTTCTGGAGGGACTCTTTAATTTTTTGTGTCTCATAGACTTAGCATGGGGATTTGGTTAACCAGTTAAAATTCATGAGTAAACCAGGGGTTTTTTTTTA
Organism: Anolis sagrei; assembly: GCF_037176765.1. Classification (NCBI taxonomy): domain Eukaryota; kingdom Metazoa; phylum Chordata; class Lepidosauria; order Squamata; family Anolidae; genus Anolis; species Anolis sagrei. Next base: position 91,637,446 of record NC_090034.1, read on the forward strand.
CCTGAAAAATTTCGGGGGGGGGGTTGAACCCCTAACCCCCCCCCCCCTCGTTACAGGCCTGGTTGGGTGCTATCCCAGACCTTTGGGCTCCAGGAGTCCAAAAGGTTTGGGATGGCAAATGAAGACCTACCCCCAGGTAGTCCCAGGACTACCCAGAAGTGAGCCCCCACAGGTCCAATACCCCATTATACCTGGCCCTTTCAGGAAGGCCTGGATCTAATGAGGTATTAAATTAATTTGGAATAATGATTATGATTTCAAATTCATTCATTTTTAGCAGGGACATCATTTGGACACCTACAGTAAAAAAACCGTTTTGGGCCTGTCTGTGAGCCCTCAGTCTCTAGAAGAGGAGCCCCCGGTGGCGCAGTGGATTAAACCCCTGTGCCGGCAGGATTGAAGACCGACAGGTCGCAGGTTCGAATCTGGGGAGAGCGTGGATGAGCTCCCTTTATCAGCTCCAGCTCCTCATGCAGGGACATGAGAGAAGCCTCCCACAAGGACGATAAACCTCAAAACATCCTGGCGTCCCCTGGGCAACATTCTTGCAGACGGCCAATTCTCTCACACCAGAAGCGACTTGCAGATTCTCAAGTCGCTCCTGACACTAGAAGTATTGAGTAATTTTGAACACATTTCCCACAATATCTAATACAGCAATACTCAATGACATTACTATTTGTTAAACCTGTCAAGATTTGGGGGTTTATCACATGAAAGACACAAACTGGCATTGAAGCAGGACCTTTCTTATCACACAACACTGTGCACATCCAGCTGCCAATATGCTTCCTTTCCGTCATTAACAATCCCTTTTAAAATTTATTTCTAAGTGTAAGGACTATCCAAGAGGCAGTATGTGTCTAAATTCCAAATGTTGAGGAGACGTGGAGCTATTACACACAAGTCTGCCAAATTATAGAGAAGATAATCTAGAAAATGCAAAAAAAAAGGATGCTATACTCACCATCACACTAGTAGCCAGACGCTGAATATTTAAAAGAAAAAGGAAACCTGTTATTTTCTCATAATGTTTTACATATGTCAAAGATTGCATTTTGTTGAACAGAAGTATGCAAGAGATTCTATTCTGGTTGGCTCTACATTATAGTACTAATGTGGTTTAATGCCACTTTAACTGCCACAGCTCTTAGAGTGGCTTTTGACCCCATTTCCTCCTCTTTCTAATACAGCAATATTCAAAGACATTAATATTATAGTAAAATTTTGAGTTTTAAAAAAGCCTTCAAATATTGGAAATTAATTGGCCTTTAATTTAGCATTCTGCAAAATGGAGAAAACAAAACCTCTGGGCAAAAATTTCCTAAGGTACAGTTTTTTTCTAATGTACAGCAATTTGAACAAGCATTTGTAACCTTTACATAAAAACTCTGTAACGGTAATGCTGTTATATCAGTACAGAACAGCACACTATGCATATTCATCAGGAATAATTCAGATAATAGGAAATTAACATAAAATTAAATGAGAATATTTGTAATGATGACTTTTATGTATGTGTGTGTGTATGTATGTATGTATATAAAGATATAGGTATATATAGATATATATCTGTCTTTTTCTAATTGATTTTTTACTAGGTAGAGAGCAAAAGAATATGAGGCTGGAGCTTGAACTATACTGCCCTATTTCCCAGGATCTGATCCCAGATTATCTGGCAGTGTAGACTCATATAATCCAGTTCAAAGCAGATAATCTAGGATCAGATTGCAGGATATAGGGCAGTGTAAATCCCGCCTAAGTCTCATCAAAAGCTCTTTCAAGCTCCTTTACTCACAAATCTCTGCTTTTTTAATTGCTTTGATAGAATGAGAAAACAGCTTTCCCTCTGTGCCCTTTTTAGTTGTCTCAAAATGGGAACCCATGGGATGTCCATTCTCATCCCCTTCTTATTAAACAGAAATGTAAAATCACAGTCAGATCAATGATAAACTCTAAATCCTTCTGGTTATGATACTGAATTATTATCACAAATTATCCCTTAGCCCCCAAATCCAAGATAGGTCTTGAAAAGCAACCTTAGGAGGAGGAAAAGGGATCACCAGTAAGACCTGGCTAGATATGGCTAGAAATATTTCTGTTCTTTCTTCCCTTTAATTGTAAAGGTAAGGCCTATCTGAAGTGACATTTGCAAGTCAGGGGCCATCATATCTCCACAGTTTGCAGATGGTGAAGATATTTGGATCAGTTACACTAACTATGAGACTGTGGAGAAGATAATCAAAGAAACATGTGAAGCAATTTTAATAATCACAGTTGCGTTTCCAAGCATACCCTATTTAAGGAAATGTGTTGTTTTCTCATAATGCTTGAGATACGTCTAAGATTGAATTCTGCTGAACAGAGGTATGCAAGAGCTTCTATCCCTGCTGATTCTAAACTATAGCATTAAATGCAATTTGACACTTCTATAATGAAACCTAGAAAAACGATATGAGTCAGCACTATTCCTCCTCCATGGGAACATTATGTTTTTTCACTAAGCTCATCAAATAATAAATAGATATGTTTCTGGGATGAGAATGGAGTGGAAAAACTACCTTCCAAATCAAAGAAGGGTACACAGAGATTGCTGAGTAGACTCACTATGTCTATTCAGAATAACACCTTACCACTAACTGGAGTATTGTTGGTATCAGTGACTCTAATAACAAATACAATGACATATAAATCATTTTGCAAGTAGGGATTAACAGTACTCTCTAATCCTGCCTTAAATTTCAAAGAAGATGACATAGGCCCCTTCCACACAGCTATATAAAATCCACTTTGGACTGGAATATATGGTAATGTGGACTCAGATAATCCAGTTCAAAGCAGATATTGCGCATTATCTGTCTTTATATTCTGGATTATATGGCTGTGTGGAAGGGCACACAGAGAAGAAACAGAAGATGAGGAAGAAGAGGGAGGGGAAATAATAATTTCATCACACTTTCTGAAGAAATTACTTACTCCCAAGTTAGGCATGTCGAGCTATAAGAAAAAGCAAAAAATCACTTGGTCATGCAGGAATATAAATAATTCCTCATCTCTTTGTTGCAAACAGAGCAAATCATTTTGGAAATATTATAATTACTGATATAACCAATTTCTCCCAAAATTATAAAACAATACAGGGAAAAAAGAAGAAAAGTGTAGAATAAATTGAATGAAATGCTCCAGAATGTTAAAATGTGTCAAGTCAATACTTTAAGAGAAAAAGCAATTAAAAGCTGAAACACTACTTAAAATCAAGTCTTTCCCTTTCATTCTAAATAAGTGAGCCATAAAGGGCTAAAAAACAGCTCCCAAGATTTTCTTCAAAACCTTCAGTTTCAAAATCCTATCAGAATAAAACGGTCTTTGTCTGGCTATGGAAGGACATTGGAAAGGAGCTACAGACCCCAGGGGCAGCCACCATTGGCAACAACCAGAAGATTGACCCAGACCCCTTTCACTCAGCTATATAAAATCCACATTAAATTGGAATATAGGGCAGTGTGGACTCAGATAACCCAGTTCAAAGCAGAGATTGTGCATTATCTTCCTTGATATTCTGGGTTATACGGCTGTGTGGAAGGGTCTGTGACTATCATCAATGACATTGTGGCTACTTATTTTCATTAAAAATGTTTAGGAAAATAGACGTTGCTTTGAAATAAGTCTGCATAAAAATCTACCTAGTACTTTTGAATGGCACTAGTGAATAGTTGTATTATAAGTAGCCATTTCTTTTTATTGTTCAAGAAAAGAGCTTGATCCATCCAAAATGCATGTCATCTCCTGTTCAGAATTATTCATCGCCATATCAAAAATTGCTCTGTCTTGTATAACAGAGAACTTAAGCCTTAAACCCATTAGAAATTGCTTTTAACCCTGCAAACTCAGACACTCGCTCTTATATTCTGACTGGTAAGGAATCCCAATTTCTCTCTCTGTTCCTTCTTATAACAAATAGAAATGTCAGCCTGTTTTCACTAGTGGGACTTGGGATGTAATTTAGACATGGAGGATACAGGCAAAAGTCACTGATTCCATGTTTAAAACAACCCATTCCCTTTCTTCTTTCTCTTTTATTCTAATAATAAGGACTAAAGTGATTTCGGCATGCCAAGGAACACTATGTGTCTAAATTACAGCTTTCAAGGAGATGTGGACATGTTACACACTAAATACCAGATTCTGGGGAAAATAATGGTGAAAATACACAAAGTGAATTCAATAATCACACTCATATCTCACTCAATATTCTAAATGTTTAAAAGAAACATGAAGCCTGTTATTTTCCAGTGATATATGACAGATTTGCATTCTGTTGAATAGCGCTATGCAAATCCCTCTACTGTATCTGGTAGGGATGTGCAATTTGACTCTTAGTCGTCATAAGTCATATCAAATTCACTAAATTTGTAGTTATGGTACTATATCCAAAGCACCAGCATGGCCCACACCTAAAACTTACGAATCGAAACTTACCCAATGCTTTTTCATTTGAATTTTGTAAATTTCAGAAGCCAGTTTCATTTTTAGCACAAGGAAGCAAAGCCAAGCCAATAAGGCTGTCTGTTCTCTTTAAATCAATTGTCTCTCACCATTAGGAGAGGGAATTAGTAGGGAGAAAGCAGAGTTTGCTGGGAAAGAGAGTGAGAAAGCACACACTTCTGGGTAATGTAGTTTGGGAAGGCGAAGAGCTCTATGGCAGAGAATTCAAAAGGCCCTGCCCTAAACTACATTTCTTAGAATTCTGCTTAGCCTCAAAAAGCATCAAAAAGTCCCAATCAAGATAGAAGAGAGATTTGCCCTCCATACAACAGCTAGCCAAAGTTCCAATAAATTGTTAGATCTGCAACAAGGAAGGCTGACTGATACTTTTGGTGAGCAAATCTCTGTGCTACGCTGGGAAGAAATCCCTACATGGAAGTTCTATTGGTTTAAAATGAGAGACTTTCAATAACATAGCTGTTGTAACTTTAAAAAACCACGTTGTATTTATTTATTTCTGGTATTTCTATCCCGTCTCTTCTCTACCCTCGAAGGGGGACTCAAGATGGCTAAAAACTTTCTCAAAGCTAAAAACAAATCCCTAAAATCAGTAGATGTATGAATATTTCTAAAAGTTGGAATAATGATCCCCTGCTATCTTTTGCAATTGTACAGGAAATTCAAGGAGATAGCTCCTGTAGGTTTTTTTTTAAAATGTTGTCTATAAAAAGTGAAAATTCAATCAATACTTTAAGAGAAAAAGCATTAAAAGTTGAAACACTACATAAAATCAGTTTTAACCATAAAGGGCTATAAAAACAGCTCCCTGGATGTTCTTTAAAGCCTTCAGTTTCAAAAGCCTATCAGAATAAAATGGTCTTAACTGCCTATGTAGGAAAAGCACAATTAAAGCACCCCCTGAGCGGTGGGAGGGAAATAGGATTTTGGAAGCAAGGAAGGCTGGTGCGGGCGGGGGGGGGGGAGGTCTGGGCACTGAGGAAGCTGAGGAAAAAAGCCTTTTGGTGGCAAGGGAAGGAGGGGGAGCATTTGGTGGTGATGGAAGTGAGGAAAAGGACTTTTGGCAGCAAGGGAGGTGGGGGAAAGACTTTTGGCAGTGAAGTAGGCAGGAAAATGCTTTTGGTGACAAGGGAGGAAGGAGAAAAGGCTTTTCTCATGAATGTTCGGCAGAAGGCATTTGGCAAAGAGGGAGGTTAGGTAAAACTTTTGACAGAGAGGGAGATGGGAAAAGGCTTTTGGCAGAGAGGGAGGTAGGGGAAAGGCTTTTGGCAGAGGGTGAGGCAAGTGGAGTGGCAGGAAAGAGGAGAGAAAGCTTGGATGGAGAAGGGTAGAGGAGTAGAGAAGCATGGAAGCCCTCAGTGTACTTCACAAAGCCCAAGAGTTCTGTGGAGCACACTTTAAGAACCACTGGTTTAATTCATCAGCTTTAGAGGAAATTACTCCGAGGTAAGAATTTTACTGGCAGAACTGACTGGCAATACTTACGTCCATGTTAGGCATTGCAACCTAAAACAGAAAGCAAAAAATAATTTTGTCATGCAGGAATGTAAATAATTGCTTATCTCTTCATTGAAAGCAGAGCAAACCATTTCTAAAATATAATGATCATCATTGACATACTAAATTTCTCACAAAATTTAAAATCAATACAGGTAAAAACTTCAAAAATGTGCTTTAAAAGACAGGGATGCAAGCACATTAAGAGGCTTTCTTTAAATTAAATTGTATCAGCTTGCATGCATTATGACGACACCTGCATGTTGATGCTGCCTCACACTGGCTTAAATGTCATATGTAGAATCACCCTGAGATAATCCATATATTTCAAATTTAAACCCTTTTTTCTTCTTTCAATTGTTTAATTTTTCAGATTTACAAAAAATTATTGCAATGTAAGAATTTTATTGACAGAACTGACTGACAATGCTTACATCAAGGTTAGGCATACCAATCTAAAACAGATAGCAAAACAATAATTTGGTCATGCAGGAATATAAATAATTCCTTATCTCTTTGTTGCAAGAGAGCACACCATTTTTGAAATATAATGATCATTACTGATATAACAAATTTTTCCCAAAATTATAAAACAATACTTATACAATCATTTTAAAAGCCTGCCAGAAAAAAATAGTTTTAGCCTGCCTTCTAATAGCGTGGAAGGATATTGAAAAGGAGCTCCAGATACCAGATACCATGGACAGCCACCTCCTGCAACCAGAAGACTGACACAGACATCTACCAGCAAACTATGTCTGTGTATCTCATCAATAGCATTGTGGCTGTTTATTTTGATTAAAAATGTTTAGAAAAGTCTATGTTCCTTTGAAATAAAGTTCTTCTGCATAAAAATCTACGTAGTAGTTTTGATGCAAGACCATACCTAGCAAATAGATTCCAAAAGTATGGATTTATTTTGAACCTACATCCCCAGTATCAAACACTAGACTGGAATACAATAGCCAACCATAAATACTCTTAGTGCTGATGCCGAATCATTGGAACATATTATTACCAAAGCATATGATATTCTGAAAAGAAACATCAGGAAGAGAAGGTATTTTTGACGTTATTGCACAAGAGAGAGAAACTGGCATTGAAGCAGAACCATTGCCAAAGATTTGACTTATCACATGATACTGTGCGCCTTCCACTGCTTATTATGAATGGGAGAAAACCATTAACAGTTGCCAATCCAAAAACATTCCCATGACTTCCCTTCTGCAATGGGTCCCTTCTCCTACTTCAGAAGCATGACTGCACTGAAGTGAAGTTAGGGGATGGGTTTCCCCTCCATTCTCACACTATTACTCCCTTGTCCTATTATTGAATTGTTTTCTTACTAAACTTGCTGTAATGTTACTTTTAAAATATTTCTATTCGATGCTACAGGAATATAGAAAAATATTATATTGCTGAGAAACCCTATATATTGCAGACTGAAACTTGAAAAAAATGGTATGAGACAGCCTATTCATCTTCCATGGGCAGACTGAGTTTCTCAAATAGCTATTTTTTTCTTGGTGTTTTGGTTTTTAGGCCTATTCTTGGGGCTACCTTGGACACTGATTCAGAAAATTGCATTGAATAAACTGCCTCAGCTGTAATTTCTTTGATATGGTTATCCTTGGCAAGCAGAATAAGAGTGGTATATGGCATATGCTCTGTATCTTAAAATCTAGAGCTGATAGGAGAAAACGGGTGCCATTTTTGGAATCAGCAGATCAAATATACCAAGAAACAGGTCTAACATCTAAGGCACAAAAATGTGTGTTGGTCATTGTAGTAAAAGGATCAGGTTCTTAGAAGGACCACAATGGAGCAGAAAATCTACCTTCTCAATTGTGGTACCCTGCTTGCCCTCTCCCCCTCCCCCATCATATTGTGGACATGGGTAAAGGCACCCTGTCCCCATGATATGGGTGAAAGGGTGGTACCACGCGTTGTCGTGTTGCCCTTTCCTCCATCATATGGAAGAAAGGGCAACAAAATGCAGGTAGCTCTATCAGAGCTGCCCGAAAAACACTTTCCTCCTCATGGTGGCAGAAAAACCATCTTGTGACATTTCTCCTACTCTTTCAGGAGGAATGTGAGAGGGGCCAAGCCACTGCCATCTGATGATGCTCGGCAGGCCCCATCCAAAAGAAAAAAAGGATCAAAAATCATCATGTCAAGAGGTCCTAACTCTACTTTGAGAATGCCTTGAGAAAAAGGAGGAGGAAAAGATAATTATTTCATCACATTTTCTAAAGCAAAAATAAACAACCTTATTATACTACATGGGAAATGCATTTGTTCTGAGTTCCATACTTGATATACCCTGTATAATTCAGATTTAATTCTGTTTTTTTTTTAATTGTTTTATTCATCAGCGTTAGGAGAAATTACTCCAAGATCTGAATTTTAGAGACAGAACTGATTGGCAATACTTACACTCATGCTAGGCACATGAGGAGCAAGGAAAAAACGTCATGCAGAATACAAATAATTGCTTATCTCTTTGTCGCAAGCAGAGCAAATATTCATGAAATATAATGATCATTACTGACATACCAAATTTCTCCCGAAATTTAAAAGAAATATAGGCAAAAACTTCAGAAATGTGTAGTATACCAGTATATAAAATTAAACACTTCACAATATTAAAATGATTCCTAAATATATTTTAAAAGACAAAAACCTATTAAAAGAAACCAATTTAACCCTAAAGTACTATCGGAAAAGCTTGATAGTACTTTCTTTTAAAAAGTATAGACCACACTTCCTGCACTGGTTTTCCTGCACTAAAAGGGAAAAGGGGGATCTTACATGAACTCTGGCATCTTTACTCCTGTTCCAGCTCCATGTGAGAAGCAATGCAGTTTAGGAGAAGGAAGCCCTTTCCTGCTTCTCCAAAACTGCCTCATATGGAGAGGGAAGAGGAAGTAGAGCTGTTGGAGATCAGGTATGGACTGAATGAGAATTTGGGGGACAGAGGGCAGGAGGGACAGCACAAAGAGTTCAGGTTAGCTGTCAGGACACCCTGTGTGTTTATACTGCCCCAATCCAGAGGAAAGCCTGAATCCTCCTGCAGAATGTAGACTTTCCCTGTGCTTTTTTTAACCCCAGGTGCAGCTGCATTAAGAGGCTTATCTTGAATTAAACTACGGTATATCAGCCTGCTTGCATTATGTAGACGCCCACAGGCTGATGTTGCCCCACATTGGCTTAGATACCTTATGCAGAATCATCATGCAGATACTCCATATATTTCAAATTGAAACCCTTTTACTTTTAATGGCTTAATTATTCAGTTTAAGAAAAAATTACTTCATGGACAGAATTTTACTGAGATAATTGATTAGCAATACTTACGCTAGTCTCAGGCACCATGACCTAAAATGAAGAGCAATAAATTATTTGGTCATGCAGGAAATTACTCCGAGGTTTGAATTTTAGAGGCAGAACTTATTGGCAATACTTACATTCATGTTTAAAATTTTGGGAGAAATTTAGTATGTCAGTTATGATTATATTTAAAAAATGTTTTGCTCTGCTTGCAACAAAGACATAAGCAATTATTTATATTTATATTATATTCTCCCAAAATTTTAAACAATACAGGTAAAAACCTCAGAAAAGTATGGAATAAATGGAATTAAATGTTTCACAATATTAAAATTATTCAAAAATATGCTTTAAAAGATAAAAAACTTAAACAGCTCCCTCAGCATTTTCTTTCTATACTTTCCGTTTCAAAAGCCTATCAGATAAGAAGGTTCTTTGCCTGCCTATGAAAGGACGTCACAGATGGAGTCATATTGACTCCCTAAAAAAGAATGTCCAGACTCCAGGGGAAGCTACCTTCTGAAACAACCAGAAAATTTACATAGAAACCTTCCAGCAAATTAAGTGTGTGAATATCATCAACAGCATTGTGGCTTTTTTAAGTTTAGAAAAAGAGAAGTTGGTTTGAGATAAAGGTTTTCTGCATAAAAGTCTGCCTAGTATATTCAGTGCAATGCCATACTTAGCAAATATTTGTATTATAAGTAGATATCTTTTTTATTGTTCAGGAAGGAACCTAGTCCATTCAATATACACAACATCTCCTATTCACAGTGTTTTCAAAATTATCCATCATCATATCAATAATTGTTTTCTCTTGGGTATCATGCTAAATACTAAACTAAGTGAGAGAACTGAAGCCTCAGACCCATCAGAAACAGATTCTAACCCTGCAGACTCAGGCCCTTTCTACGCTGCCATATAATCCAAACTATTAAGGCAGATAACCCACATTATCTTCTTTGAACTGATGTATATGAGTCTACACTGCCATATAATCCAGTTCAATGCAGATAATCTGGATTTTATTCAGCTATGTGGAAGGGGCCTTAGACACTCACCCTTTTATTCTGACTAATAAGAAATTCAATTTTTCCTCTGCTCCTTCTTACAACAAATAAAAAAGTCAGCCCTTTTTTCATTAGTTATATTTTGGATGTAATACATATAGAGAGAAAACCCTCTCTATATGTTAAAAAAGAAACATTCCTATTCTTCCTTCCTTCCCCCCTCCCCTGCTAAAGGTAAGATCTATCCAAATCTCTCCATGCTGAGGGGCATTATATTTTTGAATTCCTGGTGCTGGGGAGACATGGATCTGTTACACACTAAGTGCCAGATTCTGGGGAAAATAATCCAGGAAACACATTCATTTATCGTGTCATCAGCAACCAGACATTTGTATTACATTTTTAACAAAAACAAACAAACAGACAGACAAAACACAGAATTTGCAAGCTTGGTAGTTGATTAAATAGAAAACACATAAATAGGAAACACATAAATAAATAAATAAATAAATAAGAAACACATAAAGCAATGTCAATACTCACAGTCATACTGCCACTCTAGATGTTTTAAAAAAAGAAAAGAAACTTGTTATTTTCTTTTTGTAAATAGTAAATAAGTTAAAAAAAACCTTACTCCATTGAAGTATGTCATCTCCTGTTCACAAGGTTTCAAGAATTATCTTTAGTATTATGCTCAGTACTTGACTGTATGAGATAATGAATGCCTTAGACCCATTAGATACACCTTTTAACAATGCAGGCTCCAGACACTGACCATTTTATTCTGATTGGTAAGGATACCTAGAAAGATTTTGCAGCTTTTCCTTAACTTTGGAGGCAAAACAGGGTACGGGAAGGGAAAGGTGCCACTGGCCATGTCTATCCATGCTGACAGCATATCAGCACAGCAGGTGTTTATGGCCATACCCCGCCAATGAGGTGTAGCCAAAAAATGCAGGATGAACTGGCATTTTAATGCCAGTTTGAGTTGCATTTTGGCCATTCTAGAAGGGCCCAAAGGACTCATCTACATTACCATATAATGCAGTTCCAAACTGCATTACATGGTCAGTGCAAACTCATATAATGGAGTTTAACTGCATTGAATTGAATTACATGAGTCTACACTGACCATATAAAGCAGTTTTTACATTCTATCCTAAAACAGTAAGCAAGACATCATTTTGTCACACAGAAATAGAAATAATTGCTTATCATTTACAATGGAAGCAGCAATAGAAGTATGAGAGCACAACTGTTTCCATGAAAATATTCACACACAGCCTGAAAATCAGCTGACAGTTTGATAAAATGTAAACATGTGAAAACATTCTGATCCTGAACACCAGATTTAAAGCTTCATAATGGATTGTTCAGGATGAGAGATCACACAACGAAATCATAGTGCTATTATTCTACAGCTATGCCATCATCCTTTGGAATCCTGCAGTTTTTTAATTTATAGTTTGGCACTGGAGCACTCTGGCTGAGAAACCTCAATCCCCCCATAAAAAGTCAATCCAAGAATTCCAAAGGACCAAACTAAGATTGTTTTAGTGTATCATGTGAATGGGTCCCAGAATAGTAGAAATCCCACCTGGAAGTGATAGGAAGGATACTGTTGCTTTGACCATGAACTCCCAGCGTTTGGTCAGAATTTTACAAACAGAAAGCAAGAAATCATTTTGTCATGCAGGAATATAAATAATTGATTTTGTTGTGGTGGTGGTAATTATTGTTGCATTCAGTAGTACCGGTAAATCTTTTTTGTAATAGTAATTATGAACATTCCATGTTTCTCCCAAAATTTGAAAAAGAGCAATACAAGTAGCAAAATATACTAAAATTAAAAACTCAAATAGAATCAAACTCTTCAGAGTATTAAAATGTTAGAAAACTACACTTTGACAGATAAAACCATTAAAGGATAAAAAGTTTGACAGATAAAACCATTAAAGGATGAAAAACTATTTGAACAATTCAATTTTAACTATAAAAGGCAATCAAAACAGCTTCCTTGGCCTGTTTTTAAAAATCTTTCTATTTCAACTGATTCTAAGATCAGCTGCCAGATTGCTTTCAGCAGCTGGGTGGCCCCTGTTAAAACAACTGCACTGGCTACCAGTTTGTTTCTAGGCGCAATACAAAGTGCTGGCGTTATTATTTATTTATTTATTTATTTACATTATTTCTATCCCGCCCATATCAGCCCGAAGGCGACTCAGGGCACAATTCGATGCCATAAAAATACATACATTAATAAAGCAAAAACATTAAAGTGCATTTAAACATAAAGACAGTGCATAATAACAATTTAAAAAGAACTATGTCCTCTCGTTCAATCCTCATCCATTCCATTGTCTTGGTCGTTCCCGGGTCATTTTCCAGCTCTAGTTTGTCTATTTATTCCAGGTTTCCGAATGCTTGCTCAAAGAGCCAAATTTTACTCGTTTTCAGAAAGTCAGGAGGGAGGGGGCTGATCTAATATCCCTAGGTAGGGAGTTCCACAGCCGAAGGGCCACCACAGAGAAGGTCCTGTCTCTCGTCCCCGCCAGACATGCTTGCGAAGCAGGCGGACTCGATAGCAGGGCCTCCTCAGACGATCTTAAGTTCCTGGAGGGTTCGTAGGAAGAGATGCGTTCAGATAGATAGGCTGGGCCGGAACCGTTTAGGGCTTTATAGGCTAAAGCCAGCACTTTGAATTGAGCCCAGTAGCAAACTGGCAGCCAGTGGAGCTGATGCAGCAGAGGAGTTGTGTGCTCCCTGAGCGCCGCTCCTGTTAGGAACCTGGCTGCCTCACGCTGGACCATTTGAAGCTTCCGGGCCATCTTCAAAGGCAACCCCACATAGAGCACATTGCAGTAATCTATATGGGATGTAACCAGAGCATGGACTACCGTGGCCAAGTCAGACTTCCCAAGGTACGGGCGCAGCTGGCGCACAAGTTTTAATTGTGCAAATGTGTTAGCCTATAAAACCCTAAACTGTTTGGGCCCCACCTCCTTAGCTGACTGATTCTCCTCCTATGAACCCGCACAAGTCCTGAGGTCTTAAGGAGACACCCTGCTCTATGTCCCGACATCATCTCAAGTGTGATTGGTGGGAATGAAAGAGAGGACCTTTTTGGTGCTTGCCATTCCTAAGGAGGTTACAACAGACCTCCCCCCCCCCCCTTGCTTTCATGTAGGAACCAAGTTAAAACCTTCCTGTGTAAGCAGGCCTTCCCTGAAGGAGAATAGTAGCATGGCAAACACCAGAGCTATGTGTGCAATGTGAGAATTATATAGCTGACCTCCAGCAATGGATTTTGACCACAGCCTAAAGGAATGGATATTAGATGGGGTTGAAACCTTTCAAATATTTAAACTATGCCTTTGCTAGTTATTTATTACATGTGTTGCGGGTTTTATAATTTTTATCAGATATGTTGTGGTTTGATGATTATGCTATGTAATGTTTTTCTTTACATGTTGTTTGTTGCTTTGAGTCCCAATCTGGGAGAAAAGCAAGATAGAAATAAATAAATAAATAATAATAAAATAATTTTTAAAAGCCTGCCGCAATATGTTCTTTGTCAGCCTATGGAAGAAATATTTCTATTCTTTTTTGCCCACTATACCTAAAAGTGATCTTTGAAGCCAAGAAGCAATATACTGTACTAGCTGTACCCTGCCACGCGTTGCTGTGGCCTATAGTAAGAATTTTCGAAGCAGAGGTAGATATCTGGACTATTATGAAAGAGAGGTACCTACCTATTCCTTCCCCCCTTTTTCTTCCCCTTCCCCTTTCTCTCCTTTCTTCCTTCTCTACCTCTTTCTTTCATTCCTTATTTCACTCTTTGGTTTCATCCTTCCTCCTCTCTTTTCTTCCTTCCCTCCCCCTTTCTCTACTTCTTCCTTTGTCTCATGTCTTCCTTCACTGTTTTCTTGCTTCTTTCACTTTTTATTTCCTTTTCCCTTCCTTCCTTCTTTGCCTCTTTCCTGCCTTTCCTTTCCTTTCTACTTTATCTCCTTCCTTCCTTCCTTCCTTCCTTCCTTCCTTCCTTAGGTACCTCTTTCTTTCCTTCCTTCTCTCCTTCCTTCCCTCCCTACTTCTCTTCTGTCTGGTAGAGTCCCTTCTAACTCTATTCTAGGAGTCTATTTAATATACTAACATATAGTAGTAACATATTATATAGTAATAGATATAACAGTAATATATATAATATTTATGTATTATATAGCAGTATATATAATAGTAATATATATAGTATTGTAATTATATATATGTATATACATAGAGATAGAGAGATAGACAGACAGAATATAGATATATACCACCAACCAGTGATCATGTATCCATCCATATCTCTGTATGTGTGTGTGTCTACACTGCCATAGAATCCAGTCCTAAGTAGATAATCTGTATTTTACATGGCAGCGTGGAAGGGGTGACTTTGAGTGCATCTAAGATGTAGATTTAATAAAGAAGGATGAAGCTGGTGAGGGGGGTGGAGGAGAAAAGGGAAGGAAAGAAAAGGAGGAAGGGAAGGGAGAAAGGGAGGAAGGAGTAATGGAGAAAAGGAAAGGGAGGGAGGAAGGAGGGAAGGGAGGGAGGGAAGGGAAAGAATTAAAGGAGAAGGAAAGGAAGTACAGAAAAGAAGGAAAGGGTGGAGGGAGGGAAGGGGGCGTTGGTGTGGATGAGAAAATGAGGAGGAGGAGAAATTGTTCATCCGGAGAGCACTGTGAACCCAAACAAAGATGGATCGGGACCAAACTTGGG
This sequence comes from Anolis sagrei, assembly GCF_037176765.1. Taxonomy (NCBI): domain Eukaryota; kingdom Metazoa; phylum Chordata; class Lepidosauria; order Squamata; family Anolidae; genus Anolis; species Anolis sagrei. Next base: position 91,652,547 of record NC_090034.1, read on the forward strand.
AGGAATCCTCAATATGCCCAAAGGTGAATTCTGGTGGAAATTGGGGAAAATTTTATCTTGGGAGCTGCTTGGATGTCCAGCTCACCTGGAACTGAACTGGGCTCACCCCTTCCTTCCTTCCTTTCTTCCTTCCTTCCTTCCTTTCTTCCTTCCTTCCTTCCTTCCTTCCTTCTGTCATCCCCAGCACACTCTGCTCTATTAGAGGCGGGGCTTACCGGAGCCCCTTGATGGTGGCACCCAAGGGGAGAGCTGAAGATGGAGGAAGAAGGGAAGGGGGAATGATAGAAGGGAGGGAGGAAAGGAAAGAGGAAAGAGAGAAGGAAAGAGGGGAAGGATGAGGGAAAGAGGGAGGGAGGAGAGGAGGCAGGGAAGGCATAAAGGGAGAAAATGGGGGAAGAGAGAAGGAAGGGAGAGAAGGAGGATGGAGAGAGCCAAGGCTGACTCCAGGCCGTTGCCGGCACAGGCTCCGTCACGTGGAGCTCTCCTGTGTGTGCGAGCGCACACGCACCCCACCCACCGCCCTTAGGATTTGTAAGGTTTTTTTTGTTTTTTATTATTGATGGTCACACCTTGTATGGTGAGGAGTTTTGTTGCCAAATTTGGTGGGTATTGGCCCAGCGGTTCTTTTGTTTTTAAGCCACTCATTACGACATGAGCATTTTTTATATATAGATGTGTGAATTCCAGAGCTGGAGAGACCTAGAGCTGTTACACCTAATTACCAGACTATGGGGAAGATAATCCAGGAAATACATAAATTAGTACTCACAGGTTGGCCGCCTCCCATCAGACCCTAAATGTTTTGGGTTTTTTTAATTAAAAAAAACAAATTAGAGGAAACCTGTTATTTTCACATAATGTTTGAAATATGTCAAAGATTGCATTCTGCTGAATAAAATGCTAAACGGGAAATATCATTTTCTGTGAGATTCGACACATGTAACATATCATATATTTGCACTTTGGTGCAATGGGTTAAACCCTTGTGCCAGCCTAACTACTGACCTGAAGCTCTGAAGGTCAACAGTTTGAATCCGAGACAGGGTGAGCTCCTGTCTGTCATCCCCAGTTTCCCATGCGGGGACATGAGAGAAACCTCCCACAGGATGGTAACATATCCATATGTCCCCTGGGCAATGTCTCTGTAGATGGCCGATTCTCTCACACCAGAAGTGACTGGCAGTATATTCTCAATTTGCTTCTGGTATATATTTATACAGTAGAGTCTCTCTTATCCAACATAAACGGGCTGGCAGAACATTGGATAAGTGAAATTGTTGGATAATAAGAAAGGTTTAAGGAAATGCCTATTAAACATAGGCATTTCCTTATGATTACGTTATGATTTTACAAATTAAGTAAAGCAGTTCAATAACGGTAACGTTATGTAGTAATTACTGTATTTACGAATTTAGCACCAAAACAAACAAGGATTCTTTCTTTCTCCCATCCTGGACTGTGTTGAATAATACAGAACGTTGGATAAGCGAAGGTTGGATAAGTGAGGCTCTACTATGTGTATTTAGAGAGAGAGAGAGAGATGCAAGAAACTCTACCTTGTTGTCAGTAAGACCCCTTCTACACTGCCATGTAATCCATATTATTAAGCCATATAATCCTCTTTATCTGTTTTGAACTGGATTGTCTGAGTCTACACTGGCATATAATCTAGTTCAAAGCAGATAATCTGGATTTTATATGGCAGTGCAGAAGAGGCCTTCTTTTATTCTTTTTTCCCATTCACCCATCTCCTGGATGGCACTTGATTGAATTGAGGCAGGTTGATTTGAGATTTGAGCCTCTTTCTCACTCTCCACTTTTCCCTTTTTTCCTCAAACCCTGAAAATAAATAGAAGGCATTTTCTTTCTTCTCTTCCTGCCTCCTCCTAATTTCTTCTCTCTGGAAATGTGAGAGAAAGCCTTATTTTAAAAAGCAAGGAGGCGAAAATCAGTTTTCTTTGTTTAGCAAATAAAGGTGAAGACTTTGTAAAACTACAACTCCAATAATGCTGAAGCACTGAGCCATAGCGGATAATCTGGCCTCAAATTTCATTAACTGTAGATGCATCCTTAAGCTGCATTTTTGTGCTTTCTTACATAAAAGCTAAGGTTCATTGAATTCCATGTGGCTTTTGAGGAGGTGCCTCTTAGGGCCACATAATAAAGACAAGGCGAAATGTCCCATTTTGCTTGGCATCATGGCGAAAGGAGAGGGGCAGCGGGGCAAATCTATCGTCCCATGTGCAGCTCCCTCTAGCAACACTTTCCGCATCACACAGAGGAAACATCGCCCTCCCACAGAGGACAACAGTAGCTAGCTACTCCTTTATAGTAAAACCTTTCTTCCCTCCATGTGGCAGCAGCTTCCAAATTAGCTCCACTAGGAAGAAATTACTGTGTTGGGTGAATGTGAGTGAGAGGCAGAGCATCCAAAAGGACCAGCCAGTCTGCATCCCATACATTTTCCTATTACATTTTATGTATGTGTCCATATCTTTTAGAACAGATTTGTTTAATATCCAGTTTGCTAATAAAACTGAACGACTAAGTTGCAAAATGATGAATGTCTAAAAATTGTGTCACCAACATTAAATGCTCTGCTCTAGAAGTATGGATTTATTTTTAGACTGATTTCCTCCACTATATCTAATACAGCAGCACTGGAAAAACTTACAGTAACAACTCTCAAATATTTTTGTTGTAGTGCTGAATTATTGGAATATTGAAAAAAATCTTAGTGTTCCTCAAAACATTTAAGATAGATTCTGAAAAGGAACCTTAAAAGAAATAAAAGCTACTGAACTATTCATAATATTAAAATAATATGGCACAAAACTACATTTGAAAACCCTTGCAAGTGATATGCAAAGAGACTACTACTCTCTGGACTGTGAGCTGATAATATCTGATATAAGAGGCTATGTTCAGAATTTTACAAACAAAACCGAATGGCAGTACTTACACCCACTATAGGTAGGCCCTTCTAAAATAGAAAACAGGAAACCATTGTGTCAGATAGAAATATAAATCATTGATTATTTATTTGTTGCATGCAGAAGCAAAACATTTTTGAAATATGATGATGATCATTAACACCCCATGTTTTTGCCAAAAATTTTAAAGAATAGAGGGGAAAACACAATTAAAAATTAAAAGCTATTGAAAAGCTATTAAAACAATTCCACTTAAATTATAAACAGCTATTAAAATGGCTCAATCAGACTGTCAGCTGAAATGCTCTGTTTTGAAAGACTGACAGAATACATACACCTTCTACACTGCCCTATATCCCAGGATCTGGTCCCAGATGATCTGCTTTAAAATGAATTATATGACTCTCCACTGCCAGATCATCTGGGATCAGATCCTGGAATATAGGGACAGTGTATAAGGAACCAGACTTCTTTGCCTGTCTATGGAAAGACGTCAGAGAAGGTGTTTTTTGCCCTCCTTGGCAAGAGAGCTCCAGACACTATGCATTGTTTCCCAAAGTTTGTGACAACCCCCCCCCCCCCCCCGGAGGGGGTGTGTGTGACTGGAAAGATCTGTGGGAGAGGGGCAGTAAGAACCTCAGGTGCAGTTCAGGGGCATTGACTGAAAAAAAGGGGGTGATAGAAACTTAAAGAATAGAATAACATTTTTACTGTACACATATGTTTCATCTGTTGCATAACATAGAATAACATCAGTGGTCAAGTCTGCCAACAGATCTTAACAAGCAAATGTGGGCAGGAAAGCATTTTTGTGCATTGTTGGGAAGTCCAGCATGCATCAACAGGAATATATATAAGCACTTTGTATGAAATCTAATTCAGATTGTTTCTGAATTGTGTGACAAAGTAATTAATAATAGTGCAAGTGCAATAAGTATTAAAGTATCTTAAAAAAATTAATTCATGCTGCTGACAAAAATAGATCTGAACATTAATAAATTTATAGCAGCGTGCCAGGTGCATCCTTCTCATTTAGGAGTATGTTCAATGTTCTTGTCATTTTTATTTTACTAGAATTTTTGGTTATTTTTATTATATGTGTAATGCAAATGTTCCTTTGGTTGATTTCAATAAATGATTTTATAATTTCAAGCATCAAGGTATCTTATTCACAACAACATTTTTTTACCATGTTGTAGACTGTAAGTGGAATATAGATCAGGTATGGGCAAACTTTGACCCTCCAGGTGTTTTGGATCAAGTTCCACAATTTCTAACAGCTGGTAGGCTGTTCGGAATTGTGGGAGTTGAAGTCCAAAACACGTGGAGGGCCAAAGTTTGTTCATACCTGATGTAGATACATAAAAGAACGCAAAGTTGCCACTGCATCCTCCTGTTTTTTCACTTAAAGAAAACAGAGTTTGAGCATATTTTTTTCTGAGAAAAAAAAAGAAACCTGTTATTTTTTTTTTCATAATGTCTGACACATGTCAAAAATAGTATTTTGTTGTAAATGTTCTGCTATTGACTCAGGCTCTAAATATATACATACATAAAGGAATTCCGGTACTTACCATTAAACCCTAAATGTAGAAAATAAGAAGAAAAGGAAGAAAGGAAGAGAAAGAAAGATAAACTTTGTTATTTTCTCATGATGTTGACACATGTGGAAGATCACATTTTCTTAAACATGCAAGAAACTCCCCTGGCTGGATCTACATTTTAGTATTACATTGGCTCTCATCACACAAGCATGGATCTACTTTAAATCCAGTTTCTGCCTCCTGCAGAATTCTGGGGCTTGTAGTTCAGGAAGGGACCTTTAAACTGTTTAGCCAGACTGGTCCTGGGCCTCACTAAACTACAAACCCCATAATATAATCTATACTGGAGATATATAATCCAGATTATCAAAGTGGATAATCCAGATTATCTAATTGGAACTGGATTCTTCAGGAGGCAAAAACTGTATTTAAAGTGTGATGAGGTTGTAAATTGAATTTCTTTGTCAGTCGGAACAGGTACATTTCTTAAGTGTAACTCCAACCAAACACACACACACACACATATCTTTGGATAGTATAGGGAAGCCTGTTAACACCCCTGTGGTGTTTGTTTTGCTGTCTGGGCCAGAAAATTTAATTTCACTTTCCATCTCTATGATAATTGGATTTTTAAAACTTGGCCTTGTGCCTTGTTGTGAAACCAAGAATTGGTGATAAAGCTTCAGTGGAGACACCTTTTTCCTCATGATAACTCTTCCAGGAGTGAATTTCCCTTCTTGGGGATAGAGTACTCTCAAACTGCCATATAATCCAGTTCAAAGCAGATAATCTGGATTTTATATGGCAGTGTAGAAGACGCCTTCTTCTACTCCTTTTCTCCCATTCACCCATCTCTTGGATGGCATTTGATTGAATTGAGGCAGGTTGACTTGAGATTTGAGCCTCTTTCTCACTCCCCACTTCCCCCTTTTTTTCTCTTTGTAAAAAGCTCAAACTCTGAAAATAAATAGAAGGCATTTTCCTTCTTCTCTTCCTGTCTCATCCTAATTTCCTCTCTCTGGAAATGTGAGAGAAAGCCTTATTTTAAAAAGCCTTATTTTAAAAAACGAGGAGAAAATCAGTTTTCTTTGTTTAGCAAAGCAAGGTGAAGACTTTGTAAAACTACAACTCCCACAATGCTGAAGCACGGAGCCACAGCAGATAATCTGGCATCAAACTTCAATAAGTGTACATGCATCTTTAAACTGCATTTTTGTGCTTTTATTGAGGCTAAAACCTCATTGTATTCCATGTGGCTTCTGAGGAGTGCCTCTTAGGGACACATGATAAAGGAAAAGTGAAACGTCTCATTTTGCTTGACATCACGGTGAAAGGAGAGAGGCAGTGGGGCAAATCTATCAGCCCATGTGCAGCTCCCTCTAGACACAACACTTTCCCCATCAGACAGGAGAAACATCGCCCTCGAGAGAGGACAACAGTGGCTACTTCTTTATGGTGAAACCTTCCTTCCCTCCACGTGCCAGCAACTTCCAAATTAGCTCCACTGCTTTGAGCAAGTACCTTTTATTGAAATAGGCACTTGCACAGTTTTGTTCTGCTCTGGGACCTGCTGGCACATATTTCCCTCTTAGCCTGTGCTTCTCCTCAGTGGTCTTGCTTGGGAACCAATTCTAGGAAGAAATTACTGTGTTGGGTGAATGTGAGTTAGAGGCAGAGCATCCAAAAGGACCAGTCAGTCTGCATCCCATACATTTTTCTATTACATTTTATGTATGTGTCCGTATCTTTTAGAACAGATCGGTTTAATGTCCAGTTTGCTAATAAAACTGAACGACTATTCAACTATTCATAATATTAAAATGATATGGTACAAAACTACATTTGAAAACTCTTGCAAGTGATATGACTGTGAGCTAACAATATCTGATATAAGAGGCTATGTTCAGAACCTTACAAACAAAACTGAATGGCAATACTTACACTCAGGGTACCCTAAAATAGAAAACGGGAAATCATTGTGTCAGATAGGAATATAAATCATTGCTTATTTCTTTGTTGCTTGCAGAAGCAAAACATTTTTGAAATAGGATGATGATCATTAACACCTCATGTTTTTGCCAAAAAATTTAAAAGAACAATAGAGGGGAAAACACAATGAAAATTAAAAGCTATTGAAAAGCTATTAAAACAATTCCACTTATACCATAAAAAACTATTAAAATGGCTCAATCGGACTGTTAGCTGAAACTCTCTGTTTTGAAAGATGGACAAAATACATACACCTTCTACACTGCCCTATATCTAAGGATCTGGCCCCAAATAATCTGCTTTAAACTGAATTGAATATTGTTATTTTAAAGCAAATTGTATTGTTTTAATCTGCTTCTGTAAACCACTCCGAGCCAAATTGGGAGTAGCGGTATACAAGTTAAATAAATAAATAAAATAAATAAATTATATGATCCTCCACTGCCAGATAATCTGGGATAAGCAGATAATCCGGGGTCAGATCCTGGAATATAGGGACAGAGTATAACTCCCACAATGCTGAAGAATTGAGCCATAGCAGATAATTTGGCATCAAACTAGATTAATTGGAGAGTATGGATGCATTCTTAAGCTGCATTATTTGTGCTTTCAATGAGGCTAAAGCCTCACTGAATTCCATGTGGCTTCGGAGGAGTGCCTCTTAGGGCCACATAATAAAGTCAAGGTGAAATGTTCCGTTTTGCTTGGCATCACAGCGAAAGGAGAAGGGCAGTGGGGCAAATCTATCACCCCATGTGCAGCTCCCTCTAGGCAACACTTTCCCCATGACCCAGAGGAAAGATTGCCCTCCCAGAGAGGACAACAGTGGCTACTCCTTTATGGTGAAACCTTCCTACCCTCCACGTGCAAGCAACTTCCAAATTAGCTCCACAGCTATGAACAAGTAAGTTTTATTATAATAGGCATTTGTACATTTTTGTTCCACTCTGGGGCCTGCTAGCACATAACTCCCTCTTAGCCTGTGCTTCTCCTCAGAGGTCTTGCTTGGAAACCAATTCTAGGAAGAAATTACTGTGTTGAGTGAATGTGAGCGAGAGGCAGAGCATCCAAAAGGACCAGTTAATCTGCATCCCATACATTTTCTATTACATTTTATGTATGTGTCCGTATCTTTTAGTACTGATTGGCTTAATGTCCAGTTTTCTAATAAAACTGAATGACTATGGAGTGAAATGATGAATGTCTAAACATTGTGTCATTAACATTAAATGGTTGGAAAGCTCTGCTCTAGAAGTATGGATTTATTTTGAAACTCTTTTCCTCCACTATATCTAATACAGCAGCACTGGAAAAACTTACAGTAACAACCCTCAAACATTTTTTGTTGTAGTGCTGAATTATTGGGATATTGCAAAAAATCTTAGTGTACCTCAAAAACATTTAAGATAGATTCTGAAACGGAACCTCAAAAGAAGGAAAAGCTATTGAACTATTCACAATATTAAAATGATATTTATTTATTTATTTATTTACTGCACTTGTAGACCACCGTTCTCAGCCCTAGGGCGACTCACAGCGGTGTACAACATATAAAACCAGGTACAATTTACAACATAAGCAATATCACATCAACAGTAAACAACGACACTATCAATAATACAGTTACACTAAATCATTCGCAACGTCTCATCATTGAATCACAATCCAAATCTCGTTATCCATGTTCCATTCCAATCGTCATTGCCAATTGTTGCAGCACTTACTCAAACGCCTTCTCAAACAACCACGTCTTTAGTCTCTTGCGGAATGTCATGAGGGAGGGCGCCAGTCTGATGTCCACAGGGAGGGTGTTCCACAGCCGGGGGGCCACCACCAAGAAGGCCCTGTCCCTGGTCCCCGCCAGGCGTGCCTGTGAGGCAGGCGGGATCGAGAGAAGGGCCTCCCCGGACAATCTCAAAGTCCTCGTGGGCTCATAGGCCGAGATGCGGTCAGACAGGTATTTTGGGCCGGAACCGTTTAGGGCTTTGTAGGCCAACACCAGCACCTTGAATTGGGCCCGGATATGGTACAAAACTAAATTTGAAAACCCTTGCAAGTGATATGCAAAGTGCTGCTACTCTCTGGACTGTGAGCTGACAATATCTATTATAAAAGGCTATGTTCAGAGTTTTACAAACAAAACTGAATGGCAGTACTTACACCCACTAGAGGTATGCTCCCCTAAAATAGAAAACGGGAAATCATTGTGTCAGATAGGAATATAAATCATTGCTTATTTCTTTGCTGCATGCAAAAGCAAAACATTTTTGAAATATGATGATGATCATTAACACCCCATGTTTTTGCCAACATTTTTAAAAGAACAATGGAGGGGAAAACACAATTAAAAATTAAAAGCTATTGAAAAGCTATTAAAACAATTCCACTTAAAACATAAAAAGCTATTACAATAGCTCAATCAGACTGTCAGCTGAAATGCTCTGTTTTGAAAGACTGACAGAATACATACACCTTCTACACTGCCCTATATCCCAGGATCTGGTCCCAGATGATCTGCTTTAAAATGAATTATATGACTCTCCACTGCCAGATCATCTGGGATCAGATCCTGGAATATAGGGACAGTGTATAAGGAACCAGACTTCTTTGCCTGTCTATGGAAAGACGTCAGAGAAGGTGTTTTTTGCCCTCCTTGGCAAGAGAGCTCCAGACACTATGCATTGTTTCCCAAAGTTTGTGACAACCCCCCCCCCCCCCCCCGGGAGGGGGTGTGTGTGACTGGAAAGATCTGTGGGAGAGGGGCAGTAAGAACCTCAGGTGCAGTTCAGGGGCATTGACTGAAAAAAAGGGGGTGATAGAAACTTAAAGAATAGAATAAATTTTTTACTGTACACATATGTTTCATCTGTTGCATAACATAGAATAACATCAGTGGTCAAGTCTGCCAACAGATCTTAACAAGCAAATGTGGGCAGGAAAGCATTTTTGTGCATTGTTGGGAAGTCCAGCATGCATCAACAGGAATATATATAAGCACTTTGTATGAAATCTAATTCAGATTGTTTCTGAATTGTGTGACAAGTAATTAATAATAGTGCAAGTGCAATAAGTATTAAAGTATCTCAAAAAATTAATTCATGCTGCTGACAAAAATAGATCTGAACATTAATAAATTTATAGCAGCGTGCCAGGTGCATCCTTCTCATTTAGGAGTATGTTCAATGTTCTTGTCATTTTTATTTTACTAGAATTTTTGGTTATTTTTATTATATGTGTAATGCAAATGTTCCTTTGGTTGATTTCAATAAATGATTTTATAATTTCAAGCGTCAAGGTATCTTATTCACAACAACATTCTTTTCCATGTTGTAGGCTGTAAGTGGAATATAGATCAGGTATGGGCAAACTTTGACCCTCCAGGTGTTTTGGATCAAGTTCCACAATTTCTAACAGCTGGTAGGCTGTTCGGAATTGTGGGAGTTGAAGTCCAAAACACGTGGAGGGCCAAAGTTTGTTCATACCTGATGTAGATACATAGAAGAACGCAAAGTTGCCACTGCATCCTCCTGTTTTTTCACTTAAAGAAAACAGAGTTTGAGCATATTTTTTTCTGAGAAAAAAAAAGAAACCTGTTATTTTTTTTTTCATAATGTCTGACACATGTCAAAAATAGTATTTTGTTGTAAATGTTCTGCTATTGACTCAGGCTCTAAATATATACATACATAAAGGAATTCCGGTACTTACCATTAAACCCTAAATGTAGAAAATAAGAAGAAAAGGAAGAAAGGAAGAGAAAGAAAGATAAACTTTGTTATTTTCTCATGATGTTGACACATGTGGAAGATCACATTTTCTTAAACATGCAAGAAACTCCCCTGGCTGGATCTACATTTTAGTATTACATTGGCTCTCATCACACAAGCATGGATCTACTTTAAATCCAGTTTCTGCCTCCTGCAGAATTCTGGGGCTTGTAGTTCAGGAAGGGACCTTTAAACTGTTTAGCCAGACTGGTCCTGGGCCTCACTAAACTACAAACCCCATAATATAATCTATACTGGAGATATATAATCCAGATTATCAAAGTGGATAATCCAGATTATCTAATTGGAACTGGATTCTTCAGGAGGCAAAAACTGTATTTAAAGTGTGATGAGGTTGTAAATTGAATTTCTTTGTCAGTCGGAACAGGTACATTTCTTAAGTGTAACTCCAACCAAACACACACACACACATATATCTTTGGATAGTATAGGGAAGCCTGTTAACACCCCTGTGGTGTTTGTTTTGCTGTCTGGGCCAGAAAATTTAATTTCACTTTCCGTCTCTATGATAATTGGATTTTTAAAACTTGGCCTTGTGCCTTGTTGTGAAACCAAGAATTGGTGATAAAGCTTCAGTGGAGACACCTTTTTCCTCATGATAACTCTTCCAGGAGTGAATTTCCCTTCTTGGGGATAGAGTACTCTCAAACTGCCATATAATCCAGTTCAAAGCAGATAATCTGGATTTTATATGGCAGTGTAGAAGACGCCTTCTTCTACTCCTTTTCTCCCATTCACCCATCTCTTGGATGGCATTTGATTGAATTGAAGCAGGTTGACTTGAGATTTGAGCCTCTTTCTCACTCCCCACTTCCCCCTTTTTTTTCTCTTTGTAAAAAGCTCAAACTCTGAAAATAAATAGAAGGCATTTTCCTTCTTCTCTTCCTGTCTCATCCTAATTTCCTCTCTCTGGAAATGTGAGAGAAAGCCTTATTTTAAAAAGCCTTATTTTAAAAAACGAGGAGAAAATCAGTTTTCTTTGTTTAGCAAAGCAAGGTGAAGACTTTGTAAAACTACAACTCCCACAATGCTGAAGCACGGAGCCACAGCAGATAATCTGGCATCAAACTTCAATAACTGGAGAGTGTACATGCATCTTTAAACTGCATTTTTGTGTTTTTATTGAGGCTAAAGCCTCATTGTATTCCATGTGGCTTCTGAGGAGTGCCTCTTAGGGACACATGATAAAGGAAAAGTGAAACGTCTCATTTTGCTTGGCATCACGGTGAAAGGAGAGAGGCAGTGGGGCAAATCTATCAGCCCATGTGCAGCTCCCTCTAGACACAACACTTTCCCCATCAGACAGGAGAAACATCGCCCTCGAGAGAGGACAACAGTGGCTACTTCTTTATGGTGAAACCTTCCTTCCCTCCACGTGCCAGCAACTTCCAAATTAGCTCCACTGCTTTGAGCAAGTAACTTTTATTGAAATAGGCACTTGCACAGTTTTGTTCTGCTCTGGGACCTGCTGGCACATATTTCCCTCTTAGCCTGTGCTTCTCCTCAGTGGTCTTGCTTAGGAACCAATTCTAGGAAGAAATTACTATGTTGGGTGAATGTGAGTTAGAGGCAGAGCATCCAAAAGGACCAGTCAGTCTGCATCCCATACATTTTGCCATTACATTTTATGTATGTGTCCGTATCTTTTAGAACAGATCGGTTTAATGTCCAGTTTGCTAATAAAACTGAACGACTATTCAACTATTCATAATATTAAAATGATAAGGTACAAAACTACATTTGAAAACTCTTGCAAGTGATATGACTGTGAGCTAACAATATCTGATATAAGAGGCTATGTTCAGAATTTTACAAACAAAACTGAATGGCAATACTTACACCCAGGGTACCCTAAAATAGAAAACGGGAAATCATTGTGTCAGATAGGAATATAAATCATTGCTTATTTCTTTGTTGCTTGCAGAAGCAAAACATCTTTGAAATATGATGATGATCATTAACACCCCATGTTTTTGCCAAAAATTTTAAAAGAACAATAGAGGGGAAAACACAATAAAAATTAAAAGCTATTGAAAAGCTATTAAAACAATTCCACTTATACCATAAAAAACTATTAAAATGGCTCAATCGGACTGTTAGCTGAAACTCTCTGTTTTGAAAGACGGACAAAATACATACACCTTCTACACTGCCCTATATCTAAGGATCTGGCCCCAAATAATCTGCTTTAAACTGAATTGAATATTGTTATTTTAAAGCAAATTGTATTGTTTTAATCTGCTTCTGTAAACCACTCCGAGCCAAATTGGGAGTAGCAGTATACAAGTTAAATAAATAAATAAAATAAATAAATTATATGACCCTCCACTGCCAGATAATCTGGGATAAGCAGATAATCCGGGGTCAGATCCTGGAATATAGGGACAGAGTATATCTCCCACAATGCTGAAGAATTGAGCCATAGCAGATAATTTGGCATCAAACTAGATTAATTGGAGAGTATGGATGCATTCTTAAGCTGCATTATTTGTGCTTTCAATGAGGCTAAAGCCTCACTGAATTCCATGTGGCTTCGGAGGAGTGCCTCTTAGGGCCACATAATAAAGTCAAGGTGAAATGTTCCGTTTTGCTTGGCATCACAGCGAAAGGAGAAGGGCAGTGGGGCAAATCTATCACCCCATGTGCAGCTCCCTCTAGGCAACACTTTCCCCATGACCCAGAGAAAAGATTGCCCTCCCAGAGAGGACAACAGTGGCTACTCCTTTATGGTGAAACCTTCCTACCCTCCACGTGCAAGCAACTTCCAAATTAGCTCCACAGCTATGAACAAGTAAGTTTTATTATAATAGGCATTTGTACATTTTTGTTCCACTCTGGGGCCTGCTAGCACATAACTCCCTCTTAGCCTGTGCTTCTCCTCAGAGGTCTTGCTTGGAAACCAATTCTAGGAAGAAATTACTGTGTTGAGTGAATGTGAGCGAGAGGCAGAGCATCCAAAAGGACCAGTTAATCTGCATCCCATACATTTTCTATTACATTTTATGTATGTGTCCGTATCTTTTAGTACTGATTGGCTTAATGTCCAGTTTTCTAATAAAACTGAATGACTATGGAGTGAAATGATGAATGTCTAAACATTGTGTCATTAACATTAAATGGTTGGAAAGCTCTGCTCTAGAAGTATGGATTTATTTTGAAACTCTTTTCCTCCACTATATCTAATACAGCAGCACTGGAAAAACTTTTGCTTGGCATCACGGTGAAAGGAGAGAGGCAGTGGGGCAAATCTATTGCCCCATGTGCAGCTCCCTCTAGACACAACACTTTCCCCATCACACAGGAGAAACATCGCCCTCTCAGGGAGGACAACAGTGGCTACTTCTTTATGGTGAAACCTTCCTTCCCTCCACGTGCCAGCAACTTCCAAATTAGCTCCACTGCTATGAGCAAGTACCTTTTATTGAAATAGGCACTTGCACAGTTTTGTTCTGCACTGGGACCTGCTGGCACATATTTCCCTCTTAGCCTGTGCTTCTCCTCAGTGGTCTTGCTTGGGAACCAATTCTAGGAAGAAATTACTGTGTTGGGTGATGTGAGTTAGAGGCAGAGCATCCAAAAGGACCAGTCAGTCTGCATCCCATACATTTTGCCATTACATTTTATGTATGTGTCCGTATCTTTTAGAACAGATCGGTTTAATGTCCAGTTTGCTAATAAAACTGAACGACTAAGTTGCAAAATGATGAATGTCTAAAAATTGTGTCACCAACATTAAATGTTTGGAAAGCTCTGCTCTAGAAGTATAGATTTATTTTGAGACTCATTTCCTCCACTATATCTAATACAGCAGCACTGGAAAAACTTACAGTAACAGCTCTGAAATGTTTTTTGTTGTAGTGCTGAATTATTGGGATATTGAAAAAAATCTTAGTGTTCCTCAAAAACATTTAAGATTGATTCTGAAATGGAACCTCAAAAGAAGGAAAAGCTATTGAACTATTCATAATATTAAAATGATATGGTACAAAACTACATTTGAAAACCCTTGCAAGTGATATGACTGTGAGCTAACAATATCTGATATAAGAGGCTATGTTCAGAACTTTACAAACAAAACTGAATGGCAATACTTACACCCAGGCCCTCCTGAAATAGAAAACGGGAAATCAATGTGTCAGATAGGAATATAAATCATTGCTTATTTCTTTGTTGCATGCAGAAGCAAAACATTTTTGAAATAGGATGATGATCATTAACACCCCATGTTTTTCCCAAAAAAATTAAAAGAACAATAGAGGGGAAAACACAATAAAAATTAAAAGCTATTGAAAAACTATTAAAACTATTCCACATACAAAATAAAAAGCCATTAAAATGGCTCAATCAGACTGTTAGCTGAAACGTTCTGTTTTGAAAGAATGACAGGATACATACACCTTCTACACTAACCTATATCCCAGAATCTGGCCCCAGATGATCTGCTTTAAACTGAATTATATGACTCTTCACTGCCAGATAATCTGGGATAAGCAGATAATCTGGGATTAGATCCTGGAATATAGGGACAGTGTATAAAGGACCAGAGTTCTTTGCCTGTCTATGCAAAGATGTCAGAGAAGGTTTTTTTCCCTTCTTGGCAAGAGAGCTCCAGACTCCGGTGCATTGATTCCCAAAGTGTGTGCTATTGTCCCTGGGAGGAGGAGTGTGTGACTAGAACGATCTGTGGGAGGGGGGCAGTAGGAGCCCCAGGTGCAGTTCAGGGACATTGACTGAAAATAAGCGGGTGATGGAAACTTAAAGAAGAGAATACATTTTCACTGTTCACACATGTTTCATCTGTTGCATAACATAGAATAAAATTGTAGCGATTATTTTTCAAATAAACAACTAATTGCAAGCAATCAGTGGTCAAGTCTGCCAACAGATCTTAGTAAGCAAATGTGGGCAGGAAAGCGTTTTGCGCATTGTTGGGAAGTCCAGCATGCGTCGACGGGAATATATAAGCACTTTGTATGAAAGCTAATTTAGATTGTTTCGGAATTGTGTAACAAGTAGTTAATAATAGTGCAAGTGAAATAAGTATTAAAGTATCTTAAAAAATTAATTCATGCTGCTGACATTAATATATCTGAGCATTAATAAATTGATAGCAGCATGCCAGGTGCATCCTTCTCATTTAGGAGTATTTTAAATGATATTATCTTTTTTATTTTACTAGAATTTTTGGTTATTTTTTATTTTTATGTGTAATGCAAATGTTTATTTGATTGATTTCAATAAATGATTTTATAATTTCAAGCTTCAAGGTATCTTATTCACAACAATATTCTTTGCCATGTTGTAGGCTGTAAGTGGAACATAGATCAGGCACGGACAAACTTCGATTTTATAAGACAGTGTAAATGGGCCCTCACTTCCTGCTGTCTTTTCCCAATTCTTAACTTTGGCCCCTTCTACATTGCCATATAAAATCCAGATTATCTGATTTGAACTGGATTATATGGCAATGTCGATTTATATAACCCAGTTCCAAGTAGATCATCTGGAGTAGCTACTCCAATAACATGGGTTACACATATCCAGTATAGATTATACACAATGTAGGTTTTCTGGAGTATATGACAATCAATCATATGTAAATTCAATGTCTGTAAATTGGGAATTGCCTGTAACTACAGAAGCAAACCTTCTTGTCACTTTTGGATTGGAGAAAAAAATAAAATTCACAATTATCTCAATATCCCGAACAGCTATAATACTCACAATTAATGGAGCAGGTGCCTAAAAAACAACAACAAAAGCAAACGTTATTTCTTCATCCTATTCCCGCTATATCCTAGATCCCAAATTATCCCCTTTTCCCTTTCAGTGAGACATTTTTCCTCTGTAAACATATAGAAATTGGGCTGTTCTTACCATTCTGAGGAGAAATGTATTTTGGGGCCACACAGCCATATAACCCATAATATCAAGGCAGAAAATCACACAATGGGTCCTTCCACACAGTCCTATATCCCAGAATATCAAGGCAGGAAATCCCATATTATCTGAGTGTGGACTCAGATAACACAGTTCAAAGCAGATATTGTGGGATTTTCTGCCTTTATATTCTAGGATATAGGGCTTTGTGGAAGGGCCCAGTATCTGCTTTAAACAGGGCTATCTGGGATCACACTGCCATATATTCCAGTTCAAAGCAGAAAATGTGGAATTTTATTCAGGAAGGGGCCGTAAAGACAAGATGGCGGAAAGCTTTACTCTTTATTATCAAGCAGTGCTCTGACTCAAGGCCCCATCTATGGTCAGTGTAGACTCATATGATAATAGTTTTAAGCTGCTGGGCCAGGAAGACAATTAACTGGGTTAACACAAGCCATTTTAAAGTGTTTTAAAATCTGGATTCCTGTAAGTGCTGACTCCATTCTGACTTTGGATTGTTTTTGGATGGACATCTCATTCTGACTTAATCTTCTGCTTCTGGACATGCTATGGGCTTGGGACAGTTTACTGATAACGCTTTTCCTTGCTTCCACCTTGTTTCCTTGTGTTTTCTAACCCAGTGATTTTGAAGCAGTTTGCTTGAACGTTCTGTTATCCCAGATTATATACCAGGATAATCCGGATTATTTGCTAAATTACGTTTCTTGTACAGCAGACTTCAGACTTCTTGCTACAGACTTCTTGATAGATACACTGAATTCTTGATAGATACACTTGATAGATACACTGAATTCTACACTGAGTTCTTGATAGATACACTGAATTAAGTGCTTCTAGCAATTTTTGTTGTTATAATTATAATATTATAATATTATAATACAATATATTATAATATATTATATTACATTGATATTATATTATAATATATTATATATATTATATTATATTATAATATATAATAATATAATATAATATACAATAATATAATATAATAATATTATAATAATATAATATAACATAACATATATAATATAATATATAATATATAATAATAATAGTTTTAAGCTTCTGGGCCAGGAAGATGATTAGCTGGGTTAAGACAAGCTTTTTTAAAGCGTTTTAAAGACTGGATTCCTGTAAGTGCTGACTCCATTCTGACTTCAGATTGTTTTTGGAATGACATCTCATTCTGACTTAATCTTCTGCTTTTGGACGTGCTATGGGCTTGGGACAGTTTTTTGATAACGCTTTTCCTTGCTTCAACCTTGTTTCCTTGTGTTTTCTAACCCTGTGATTTTGAAGCAGTTTGCTTGAACGTTCAGGATAATCCGGATTATTTGCTAAATTACGTTTTTTGTACAGCAATTTGCTACAGACTTTAAGTTCTCAATAGATACACTGAATTAAGTACTTCTAGCTATTTTTGTTGTTATGATAATAATATAATAATATAATATAATATACAATAATATAATATTATAATAATATAATATAGTATATATAATATAATATATTATAATATATTATATAATATACAATAATAATATAATATAATATAATATAATATAGTAATATAATATATAATATATAATATAATATACAATACTATAATATAATATATTATATTATTATAATGTTATTATATTATATTATATATATTATTATATATTATACTAGCTGTACCTGGCAACGCATTGCTGTGGCATAGAGTGATGGTATGAAAAATAAAGTAATGAGAAATTTTGGGCAAGAAAGATGCCAGGAGAAAGAGGAGGGAGGGGGGAATGTGAGATTTGCCAGCTGGAAGGAAGGAAGGAAAGAAGGAAGGAAGGAAGGAAGGAAGGAAGCCCAGTGCAGCCCAGAATGAGGCAAGAAGAAGCATGAGGAAAGAGGAGGGAAGCAGCAGAGCAAAGGTGGCCGGCAGGAGGGAAGAGAGAGAAGAATTTCATCGGCTTAAGCTGAGGCCAGGGACCGGAAGTGGGGTAAACGCGCAGCTTGTTACTGGGGGAGGGGAGGGAAGAGAAACTGCGAGATTGTAAAACATGTAAAAAAAAAATCTTTCGTAATTATTTTTCAAAAATAATTACAAAAAATGGGTAAATTGTTTCAATTCTTAATTACTCCTCACACTATTCCTGAATGGCTCGATATTGGTTCGAAGCTAATTTAAATACGAATTCTTAATGACTTTAGAAACTAATGAACATGATCAACCAAGCTTAATAAATATGTGAGAGGAAGTCATAAGGAAGAGGGAGCGAGCTTATTTTCTGCTGCCTTGGAGACTAGGATGCAATGGAGCAATGGCTTCAAACTACAAGAAAGGAGATTCCATCTGAACATTAGGAAGAACTTCCTGACTGTGAGAGCTGTTCAGCAGTGGAACTCTCTGCCCCGGAGTGTGGTGGAGGCTCCTTCTTTGAAGGCTTTTAAACAGAGGCTGGGTGGCCATCTGTCCAGGGTGCTTTGAATGCAATATTCCTGCTTCTTGGCAGGGGGTTGGATGGCCCATGAGGTCTCTTCCAGATCTATGATTCTATGATTCTATAGGAGTCTACACTGCCATATAATCCAGTTTCAGAATGCAGGTTAACTGCATTGAATCATCTTATATGTCAGTGTACGCTCATACTGTATAATCCAGTTCAGTCCGCATTATATGAGTTTACACTGACTATAGAAGGCTTTCAGTCAGAGCACTGCTTGATAAGGGGCCTCAGGCCACATAAAATCCAGATTATATGGCAGTATAGACTCATATAATCTGGTTTTTCCCAGGACAGCAAGCTTGCAAGCCTGACAGTCTGTGAAAGTGTACCAAGTGGCTCTGTCTGGGGCCCTTCCAGAGTGGCCCTATATTCTAGGATCTGATCCCAGGTTTTCTGTTTATCCCAGATTATCTGACAGTGCAGACTCATATAATCCTGTTTGAAGCAAAAAAGATGGGATCAGGTCTTGGGATATAGGGTTTGTCTGGAAGGGCCCTCTCAAGTCCTGCAGATTCAAGAGTTAGGCTAGATCTACACTGCTGTATAATGCAGTTTCAGCATAATCAGATCGAATTATATGGCAGTATAGATTCATATAATCCAGTCTGATGCAATTAATCTGCATGCTGAAACTGCATTATATTGATCTAGCCTCAGTCCCTGTCAATTTAATTGGACTAACTTCTCAGTGGACTGTATCTGACCACATTTGTCTGTCTGCACCATCTTTTTTATCATAACGTAGAAAGCAGATAGTTAAAAGCATACATAGATCAGGTGATCTTCTCTAGACCCTTCCACACAGCCATGTAAACCAGAATATCAAGGCAGAAAATCCCACAATACCTGCTGTGAACTGGGTTATTTGAGTCCACACTGCCATATATTCCAGTTCAAAGCAGAAAATGTGGGGTTTTATTCAGCTGTGTGGAAGTATCCTCAGTGTAATTCCTAATTTCTTGTTGCTTGTATAAAATAATTATTAACAACACACAAAGAAAGTTTTGACTGCCATAAAAACACACAGTTCTATAACTCATAAGCATCTAGCTCAGTATTTAGGCGAGATACTATATGGTTCCCACAGAATGAAATTGGACTTACCGACACACTTTCCCTTGGGCAAAGGAGAAAGACGAGAAGAACCGTGGATACGATCTGAAGCTTCATCTTGACTCTCTTTCAGTGGCTTCCAGGAGAAAAGTCACTGAAGTGAGGTGAAGATTGAAGACTGCAGTTGCTATATTTATATAGTATAGCTATCTCGGATTTTCAAGCTTCATTGGCCACATGCAATGCTTCCTTTGTCAAGAGGACCAAACACGTTGTCGTCAGTAAGCAAAGGTCAACTTATCATAAACATACACATGGGAAGCTGTCATCAATACCCAAAGCCAAGAATCACCAAGATGCTAAATAATAAAGGCCATTTGTTTCCCTAAATTGCGTGTTAACGTGGCATCATTAGGTATGTGCCAAGAGATATGTACAGATTTTAAAGGATAGTAAACCAGTGGGTCTCACTCTGTAGTTCATGGACCAACAGTGGTCCGCAAGAATGAAAAAATGATCCGCGACCTCACCATTACTACATTATTACAGGATTATTTTTAATATACATGTGTTATTGTGATAATTGTATGCTTATATTGTTTTGTTAATTTTATGTTATGCTGTTTACTTTTTATGTTTCGGTGATGTTACTTGGAAACCGCCCTGAGTCCCCCTCGGGGAGATAGAGTGGTATATAAATAAAGTTATATTTTTATTTTATTTTTTATTTAATCGTTGCCTCAAAACCACACAGCGACCAGAGCGAATGGTTTTGCAAAACCCTCTTATAGTGCCAAGGTAATAGGGATGTTGGGAGGGGAAAGACTGACTACCCATGAAAAATTACTACTACCACATCAGCACTAGATTATTAAATATGGTTTTCTGTGAGCAAGCAGATGGCAACTACTGGATGGCATACGTTCTGTATCAGAAACTAGAGCTGATTTGGTCTATTCAATGCAATTTTCTAGGAGCTCCCGGTGGCGCAGTGGGTTAAACCCGTGTGCTGGCAGGACTGAAGGTTCGAATCCGAGGAGAGGCGGATGAGCTCCCTCTACCAGTTCCTCATGTGGGGACATGAGAGAAGCCTCCCACAAGGATGATAAAAACATCAAATCATCCAGGCGTCCCCTGGGCAATGTCCTTGCAGACGGCCAGTTCTCTCACACCAGAAGCGACTTGCTCCTGACACGACAAAAAAAATGCAATTTTCTGAATCAGCACCCCAAATAACCAAACTGAATTTAAAATTGACCAAAAATTGATTCATAACTCTTTTGGTACTAATGTTGGAGAGTGGTCCCTAATCAAAGTGGTCACTGCTCAAGTGGTCCTTGGTCAAGTCGTCCCTGGTCAAAAAAAGGTTGGAAACCACTGATCTACACTGTAGAATGAATGTAGTTTGACACCACTTGAACTGCCATGGCTTAATGCTATACCATCTTGAGTTGTACTTTTATAAGCTCTTTAGCTATTTTCCCCCAATAGTGGTGGCGGCTTTCCAAACTACAACTCTCAGTATTCCATGAGCCATGGCAATTAAAGTGATGTCAAACTGCATTCATTCTACAGTTTAGATGCCCCGTAATATGTTCTAGGCATATTTTATTGCCTCTACCCACTTTTTCTCCCCTAAGAAAGAAAAAGTAAACTATTTCTTACCATCTTTACCCACTTATAAAAGAAAAGAAAAATATAAATGATATATTTTTAGGCTCATTGTACATCTTAGGTAGTTTAATCAGAGTTAAGTACCATTTGTACTGTTTAAGGTCAAAACTCTTTTAGATCACATTTCCTCCATTCCTCCTACTCAATATTTGACAATATTTATGTTTTAAATCTATGTTGTTCATTTTGAAACAATGTGAAGAGTTTGTATATTATCCCACTTTTTACTTTCTTTTGTCTGCTTTGTGAAGTGCCTTTTGAGGTGAAATCCACTATGGAATTTTAGAACCTAATATAACTTAACTTTAGAACCTAATATAGCTTATAATATAAACCGCTTTGAGTCCCCCTCGGGGTGAGAAAAGTGGTATACAAATACTGTAGATAAATAAATAAATAAACTTTATGTTTACTCCAAATTGTTAGAATGGTCCTTTTTTATAAAAGGATGACTGAAATTGGTGTTTGTCTTCACCCCTTCAAATTATTTTTTAAAATGTGAAATGTCTGAATTCTGCTCGATTAAATACAACACTCTCTTCCCTGGTGCTGGATTTAAAGTCAGAGGACCCATCCAGACAAGGCCCATAACGCAGGAGCTCCTGTGATTTTACTGGAGGTGTCCAAACAACATCTCCGGTACAACTGAATTAATTTCAGACAAAGCAGGAAAACCCTGATTTGTTCTGAATTAATGTAATACTCCTGGGTTTTCCTGAAAGATCTGGGTCTAATGGAGTATGGGCACTGTGGGGACTGACCCCCAGTTACTCCTGGGATTACTGAGAGGTCAGTCTGCACATTCCAATTCACTTCTTCAGGCCCCATGGGACTGACAATAAAGGAGTGAGGAATAGCTTTGATTAATCAAAAATGCTTAAGATCTGATGTGTACACAAATTCCGTATCTATAGTACAGTGGTTCCCAACCTGTGATCCGTGAACCACCAGTGGTCCACACTAAAATATTATCAGTGGCCTCACTATCACTACACCATTGCAACTAGAGCAACCGGTCTCACAAACCCTCTTATAGTGCCAAGGCTTATCAAATATGGTTTTCTATGGGTGAGCAGATGGTGACTACTGGATGGCATATGCTCTGTATCAGAAACTAGAGTTTATGTGGTCTATCCAATGCAATTTTCTAAATCAGCACCTCAAAGAACCAAACCAAATCTAAAGTTGACCAAAACTGATTCATAACCATTTTGGTACTAATGTTGGAGAGTAGTCCCTGGTCAAAGTGGTCCCTGGTCAAAAAAAGGTTGGGAACCACTGCTATAGTACAAACAACATTTCAATCTATTTCTTTTGTCTTAATGGAGACATGTAAGCACTGGTGCTACATTGATGCACATATGATAATGTGTAGTATTTTAACTAGGTAGTACCTTTTGTACAGTGATTTAAGAATGCATGTGTGTGCTTGAATGCAGTGTTAAAATATCACAAAAAAATTAACTTGGCCTGTGAGTTATCAACATTTTGTGTGTATGCTATTCTGAGATGGAGGACTTCTCCAAGCTGGCATAGTGAATGAAGATTTTAATACTTTTTGAGGATTATGTAAGTTGTTGGCCAACCATATGCCATGAGGAAATGTGAAATGTGCATATGGTTGTAGAGTGCTTTTTAAAAGCTGTTCAAAAATTACTCTACACTAAACATCTATAAGGTATAAATGCTTTTTAAAATCCAAAATATCTCATGTGAGTTTGTTTTGGGGCATAAATTCTCTTTCTTCCCAATCCAACCACAAATCCCTCAAAATCAAAATGTAGTGTTTGTTAGTGACTGGCCATTACTTCTGATTATTCAAAGTTTCATTTCCAGTTACTACTAACTCTGTTGATAGGGCCACAATGAATGCAAACGTGGCAAAAGGAGGATGGCCATTTTGGACATCTTTTGTTCCTTACCTCTAACCCACAAGCCATCCACCATGCTTGTCCTTTGTTGGCCTATTTGCATGCGTTCACATGACTCTGCCAACACAGCAAAGGGCATGTGAAGAATCTTGACACCGTCCATGGCCTGAATCATCATATTTTCTTGACATTTCCATATGCTGGAACTATCTTTCCATAAACTTGCTAAGCTAATGGACTCCTTTGTTCTTCCCTGTAAATAATTGACTTTTCATTGTTTATAAACTGATAACAGACCTTTGATCTGTCCTCCTGATCCTGGCAAAAGTTATCTTCCATTTTTTGTAAACAGGAGCAAATTATCTAGTCAATTCAGATCTTAATGTCAGGACATGATGTCGATTATCACCTGGCACTATGAGTGGACCTTATCACCTGACACCTGAACCATTTTTAATGCATTTCCTTCTTTGATATTGGGCATTATCTAAGAAGATGATGCTTTCAAATTGATCCAAGTGTCACTTCTTTTGAGATCATTGGTTAAATTGGGTGGAAAGAACCTCTCAGAAGGAGCTGCATTGACTGGCATAAGGTCATAAGGCAAACCTACAATTTTCATAATTTGGGGGACTCAGGTTTATGGTTGTTAATTACCAGATGTGACCTCAAAAGCATACATCTTTAGCCATATAGAGTTCAATCCAAAGGGTTTCTGAAGTCCTTGTGTAGATAGTGATTCTGTGCAGAGGGGTGCCAGATATGCAAATTCTGAGACCAAACTGTTCAGTGGTCAATCAATTACTCCTCTTCAAGTTGTTGTGTGCTTTCAATTCACCTAAAATCTGTGGCAATCTTCTTTGTGGGTTTACCTGACAAATTTTTTTCAGATAAAGTTTGCTATTACCTTAGAGTCGATTCGCCTAAAGTCATCTAGTGGGCCTCCGTGACAAGCAGCGATCGAAACCCTAAGCCCCTTCCACACTGAAGAATTATAATGCAATAATTCCAGTTTCATTGTCATAGTTTCATCCTAAGGAGTCTTGGAATTTGAAAGTTTAGGAGAGCTATTTAGATTTTTTTTTAGCCAGAAAGTTCTAGCACCTATCAAGCTACAAAACCCTGAATGCCATAGGATGCTGCCATGGTGGATAATGTGGAGTCATCGCACTATATTTATCTAGTTTAGAGGGTCCTAAGTCTTCAACACCGAGACCACTACACCATGCTGGCTCAAATTCACTAACCAGATTTCACCATAGGACAAAATCAATGTCAAAAAAGAAGAAAAAGAAGATCTAGTGCAGTAAGAGTGGGAAGGAATTAAACTTTTAGGCCTATTTCGTGATAAGAATATTGCAATAGCAGATTCCCAGATTTGTTTAGTGTTTACCACTTATTTTATTTTTCTGGTTATTTAATATTTGATGTTTATTTTACTTGGGTGATGTTTGTCTTTGCTGTTCTGGTGTAGCGCAGATCCTATGTGGGATCATGCTATGTATTTTTGACATTAATGTTGAAATCTGAGATATATACAGAAAGTCTTATTGTTTATTCCAATTAGCATAGACACATTGAATCAACATTTCAAACATTGCATTAAAACTTCAGGTAAGCATTATCTAGCATGACATTTTCTCCATACTTGCCAGTGGTTTTCAGGCTAACTAGTGATCTCCTAGAACAGCTATGACATTATGTTTTAAGTGGTACATTTGGTAACACATCTACTAATTTTAAGTTTGACAACATAAGTCAATATTGGGTAATTATTTTCAAAGTTGTTAGCACTGCTATTAAAGTGATCTGGCGCATACAATATGGTGGGGAATATTTTTGACAATTAAATTACCTTAAAGGTCACTTTTTAAAGATCATATACACTACGTTTTGTTTCCTTAGATGCAATCAATTTGGCACAGACCCCTGATTTTGATGTTCCAAAAAGCTGTTAAAACTAAATAAGTAGCATTATTCTATCTTGTTTATTTAATGTCTTTCATTTCTGTTTATCTTTCCACTTTGGCAACAGATTGTCATTTATTTAAGATAACATGTCACCTTTTACACAAGCAGTTTATGCAACTCTACTATTTTGTTACAGATATTTGTTTTCATTCATTTATGTTATCTCATATCATATCTCATTTTTGTTTCCTCTTAGCTTTGCTTTCTAAATCAAATTTAAATCTGATAAAAATGTTTTTCTTCTGTGTACTCAGGTTATGCCATTTTCTGAGCATGAGAAGTGCCTAGCCAGACCATGCCAAAGACCTATCCACTCCAACCCACCATTCTGTTTCAACATAGTTTGTTCTTCAACGAGTGACTTATTGGAACTCCACAAAAAAAATATTAGTGCAACAGCACTGCCAATCTACATTTGTACTCCACAGAAACCAATAGAAGGAACTATCCAAGGTTTCAGGCTCTGTCCTTCAAGCTTCAGGTATCTTGAAGGAGGTTGAATTGTGCTGAACCCAATTTCTAAAAATTATGACCATGGTGGAGCAAAGAGCCATGGCGGCATGATGGGTTAAACCCTTGTGGGCCAAACTGCTGACCTGAAGGTTGACTGAACTGCAGTTCGACCCACAAGGGGTGAGCTCCTGTTTGTCAGCTCCAGTTCCTGCCAACCTAGCAGTTCAAAACATGTAATGTGTGAGTAGGTAAATAGATACCACTTCAATAGTATAAGGCAAAGAGATGCTCCAAGCAATTTTGCTTGCCACACAATCAGGAGATGAGAATGCAGGCTCCTCAGCTTGAAAATGGAGGAAAGCATTTCGCAGAGTCCGAGATGAGCATCACCTCCAGAAGTCGGAAATGAAAAGGAGAAGCCTCTGCCTCTGTCTGTGTGTCTCATTGTATATAACTGTAAAAGCACTGAATGTTTGCCTATTTATGTAAAATGCAGTAATCCGCTCTGAATCCCCTAGGGGAGAAGGGCGGAATATAAATAACATGTATTATTATTATTATTATTATTATTATTACCAAAACTGAACTCCCATTAGAAAGCAAATTGACTAACATGAGTTTGTCATATTTTGGGAGATATTGTGAGACAATATGATTTATTGAAAAACACAATGCTTGACAAAAAAGGAAGGTCGTAAACAAAACAGGTGGATGCACTTAATCAAAGACTCCATAATTGTGAGTTTGCAAAACCTGAGCAGAGCAGAAGATGATCTCAACCTCTGGAGTTATTTAATTCATAGAGTGATCATAAATTGAGGCCAACATCACAATAAAGAGGAACACCAGAGGTGCTAAGTTTGCAGCATCTCAATCGCTGTTACTTCAGGATCAACCAGAGACCAGGAATAGCTCTTAGTGATATCACAGGAACTAGAACCCAGTGATATATTAAGCAGATTGGACTGTGTTTAGAATAGTTTCCCAAGCTCTGTACTGAATATATACACCATAGGCATTCCTAAACTTGTTTTCAGCACATTTGAAAACACATTGTTAACAAATGAGAGTTGTAGTCTAGAAAAAGAATACTGCTCCATTTTGCTATGAAGAAGGAAAACACAAACCTTTTCACTTTGATTGAATGGTATACTATACTGATGCAGAGCTGTATGCTTTAAATTTTTTAATCAATTAGCTAGACCTATTTTAGTCTTGTTTTCAAGCCTAGCTATCAGAGAGAGAGGCAGCTTTGGTTACTTTGGTGAATGATTTTAACCAGGAACTGAACAAAGGATTGTTGGGTCTACTGGATCTCTCAGGCTGAATATACACTGCCTTATATATCCTAAGATCTGATCCCAGATTATCTTCTTTTCCCAGATTATCTGTCAGTATAGACTCATATAATCCAGTTCAAAGCAGATAATCTGGGATCAGATCTTGGGATATAGGGCAGTGTAGATCCAGCTTCAGTGGCTTTCAATGCCATCAACCATGGTATCCTTCTGGGCTGCTTTTCTGGTTTGCAACATGGAGATTCTACTGTATAGAAGGTGGTGCTCAAGGTCAGAGGCGGTCCTAGGTAATTTTCAATGGTAAGCAAACAGTATTTTGGCGCCCCCCCCCCCCCACCAATCACTGATATATATTTTCTGTTCATCGTGGGAGTTCTGTGTGCCATATTTGGTTCAATTCCCTCATTGGTGGAGTTCAGAATGCTCTTTGATTGTAGATGAACTATACATCTCAGTATCTACAACTCGCATATGTCAAGGTCTATTTTCCCCCAAGAGCCCCTAAAGAGTGCCCCTGGGAAAAATCAACTATACTGCAAATGCTTACTTTGCGTAATGGGTTGAGCCGCCCCTGCTCAAGGTATCCTACTCAGCCATTGGCCTTTAGAGCCCCTCAGGTTCAGTTTTGTCCCTTATGTTATTTAACAAATATATTAAATTTCTGAAAAAAAATATTCCTAGAGCCTGGTTCTAGTAGTACATGTATAACATCCATTACAAAATAAGATGTTTCTTCCTCACATTCAGTAATGGACTGAATGGGAGTGAAAAATGATATTTAATCCATATAACAGGTATGCTACTGTTGTGTCAAAAGGCAGATCAACGTGTACTAGATGGGATTACAATATCTCTGATGATGCAGGTCCACAACATGGGTGTGCTCCTGGATTCATTCCTTGAACTTATTTTTCAGTGTTGACCAGGGGTGCATTTAATAGTTAAGGCTTGTCCAACTTCCTCCAATTGCTGCAGAGTTCAAAGTGCAAAAATAATTTGCACTAATTTAACTCAGGGGAGATAAGAGAACAGGCAGAAACTTGACCTTCTCAGGAGTCTTAGGGGAAAACCCAACTGTTCCAGCCAAATTAATCATGTTTGCCATTTAGACCACACTGTGATATTGTCTGGCCACGTGTCCCAGATTTCATCTGTTAAATGTTGGATGATATAAAGTATCTGTCTTACTTCCTCTTCCAAATCCCTTTCAGCCATAGCAGTCTCCTCTCCACACAGCTATTACCACAATTTTGAAGAGCAGATATGTACAGAGGAGCACCTGGCATTTTTTTATTTTTAGATCTCAGACACAGAGCACTGAAGGTGACATGATTACTGTGTATCTGGCAACAGGAACAGAGCTACATGTTTCTTTGCCTGCCACCAGCTAGGCAGTCGATGTGGCATTATGTTCCATATTCGGGTATAGTTGTAGGCCTTCCCAAGATTGAGCACTGAAATCGTTGCTATAAGATAATGTTTTTGGTGGTAAATGATGCAGCAGATGTTTAACAACTTCTGACTCACAACTATAATAGTCTTGTTACAAGTGGAAAACAATTTGCCCTTATTGGTGTCAAAAAATAAAAAAAATTAAGTGGATATACAGGGGCCTTTGGAGTCACAACAATGGCTTTCTCCAACTCCAGGACTGACCTTTTTGTAAAGGCTGAGCATCCCTTATCTGGAACTCCAGAACTCAAAGACTCCAAAATCTTTCCTTGCTTTTGTTTGAAAATTTAAAATAAATATTTAAGATCTTTTGCTGTGTTTTTAGCTATGAAACGGGTTCAAGCTTCTTAAATTTCATTTACAGTACTTTTTTTGGACTTCTGGTATTCCTTGATAGTCCCTCATCCTGCAGCTAGCAAGGTATTCCGCTTCTGAGATAAGATCTGGTGCCTTCAAATACTTAGGTCTGCATCTTTACCTTCCAATTCAAGAAATATATCACTCATTTTAAGACTAACCCAAGACATTTTGCGAGCTAGGATAGAGCAGCAAAGGATTCTCTCCCCTACTCCACAAGGTCTTTAGTATCCCAAGTAAGTCATTATATTTGGTTCAGGGTATAGTAAGATTAATCACTTCATCAGATGTGCCGATTTGCCTGTCATATGCTACTTCCACTCCACTTTCGGCACGGAGCCTATTAGATGATGGACAGGCACTTTCGGCCAGGCTTCATTCCAAAAGAAGAGAGGAAGCAGTGCACGCTGCCACCATGGCAACATATGAGCCTTCCCGTGTTGCCTTACTAGCAGTGGAGGGAAGGCGGGTAGCAACACTTCCCCACATGGAATGAGGGGTAAGCCAATTTGCGTGATGTCGGGCTTGGGGCAACGGGTTCTCCACACACCCCACCAGGAGCCCATGGATTTGCAGCAATGTGGGGTGAATCCATGGGACTTTATGATAAGATTGTAAATTAAATTACTAATCACTTGCTGGCCTTGAGTAGGAACCTATGTCTAATGTCTGAAACTATTGTAGAGCATGCATGATTTGTGTGGCTGCAGCCAACTTTGGACCTGATGGAAAGGCCACCACTATGCATCAGTCCAGCGTGGAAAGAAATTAGGACTGGAAAACAATGAAAGAGACAATGTTTTGCTGTATTTTTATTTTTATTTCTTCAAAATTTATATCTCCCTGGAATCCTCTACCATAAGATTCAGTAAAGGCACCCAAAATCAAAATAAGAACTACATCAGACTCTCCATTGTTTAGATTAGTAAGAAAAATGTGTGATGTCTGGCTGGAAATCATAGAAGCTGGTGTTGTCATTATTTTTCAGCATCTTCAGGTTGCAAATCTAGAAAAACGAAAATGTACAAAAATATTGACGAGATTTATTTGCTTTCATGCCACATTTCAACACAGCGGCTGATTAATAGTACTTGTAAAAGCATCAGGTCATATCCCCACATGGATATTAAGGAAAAGATAAACTGCTTGACTGCTTCATACATATATTTAATTAGAGAATAAGTCTCACTAAACATGGTGTAGTTTTATTCTAAGTATATAGGCATAGAATGATTATGCCAGTTTAGCCCAGAATTATACAACATGGTATTGCCTGACAGGGATTGTGATTCTAATGTAAAGAATATATGTCTCAACATACCATGATATTATTGTCATGTGCAAATTGATTTTTTATTGGATGAATAGCATGGGTGCTGCTATGATGTTTTAAAAAGGGGGAATCTTTATCTAGAGGCAGATAACTGACTTGTGACCTCATCACATTTGGAAATTTCTCATTCATAGAACACTTCAGCGACTCAGCCAGCACAGAGTCAGACAAATCTAATCACATGATGTACAGCTACTTCCGGGAGAGTGCAGGACCTTGGTGGAAAGGTACCTTTCTGCCATGTGATGGTAGGCAGGTGCTGGGGCCAATGATGGGAGCCGGGCAACGAATTCCCCTCATTGCCCTCCAGATTCCTCGCATAAAGGACCTCTATGTGATGAGATCCTAGAACTCACTGCAGAGGTCGCTTCCATGCCAGATAGAAAGAAGCAGATCCAGTCTAGGTAGGACAGCTTTATCTTCTGAATGTGTCAGATTAATAGATTTTTTGGTTTGGTTCCATTTATAAGCAGTTGCAGAAAATTAAAATTTCTTCATATTTGAAATGGAAAGAAATTAAATTTTATTTTAAAATACTGAAAGTGTGAGGTGACCTTGACAGATATGTGCATTCTCAGCTAATGCAGAGGTAACAACCCTCTTCTTTACTCACCTGTGTTTTCCTGGATGAGATGTTCAGCTTTGTGATGTCTGGAAAAACAAAAAGTAATCAACCAGTTCAGAGAAAGTGCAAAACAATGCAAAGATTGAGGTTCTCGATGCCATTGGACAATAGAAGTGATCTCAAAATGACTACTTACTTCTTAGGGTTGAGGGGTAGGTTCTATCTGGGAAGACTACAGAGGGGAAAACAATGAATTATTCATATTACAACGTCCTTAAAAACTATGCAAGTCTCTTATATAAAAGGAGCACTCACTAGAGTTTCGTTTCCTGGATTTCCCGGAGGAAGCTACAATGAAAACAAGCAAAAGAATGAGCCCTATCCCAGGATCATATGAAACATGCAAATCAGTTTGTGTGAAAGGAATACTCACTGCGGTAGCATTTCCTGGATTTTCTGGAGGGGGCTACAGGAGAAAAAAAGAATTATTCATATCATAGCAAGTGTTCTGTGTCAGAACAGAGTACGAGTACTTTTGCTGCCAAACACTAACCTGAATTAAATTCTATGATTCATCCTATATTTTTATATAGACTTAGTTAAATCAAATTTCTATTTTAGCTACAAAGTTCCAAGTCTTTTTTTAAAAAAACCTGAAAATAACTTTTAACTAATAATTTAGTGGTTACTAGAGAATACCACACCACCTGATGGAGACACTTGAAAACTGTGTCAATACACTTCAACAGAAATCAGGCTCCATTGATAAACTTCGGTGGACACTCAAGAGTGCAAACCCAGCCAATCTCTCTTGTCCCACTGTGCTTCTTATGTACGTTTTCAAATCTTTCAGAGATGAAAATGACTTCATTTGTAGCTGTTGACATTGGCAATGTCGCAGAAAGCTGAAGAAGTTTCTTCACATTTGGAAAAAAAACCTGTTTATCTCAAACAAGATATGCACTTGATGGATTTTTTGCAGGTGTAATCTTTTTCGATTTTCTACACCACAGGTCAAGCTCTTCCATCAATGTGTCAATATCTTGAAGGCATTCATTGTAAAGTTCTGTGCACTTGTTCAAGTTGGATTTTTAAATGGCCGCAATTAATGTGGAGAGACTACTTCCCTGTGCCTTGTAAACCTTTCTTGGAGCTGACTACAGAAAAAAAATCCAGAAATGGGGTGTACACATTTAGCCTATAACATTCCATTGGTGTTGGTGAAGTTGGTTTTACATGCCTGCCTTGAACAGATGCGAGGAATCCTAACTTCTCCACCCACAGACTCCACAACTGATTTTGCTGTGTCAAAGATCTCCTGAAATTCTTTCACAGATTCTGCGTGCATCTCCTTGACTTTTTCTAAGACATCTCACCTGCTTCAGTATATAGTGCCCACGTGGAAGCGCCCTAAGCCCCTAAACAAATTCTACCAGATTATTCGATGCCCACTTTTTCGGCTATTGGTTTTTTGCTGTGTGGTTCATGTTTATGATGTTTATATTTTATTGGTTTTACTGCTTTTAATTGTGTTACTTTGTAACCTTTGTTTATTTTGGGCTTGGTCCACATGTAAGTCGCCCTGAGTCCCTTCGGGGAGATGGAGGCAGGATACAAGAATAAAGTTAATATGCATTAATATCCCTCAGTCAGCAAAGGAATTCCAAACAGTGATCCTATAGGTCACATGTGTCAAACACATGGCCAACCAGGATGATAACACTAGCAACTAGTTCAAGTTTAATTCTTAAATAGCATCTTCTATTTGCCTTTCTTCATCCTTCTTATCTCATTTAGTTTACGACATGGCACTGAAATCTATTAAACAAGACTGTGGGACATTGCCTTCTCTAAGCTGCATTCTAGATCATATGTTTCTTGTTCCCCAAGCGCCCTGAGTATACACTATGCTGAGCCTCTCCATGAAGCAAATTATTTTAAGAACTTGACTGTGGCCAAATATCACTGCCTATTCTCAAAGGCAAGGTGCAATGTGTTCCCATCCAAAATGCTTCAAGGTAGATTTGCGGGAGTCCCATATAATGCAAGACTTTGCCCATGTAATAACCAGGATGTTGAATGTAGATATCACATCTTATTGTCCTGTTGTTTTACAAGCAGGCCCGGCTACATATTATTAACCCACTGCTGAACAACCTACCCATCAGATCAGCCCATTTCCATGTAAAGTTTTTACTAGATGACAGTTTCCCCCATGTGACCTTGGCTGTTGCTAAGTTTCTCTCTGAAGTAGCCACGATAAGACA
This sequence comes from Anolis sagrei, assembly GCF_037176765.1. Lineage (NCBI taxonomy): Eukaryota > Metazoa > Chordata > Lepidosauria > Squamata > Anolidae > Anolis > Anolis sagrei. The sequence continues at coordinate 91,685,485 of NC_090034.1, forward strand.
ACTTCCTAAGTTGAAATTTGCCTTGTATATATTTGCAGTATTTTTACCCTTGTTCATATGCATCTAGCATTGCACTTGTACTGCTTTTAAGTGGTCTTATCAGTTTATGAATCTGCTGTGCACTTTCTCCCATGAGCAAATTGGGTGTTTGAACCATAATAAAAATTGATTGCCTGATTACATGGCCGACCACATAATGAATCCAACCCACAACATCATTTTATTTGGTGTTGAGGTTTTCAAAGACAGAGCAACATTTATATATCTTACAATTACAACCAGCTCTTTGGAGGCAACCATCAAATGGATGTGGTCTTTGGTTAAAATGAATTTGACACCCCTGAATATGTGCACCACCACAGTCAAGGCTGATAGGAGATAGACTCCCAAAGATTATGTAGTGCAAAAGCAAATAAAAAAATCAAACTGCGCAAGTGGGGCCCATTTCTACCCACTCCCAGTGCTAGTAGGAAAATGCACTCACCCAGTATTTTCCCAGACTTCATATCTTTTTGTTAACTAAAGCTAGTGGTGTACAACCCCGGTCTACTGAGCTAATACAAACAAGGTCAGTGAGACAAATGGAGTCTTCCTCTACAATACACAGCTATTAGAATTTGGCCACAATGGCAAAGCTCACTACAGTATGAAGTGCATAAGTCTGTTTGTGTAAAAGAAATACTTACTGGGGATACATTTTCTGAATTCACCTGAGGAGGATATCCCGGAAATGGCTAAAAAAACAGAAGACGTGGGTTAATCTTATTTCAAGGTAGATGGGATTTGCCAAGCTTTGGGGAAAGAAGTTCACATTCACCTGACTATATTCTTTCAGAAGTTACAAAAGAAAAGGCTGAAATTACTTCCGTATCAGAAAATGCTTATTAAGGCATGTTTCAGTGAAAAATCAAAACTACATGATGGCCCTTTCACACTACACAATGGCAGGGCTTTGATTTCACTTCAACTGTCTAGGCATTAATATATGGAATCCTGGGATTTGCAGTTTTAAAAAGGTAAAGATTTCCTCTTGACATTGTCTAGTCGTGCCCGACTCTGGGCGGTGGTGCTCATCTCCATTTATAAGCCAAAGAGCCGGCGTTGTCCATAGATGCCTCCTAGGTCAAGTGGCTAGCATGACTGCATGAAGTGCCATTACCTTCCCACATAAGTAGTACATTTGCATGTTAGGTTGGCAGAAGTTGGGCCTAACAATGGGAGCTCACCCCGCTCCCCGGATTCAAATCTCCAACCTTTCAGTCAACAAATTCAGCAGCTCAGTGGTTTAACTTGCTGCTCCTCCTAGGGGCCCTTGCAGTTTAGGAGGGATATTTAGAGTTTTCAATCAAAGAAATCTAGATGCTTGTCAAACTACAAATCCCAGGATTCCATCAGATACCACAATGGCAGCTGAAGTGGAATCAGAGTGTTGTAATTGTTCAGTGTGAAAGGCCCCAGAAAAAGTGAATATGAGCATCCCATCATCTTGTCATGAGGTAGAGAGATGCATCAGACACAAGGAATCCTTTCAAAGAATGATATACGAGTGGCTAGTTCTTTGAGTAGAAAGTGAATACTCACATATTTAGGATATTGTGGAAAACCCTAAAAGAAACAGAAACTGATAAGCATATTTCAAGATTATAAGGGAGAGGTATATGCAAAAAGAACATTTAAGTCCTCTTTGGGGGGGTAAAAACAACAACAGAGTATTAAATAAATAAATAAAGCAATCCCTCTTTCAGGGATTTGTCTTCTGATTTTGCCTGAAGACATTAAAGAGCGAAGTCAGGTATTGTTGGAAGGCTATATGGCTGGAATGTTGCATCAGTTATATTAAATTTTTTCACTTTACAAGTTTTTTTTAACACAATAGTAGTTCACTTAGGACCCGTCCAGACAGCACCTTTATCCCAGCAAACAAGAGGGTGGCCAGATGCCATTCCCTGCAAATGCAGAAGCAATAGCTACAACAGGCAAAAACCGAGATTTCCAGGTTGCAGGAATATTGCAGTTTTGAGCCAAATATGCAAATCTTTGCATGTCTGTATGTCCCTTCTATCGGAAATCACAGGATTTTTTAAACTGGGTTTGTTCCTGGGTTTTAGACATCTGTTCCTGATCGGTTGGTTCCTCAAAAAAAGGTGACACTTAAGTAGAAGGCAAAATTTTATTTGTGTGGCAGATACATCATAAAACATCTGGCCAGGACAAAGAATTGAATTTTTGCAGTGATTTGCTGCAGTTATTCTCTGCATATTCGCACATCCATATTTTGAGGGTTTTTAAAAAAACCAACGTTTGTGGCCGAAGTCCTGTGACATCTATCTTGGCAGCCTCTAAGTCTTGCAACAAAGCATCAAGTCTGTACAATGGAGGCAGAAATCCCAGAACCAACATGTCTGTATGTGAATCTCTTCTGAAGTCCCGAGATTTTTTGCCCCCATTTAAAACCCGTGATTTAGAGCTGTCTGGAAGCACTCTTAGCTGGGAACCAACATGGTTTGAGAGTTCGACTCTGGCCCCTTCCACACAGCTTAATAAAATCCCACATTTTCTGCTTTGAACTGGAATATATGGCAGTGTGGACTCAGATAATTAACTTCAAAGCAGATATTGTGGGATTTTCTGCCTTGATATTCTGAGTTATATAGCTGTGTGGAAGAGACCAGGATTTAAATTGTCACTCATCCAAGAAATGCACTGGTGACTTCAGACAATTAAGGTCCCTTCCACCTTGCCCCTATATCCCAGAATCTGATCCCAGATTATCTGGAAGTGGAGACTCATATAATCCAGTTTAAAGAAGATGGTCTGGGATCAGATCCTGAGATATAGAGCATTGTAGAAGGTGCCTTAGATTGACTCAGCCTCAGAGGAAAGTAAAGGCAAATATCCTGTCAAAAAACCTTTCCAAGACACTTCCTATGGTCATCATAAGTCGGAAACCACTTGACAGCATACAACAACCAGTTTCTTTAGCTATATCTATCATTAGAGGCATAGAGATGATGGAAGCAGACAAATCAAAGTTGCTATACTCACGTGGCCATTGAAACCACCAGGGCGAGGGTAGGGAGCAAAGCCAGGATCAATCTACAGAAAGATAGAAAAAAACATTGTTCCTCTTAGGGCCCTTCCATAGCCATATAACCCAGAATATCAAGGCAGAAAATCCCACATTATCTGCTTTGAACTGGGATATATGGCAGTGTGGACTCAGATAACCCAATTCAAAGCAGATAGTGTGGGACTTTCTGTCTTGATATTCTGGGATATAGGACTGTATGGAAGGGCCCTCAGTTTCCATTTAAAAACAAGTGAAGCACCACTGAAGGCAAGCCTGTGTCTGGATATATTCTGTTAATAACAACATTCCCAGTGTGCTTTATAAGGCAACAAGACATATTTTTCTGTAGATCTTTTTCCATGCACACATTTTGCCCACTATTTGGACCTCCAAAAAGATTTGGAAGAAAAAAAATTTGAGTGTGAATATTTTTTGTACTTGTACAATATTTCTGGCAGACAATACAAAATGTGTCAAACCAAATATTAGGGACTGATTGGGTTATAACAAAAGAAATGGCGGTCTTAGTACAAAGAGAGGGAATGGGAAATTACAGGAAATAAAGGAAGCAATAATTGAGTGCACACAAGCAGTGATAGTATTGGGATGGAAACACAAATCAAAGTGACAGTAAATAAATGGTATCAGTATATGGTGGACCAAATGGAATTTGAAATTATGGATGTAAAATTAAATGATTCAAAATGTAATGAAAATAGGATGCAAGAAGTTGAAAAAAGATGGAACCAGGTCAAGAATTATATTATGAATAAGTCTAGAGATCAGGCCATAAGAAATAGAATACAAATGTTATGTAGTATGTAAATCTAGAAGACTTGTCTCCAAAAAGATTAATATGTGAAAGAAAATAATCCTCCTGCTTATTTTGGTGGGAATTGAAACTGTTGTGTTACAATTTCAGTCAGCAGTCATGCCAGCACAAGGATTCAACCCATTGCACCACCGGGAGCTACATAATGATTTTATAAATGTATATATTTTTAAAAGTGTGAATTTTGTTTGTGGAATTATAACCCCGCCCGGGTTTTTCATGCACAAAACAGCTCCAATATTTTCAGAACCATGTGTGAGTTTTGTGCAAAAATGTTGAGAGTGTTGGCACTGTTCCATTATCTGGGCAGAGGCCACAAGGGAGGCACTAGACAGAGAAGGATAGTCCATTTTATGGGGGGAAAGGGAGTTGATGGAATAAAACCATTTCCCCCTGTTTTCCTGTTATTCTCCCCACCCACGTCACCGTTGTGGAAACAACTCTCATTTATGAAAAGGAAAGTGGAGAGGGGGAATAACCCACAAAAATGGGGGGGGGGTTCCCTCCTTCAATTTCCTCCTCTAAAATTGACTACCCTCTGTCTAGCACCCCTTTTGGCCTCCACCTGGATAATGGAACAGTACCAGAGTATTCACACACAACTCATTGTTTTGGGGTTTTTTGCATAGAAAGGTTTGTCTCTGTAGTGGCCTTTTCATTCAAATTGGTCATTTTCTGCAAAGAACACAATTTCTGTGCACAAAATACCCCCACTTTCCGGTAACGCACATATTTTTTTCTGTAAAAAATGACCATATACACCAGAAAGCTTGTGTATGTGTTCTGGCCCATTTTTATGCATGTAAAAATAGATTCAGAAAAATATTGTTTTTGCAAAATTGGCATGTCTTGCATAAACTTCACACTGTGTATTTCTGTACATAATGTTTTATTTCATGTCAGGAGCGACTTGAGAAAATGCAAGTCGCTTCTGGTGTAAGAATTGGCCATCTATAAGGATGTTGCTTGTGGACACCTGGATGTTTTACCATCCTGTGGGAGGCTTTTCTCATGTTCCCGCATGAGAAGCTGGAGCTAACAGACAGGAGCTTACCCCGCTCCCTGGATTTGAACCGTCAACCTTTCTGTCAGCAGTCCTGCCAGCACAAGGATTTAACCCATTGCGCCACCGGGAGCTACATAATGATTTTATAGAACACTAAGTATGGGTGAATACTGTGCTAAATTCCCATCTCTGTGTTATTCCTTCTGAATTAGTTTTTCCAAGTGTTGGGAAATCTTTTTTTAAAACAGAAAAACAAATCACAGTGAATATTTTTCCCAAGTATAATAAATAGTGGGCTCTTATGTAAATATATGGGGGATGAAGGAGGGTCTCTTCGTTGCTTCTGCTGGACCTTTCAGCAGCTTTTAGTAGCATTGACCACAGGATCTTTCCTGAGCACCTTGCTAGGTTGGGACATAGAAGATTTGGTTTTAAGATGGTAAGGTATCATGGCTTCCTGGAAAGGTATTGCCCAACTCCCATTCAACTCTTTGGCTGTTGGCCTGTGAAATCCCTTGGGTGCTGGTTCTACCCCCCATGTTATTTAAGATGGACATGGGAAAAGTGGTTGGAATCGGGGTGTTCATTGCCACCTGTATGTTGCCATTGCTTTTCAATTGTGTTTGTTGCAAACTGGGAAAAGACTAGGACAATTATGAAGATGACAATAACAATAAGGCATTTGTGAATTTTAAACATGATATGTACATATTCTGTCATCTTCAAAACACTGAGGTCAGGCAGTTCAGCTTAAATAATTCAAAATGGCAGATAAAATACAACCATACTCACGATGCCAGGAGAGCCAAAGCCAGTAAATCTAGGAGGAGGAGGAGGTGGTGGAGGATAGTCGCGAGGTCTACCCTAGAGAAAAGAAGAGGGAAATCAAGTCATTGATCTTGCTTATTTGTATACATTTTTTTATTTCCTTTAAAAAGTCATGGGAAATGAAGCATGCAACTCTTCAAGTTTCTCTGATACTTTTGGTTTTTTATCCTATTACAACAACACTTGTTTGTGGACAGGATTCATGTAGTCTACGTTCCGGTTATATCCCGAATCAACTACTGCAATGTGCTCTACTTGGGGTTGCCTTTGAAGACTATTCAGAAGCTTCAAATAGTCCAATGGACAGCATCCAGGTTAATCATTGGAGTGGCGTACAGGGAGCATACAACCCCCCTGTTGCGCCAGCTCTACTGGCTGCCAGTTTGCTTACAAGCACAATTCAAAGTGCTGGCTTTAGTAAAGCCCTAAAGGGTTCTGGCCCAGCTTTCCTGTCCGAATGTATCTCCTCCTATGAAACACCTAGGACCTTAAGATTGTCAGGGAGGCCCTGGCCTGCAGGTGCATCTGGTGGGAACGAGAGACAGAGCCTTCTCAGTGGTGGCCCCTCAGCTGTGGAACTCCCTTCCCAGTGATATTAGGGCAGCTCCCAATCTCCTGGCCTTCAAAAGGAAAGTGAAAACATGGCTCTGGGGAGTAACTACAATGCAGTAAAATATGTGCAATGATGCTTGGAACAGCCCCGGATTACGATTGTGGAGGGAGTGATTTTAATAGTGATTACAATGTTTATGTGCTTTAATGTGCATTTTAACTCTAATTTTAAAATGTAAATTAAATGTATTTAATTGTCCATTGTCTAAAGGCATCAAATAGTTGCCATATGTAAAGCTGCCTTGAGTGCCCTTCAGGGTAGGGAAAGACGGGATATATATAGAGTAAATAAATAATACAGTTGCCCCTCCACATTTGTGGTTTTGACTTTTGATTAAAACATTAGGCTTCTATAGGTCCTCCAGTGTGACTCTGTGGTCAACCTCTTCCAGGCATACTAGAAGACTAGACAGAACATCTCTTAAGAATGTCTAGGTTCTCCAGTATGACTTTGTGCTCAGCTTTCAATGGAAGTTGACCACAGATTCATCCTGGAAGAACTAGAAATTCCTAGATAAATGTTTTTATAGGTTTTATAATTCTTTGTTTTTCACTTTCAATGGGGTTCTTTTGCCATTAACCTCAGAAAATGTAGAGGGCTGACTGTTTAGTTTCGGCCATATCCCAAAAGGTTGCTTTGGAATTCAAAGAGGCTCAAGTGGAGGGAGAAAAGTGCCAAGAGTAAGGTGCATTAAGCCAACCATGACCGTCCCGGAAGCCTTCCACTTGGAAACCGATATCTTCACTGCAGGAGAACATGTGGATCAAGAATAGGGCTCCACAGCCACCTATGGACCTACTGCCATGACACTATACTTGGAAGACTATCATCGTTGGGCTACGAGGGATCACCTAAGTAAGTAAAGTATTTTCAAGAGTGGGGATCACATTTCTCCTCCTGATCCTAATGAACTGCATTTTCCACTAGCGTTAAGAAGCATATTCATGGTGAGAAATACTTGATACTGTATGCCCAGAAAGGGGGAGTATAACTCTCACACCTGGGAAAAACCAAGCAGACAAACACACCCAACCACTTCATAGGGCGCCAATAAGTTTGCCATAAGAACGGAGAAAGCTATGTGAATGTTATATTTTGTTCCCCCAGCAATCCTTACCCGTTCATTTCCAACACCCAAAAAGTCCTTTGAAAAATAAGAAATCAAGAGCAAAAAATTAGGGTTCATTCAGTAGTCCCAAAACTACCTCTCAGGATTACTAAGCATTACTTAGTACATTACTCACATTTACACAATTACAAATAGACACTCAAGCTAGATAAAAAAAGGTTTTCCCCTGACATTAAGTCCAGTCGTGTCCAACTCTGGTGGGGTGGTGCTCATCTCCCTTTCTAAACTGAAGAGCTGGTGTTGTCTATAGACACCTCCAAGGTCATGTGGCCAGCATGACTGCATGGATGCCATTACCTTCCCGCCGGAGTGGTACCTATTGATCTACTCACATTTGCATGTTTTTGAACTTCTAGGTTGGCAGAAGCTGGGTCTAAAAGCAGGAGCTCACACCGCTATTTCAAGCTATCTACTAATATATTTCAGCAACTCAGATATCAAATATCATGAGATGCATAATTTAAACATTTTGAATACTTTGAGTTGGAATTCTTCCAAAGAATTCTGGTTTCCAAATATGTCCACATTCCCAAATTGTCTAAGGTGGATTTAACTAGCAAGGTAAAACTCTTCAACAAATCATTGCCTAGTTTTTGATTTTAAAATATTCCAGTTCTTTGGAAATATCGACATTGCAAATTTAAATCTGGTTGATAATGGTTGCGAAACAGTTAGTGAATGAATACTTGAATGAGTAGTGAACTGATGCTATGCATCATTGTATCCCAGAGGAAGCAATATGTTAGTAATGTTTCTAATGTTCTAATTTAGGAGAGGAGGTTGGAAAAGTCAATTTCTTGTGCTACAATTTTCACAGTTCCTCAGGGCCCTTCCACACAGTCCTATATCCCTGGATATCAAGGCAGACATCCCACAATATCTGCTATGAACTGGGTTGTCTAAGGCCCCTTCCACACAGCTGAATAAAATCCGACATTATCTGCTTTGAACTGGAATATATGGCATTGTAGACAGACACAGAAATTCCAGTTAAAAGGAGATATTGTGGGATTCTTTACCTTGATATTCTGGATTATATGGCTGTGTGGAAGGACCCTGAGTCCACACTCAGATAATGTGGAATTTTCTGCTTTGATATTCTGGGATATAGGGCTGTGTGGAAGGACCTCCAGTAACATGATATTTTGATTATTGTCTTGAGTTTCTGGGAAATGTAGTATGAGGCCCCTTCTACACTGCCATATAAAATCCAGATTATCTGCTTTGAACTGGATTATATGGCAGTGTAGACTCATATAATCCAGTTCAAATCAGATAATATGGATTATCTTCTTTGATAATCTGGATTATATGGCAGTGTAGAAGAGGCCTAAGTTTGCCAGTCTATTACTACAACCCAGTGGCTGAAATCTTGTTTCCCCATTCAGTCAAAATTCAAGTTCAGTGGTCAACCCTGGGATCATACAACTCAACCAGAGAATAAAATGTCTTCTATATACTTACTAATAGCCACCCAAAGAAATCAGACTATAAGAAAAAAAGGCACAGGTTATCCAGACTGATACATTCTCTTCTTTACTAGTTGCTTTCAAAATGCAATGTGTTAGCAGCAAACAATCCATTGTTCCAGATCTCTTGACAACTTCTGATATCTCTAAATATATATTAGTTCAGTGTTTCTCAGGGCCCTTCCATACAACCTTATATCCCAGAATATCAAGGCAGAAAGTCCCACATTATCTGAGTGTGGACTCAGTTAACCCAGTTCAAAGCAGATATTGTGGGATTTTCTGCCTTGGTTTTCTGGGTTATATAGCTGTGTGGAAGGACCCTCAGGCTCCTTCTACACTGCCAAATAATACAGGTTATCAAATCAGATAATTCACATTATCTGTTTATAGTTGGATGTTTAAGGTCCTGCCACACAGCCATATAACCCAGAATATCAAGGCAAAAAAAATCCCTGCTTTGAACTGGGTTATCCGAGTCCAGTTCAAAGCAGATAATGTGGGATTTTATTCAGCTGTGTAGAAGGGGCCCCAAATACATCTACACTGTAGATTGAATACAGTTTAATACCACTTTAATTGCCATGACTCCATTCTACGGAATCTTGTGATTTGTCTTTAGGTGAGGAATCAGCATTTTTTGTCAGAGAAGGCTAAAGACGTAAAACTACAACTCCTAAGCTTCTGAATACTTACCGGCATTGGAATCCACTCAAGGAAACTAGTCTATGAAGGAAACAGCACAAGTTATTCGAAGAGTCTCATCCTTCAATGAGATTTTAGAATTCGCATTGAAGGACCATTTCTGTTTTTGCAATGGGAATGCATCCTGAACTTTCTTCCTGTTGGGTTAGGCCCATTATTTCTTATCATGCTTGTGCTGACCAAAAAAAGAGCTGTCTTTCCACACTGTGCGGTTATAGCACTATGATTCTCCCTTAACTGTGATGGCTGAATTTTATGCAACCTTAGAGTTTTCTGACTGAGAATTCTAAGCATTATTTGTGTTTTTATGGACTCTTGATGGAAAACGTTATTTATGTACAAGAACCCACCCACCAACCACCCCCCCCCCCCTTAGAGACTGCAGAACTGTCATAAGGTGGAATTGGTTGAAAAGTGGAACCTTGGGGTTTATAAGCTTGCAAACACATTTGGCTCCTGAAAAATGTAAATAACATATGATGGTATACTGTGGCATGTAAGCATGACATCCTAAGGAACCCTTATAGGCAGGCCCATAGCCAGGATTTTGATTGGGGGGGGGGGGCTGAGTTTGATTTGGGGGGCTGACTCTGAGCGAAAGAGGGTCTACCCTAGCAAACCTTTTGTATCGTTACCCCAATACCCCCATGTATATGGGATATATTGAGTATGGTGATCAGATCATGATATGAATAAACATAACAGTTTAAATAATGCACTAGTAAGGCCTTCTCGCAGACCACTATGAGAATTTCAGGGGGGGCTGAAGCCCCCGAAGCCCCCCCCCCCCCCGCTACATGCCTGCTTATCTGTCATATTAATGAAACTTGTCTGTAATTTGCAAGCACTGAAAAGGTACTTTGTGGAGTAGTATGTTGGGAGTGAGTGTTGTTGATAGGATGTCTGGTGGAATTTGAATTATAGTTGATGACAAAAAGTTAATAGAGATTGCCCGGCGTCTCTTGGATGAGAGGATGAAGGAGTGAGTGAATGTAAGAACAGGCTGAAATAGTCCATCTGTTAGGTTTTGGGATTAATACATATGTGATGTTTGAGGTTTTGAGTATTAAGAACAATCTGGAACAGCCGCAGACTAGGATACTGGATTGTGTGATTTTAAAAAAGTGTTTTTAATGTTTTATATGTTTTTAATTATTGTTTTAATATATATATATATATATATATATATATATATATATATATTGATGTATGTTCTTATGGCATCAAATCACTGCCTATATTTGTGAGCTGCCCTGAGTCCCCTACAGGGTGAGAAGGGCAAGGTATAAATATGGTAAATAAATAAATAAAATAAGGATGAGATATGTATTTTAAATAATATATAAAATAATTCATCTGTCTTATGTTCAATGTCAGTTAATAAACTATTAATTTGGAACAGGCATCTGCTAATTATTCAAAGGGTTAGGAACCAAAGTAAGGTCAAAAACTTTTTTTTGTCGTGTCAGGAGCAACTTGAGAAACTGCAAGTCACTTCTGGTGTGAGAGAATTGGCCGTCTGTAAGGACATTGCCCAGGGGACGCCCGAATGTTTTGGTGTTTTAACATCTTTGTGGGAGGCTTCTCTCATGTCCCCGCATGAGGAGCTGGAGCTGATAGAGGGAGCTCATCCCTGGATTTGAACCTGTGACCTGTTGGTCTTCAGTCCTGCCGGCACAGGGGTTTAACCCACTGCGCCACTTTCAATTGAAAATGTTTGAAAGGTGGATTAGCTTGCAAATTCATGACTGAACACTAGATGGCGCCAAGGTAAGCAAGAGAGAAAATACAGTGTGCTGAATAGGTTTTGGACTGGTTTGTTTAACTGGTCTATGACAATGATGACTTTCCTTATGTTTGCCTGTTATATGCTGCACTGGCCTCAATGGGGATGAATTAGAAGCAACCGTAGAAAGGTTTCAAAAAGCATGTCAATTGCAGGAGCATTGAAATCAGGGAGATAATCTGTGTATCCAGTAAATCATGTGAACCGTAGCATAGCTAATGTTACGATTTACTATGTTACGGTAACTATTTACTATAGGTAAATAAAATGTATTTTACCCATGACCATCTTCTTTCATTATCATCCTAGAAAAAACAGAAACAAAACAATGTTATTAGCTCTTCTCTGTTTGATGGCCATCTATCGGGGGTGCTTTGAATGCAATTTTCCTGCTTCTTGGCAGGGGGTTGGACTGGATGGCCCATGAGATCTCTTCCAACTCTTTGATTCTATATGAATCTTCCATATAGAATGCCCTATACTTTACAGACATTGTGGAGCCATTTCCACTGATGACAATTGGACATCATTTCCAAGGAAATCACTTTGGAATCAGCGTGTAAAGAAGGCTCTATTGGATATGGCAATTCTGTCACCCCTTGAATTTTCATTTCAAGCATTAGTTTCTCATTGGATAGATATAATCAATACACATTTCATTTCTACTGGTTCTTTCTCCTTCCAGATATATGAAGTCACATTCTTAAAGGGAGGAGAGTAAACTCAGAATCAGTTCAAGTGGTAGACGTACACTTGTACAACTTAGATGCAATAAGCTAAATATTAGAGGTGTGCAAAATTACCATTACTCTTGGTATTTCGTATCAAATTCGTTAAATTCGTGCATACGAATTGATATTAGAAATATGCAGGAAAGGTGGGGGGGGGGGTTAAGGATCAAAACATTCACCAATATTTTTTGTTAAGATTCTGTAACATTTGGATGTCTCCTAAGGTCAGTATAATTTTCAGTATAAGCATTAAGTAACTTTGGTAAAGCCAAAAGAACATCAATCCTGTTTTTCTTTGGCCTGATTGCCATAAGGAAGGCACTGGGGGCAAGACTAGCAAACTTGGGTAGGAGACTGAGAACACAGCATTCTCAGAAATGTAGTTTGGGAAGGCAAGGTCCCCTGTGGCAGAGTATGCAAAAGGCCCTGCCCTAAACTACATTTTCCAGAATGCAGTGATCAGCATCAAAAAGCCCCAATGGTATCAGCCATTTAGAGTCAGTCTAATAATAAGAAATAAAATTATTGAATCTGCAAAGAGGACTAAAGTAAGTAAGTAATAGTATAAACCTGTGCTAAATTGAAGTTATGTGGTTGTGTGCCATAAAGACAGACAGACATTCAAGGAATTGCTGTGGTCATTTGGGAGCGGGGGAATAAATTATTTTTGACCTTTTTTTAATTCCCAAAAATCTGTAGCTGTGTGAATCTTTCAGAAACTTCTGGGGATTGTTGCCCTGGTTATCTTGTGCATTGTATATAAAATTCAAGAAGATAGCTCTCGTAGTTTTTAAAAAAATATGATTTTTAATAAACACTTTGAAAATTCCCCCAAAATCTATGGATAAGTGAAACATTCTGAAATTTGGTGGGATAGCACTGGTAAATATGTTCTACCATTGTAACAAGTTTCACTCACATAGCTTTAAAAATGAGGGAGAAAGGAGCCCTGAAGTTTCTGTATGAGTTGGCAGTAGTGTGGCTGTGGCTGCTCTAAAATTCAGTTGTGTGGCTGCTTTAAAATTCCAGTTAGTCCGTCAGTGTGATAAGGCTCTCTTGGGCTCATTGTTTCATCTTTTTAGATTTTATATGGCAGTGTAGAAGGGGCCTGGGAAAAAGAGAAAGAAACTGAGATATTTTAGAAGCAGCAGAAAAATTATTCAACAATGGATTAATTGGGACACTTCAGGACAGTTGGGGAGTATATTAATGCACTAAGCAGAACACTTCATCAGCCCAAGACATACATAGGGTCTAACAGAGAGATAAATTGAACACAGTCTTGTTTCCAACACAATGACGATAAGATCTAAGCAGGCAAATCCTATATCTCATACTCACCGAGTAAGGGTAGGCAGGGCGTGGATAGTTAGGAGGGGGGAATTCAGAACCATAGTGTCCAGGAGGTGGTGGAGGGCGGTGAGGGTAGGAAGGAAACCCTTCCCCATAAACAGAGGCCTTCAGAAGAAAGAGAGAAATTATTTTTTTTACTTTATTGACACAATATTTAAATATTTAAATGCCATATTTCTTAACTAAGATCTGAATGCTTGTCTCCAGAATGCTAATTCAACTCTCAAATCATTATTCCACATTGGCTCTCTGACCATGTGATTCTCAATGCTTAACATTGGGTTGTATGGGAATTAACATCACTTGTGTCTAGGTTACTAGATCCATTCTGTCCCAGGGACTGAGATTACAAAAGAAAATGAGTCCTGGGAACTGTTAAATTACATGGATGTAATTACATTACATCTGATGATGTTACAAAGAATGGCACTTGATGCTATCATTAGATATGACACATTGAGCATCAAATGTGTCATATTTGATGCTCAGTGAGTGTCATATTTGATGCTCAGTGCTCAATAAGTGTAGAGTATGCCATTGAAATCTAAAAGGCCATGTATAACAAATGAGAAAAATGTGCAGATACTTTTCAAGGCATGGTCATTCCCTCTGTAGCCTGTGGACCAGAGAAGGCCCTGAGGTCTGGAAGCCCTGCTTGAGTCAACGTGAGAACTAGTCTGTTAAAAAAGGGGATGTGGCACAAAGGAGCACAGAAAATGGTCATACTCACTGGAGGAGCAGGATATCTAGGAGGAGGTGGTGGTGGTGGATATGGAATAGGAGCATGGTACTCTGGGTCGATGTGTCTGCCATAGCTTGAATCCCCCTAGAGAAATTAAAAGTGACATTCACCGATCCTGTTGGTTTCTACCTGTTCATGTCCATTGGAGATGCTTCCCTATAGCAGATTTGGAGAAACGATGGTTCTTTTGTGGCATTCTCCCACAACTCCCACCTGCCCCATCTACAATGGCCAATGGGAAAGGATTATGGAATTTGTAGTCTAGAAAATATAGTTTTGGTGGCCTACACTTACATTAAAGGAGGTGATGCTGCTAGAAATTAGGGGTGTGCATAATATCGTTTTGATGTACCAGATTCGGGGATTTTAGGGGATTCAGCTGCCAAATCCCTGGAAACAAGCCAGGCAGCTGAAGCTCTAACTGATATGGATCACACCAGAAATTGGATTGATCTCACCATAGCTCTTTGCACTTTAGTTGGCCCTCCTACCTGTAATCCTGTTACTGTAAATGCCTAAGGACGATGTGACCTTTAATTGAATATGAAATGAATCTTGTACTTTCCCTGGCTCTACCCAGGAACGATTGCACATTCCCTGATCCCCCCGCACTCAGCACTTAATATTTCAGCCATGATACTGTTTTTAATTTGTGTGTTGTGATTTTGATGTTACTTGCTGTTGTTTTCTTTTATTGTGTGGGTTTTAATCTATATTTCGGCCTTCCCCCTTGTAAGCTGCCCCAAGTCCCTTTGGCGAGATGGTGGCGGGGTATAAAAATATTTTTTACTAGGTGTCCCCTGCCACGCGTTGCTAAGGCTCAGTCTGGTGATCTGGAAAATAAAGTAATGAGAAAGTGTTGGTTTCTAATATATGTAATTTCTTTATGCTTGCTGATAAACAGTATTTCTTGCTGTTTCTTTGTCAGTGTTGATGCAGAGATTGTCTGGTTTGCCTACTCTGGAACATGCAAGATATAATTGTCCTTCTTCAGGGTCCTTTTCAAATCTATAATACTATATCTCTCTGTGTGTGAATCGTATATGTCTGTCTATATCTATGGCTGAATGGCTCTTTGTCTGGAGAGCTTAAGTATTTTCTATTGGTCATGGGGGTTCTATGTGGGATGTTTGCTCCAATTCTGTCATTGGTGGAGTTCAGAAGGCTCTTTGATTGTAAGTGAACTATAAATCCCAGTAACTACAACTCTCAAATGTCAAGGTCTATTTCCCTCAAACTCCGTGTTCATATTTGGGCGTATGGAATATTCGTGCCACGTTTGGTCCAGATCCATCATTGTTTGAGTCCACAGTGCTCTCTGGATGTAGGTGAACTACAACTCCCAAACTCAAGGTCAATGCCCACCAAACCCTTCTAGTGTTTTCTATTGATCATGGAAGTCCTGCGTATCACGCTTGGTTCAATTTTATCATTGGTGGAGTTCAGAATGCTCTTTGATTGTAGGTTAACTGTAAATTCCAGCAACTACAACTCCCAAATGACAAAATCAAGTTTTTGAGTGATGGTCATTCCTTGGGTTGGTAGGTGTCTTGTGGCCAAATTTGATGGCAATTGGTCCAGTGGTTTTTGATTTATGTCAATCCCACAAACAAATATTACATTTTTAATAATAATAATAATAATATTTTCAGATAATGGGGACTAATGGGGCTAAGTGGAGGCAGTGTGTAGGCCGCCTTTCAAATCAAGCAAGCTGCAGCTCTTCCTCTTCCAGCGGGCTCCTCCATCCCTTCCTGAAGCCCCCCCCCCCCATGCGCCCACTTGAGTCAAATTCGAATTTGCTTTCCCAGCAGAACTTTGTACGGCATGAGAGCCTGTCTTCCCTCCCAGGGCATGATGACAGTTGAGGCTTTTCTCTCTGTGTGTTCTCATTTTTTTTCTCAGCCACTTCAATTCCCTAAACCCCCTATTGTGGGTTTTTAAAAATTAAAAATTTTATGGTAAAGACTTTTTTAAAAATACCAAAAATCACTGGATTGGTGAAACGTTCTGAAACCTGGCAGGCTTGCAATCATAAATGTGGCCTACAAGTGAGGCACGTTTCATCCTGATAGACCTATAAATGATGGAGAAATGAGCCTCTAAATTTTCCATATTGACGCCAATGGACCAAATCTTACCAGAATGATGTACAGGGAATATTCTTGTCACAATGACATAGAAGCAATAAAAGCACCACTGAAAATCAATCTGCTTGTGCACAAAGGGCCAAACTATATCATTGCAGCTTGAGGCTGTCCAGATATTTCGGACCTGAGACTACAAGCCAGACTGATCATGAAGCTGAGGATCCTTCCACACAGGCCTAAACCCCAGAATATCAAGGCAGGAAATCCCACATTATCTGAGTGTGGACTCATATAACCCAGTTCAAAGCAGATATTGTGGGATTTGCTGCCTTGATATATTGTGGAATATAGGGCTATGTGGAAGGGCCCTGAGTGGTGCTAGTTATACATTGAAAACCATGTGTAGCATGACATTGTAGGGAATGTGTTAACTGAATTGCATCATATATACCAGGGGTCCTCAAACTATGGCCCAGGGGCTGGATACGGCCCTCCAATGTCATTTACTCGGCCCTCGCTCAGGGTCAACCTAAGTCTGAAACAACTTGAAAGCGCACAACAACAACAACCCTATCTCATCAGCCAACAGCAGGCCCAACCTTCCCATTGAAATACTAATGTTTATATTTGTTAAAATTGTTCTTTATTTTAATTATTGCATTGTTTTTAAAGAGGGGGGGGGGTTGCACTACAAATAAGATATGTGCAGCGTGCATAGGAATTAATTCATGGGTTTTTTTCCAATTATAATCTGGCCCTCCAACAGTTTGAGGGATTGTAACCTGGCCCTCTGCTTAAAAGGTTTGAGGACCCCTGATATAGACTGACACTGCCCATCAAGAAAACCAAAAAAGCCACAAAATGTGTTCCTTATACTCACACGGGGTGGAGGAAAATAACGCTGGAAAAAAGAAAAACAAGTTAGTCTGTGAGTTGTGATGATATAATGGTTGATCTATAATTTGCTGATAGACCTGTGCATTGTATGTTTTACTCTATTTCCCCTTCCGCTCCCTCATCCCTATTATGCTTCAGTATTTATATTTTTAATGTACTAAATGTACCAATTTTGTATGAAACTGTGATTTTTATTTCCTGTGCTGGTCTATGACCAAAATAAATGATTTGGTTGTTTGGTCTGATTGCTACAGCCTCACAATAAAGGCACAATGAAACATTTAAAAAAAAGCAGTCTCTATTATCAGTTAATTAAGTTACCATACAATCTGAAGTCACATCCTATGTGTAAATGTTTGTGTATACAGCTGTGTGTGCCTTCAAGTTACCAGTCCATCTCTTGCAGTCCCATGAATTTATATGTTTTGTAGGGCAAGTAATATTCATTTTGCCATTTACTTTCTCCAAAAAAAATCTTTTAGCACCTGGCTTTCTGTAATGGTTTCCCATCCAAGTATTAACCAGTCCTGACACTACTTAACATCACACTAGAGAGAAAAAAATCCACTTAAAATCAAATTTCTGGCTCCTGCAGAATTCTGGGATTTGTAATTTAGTGAGGCTGCTAAAGAATCCTCCCTAAACTACAAAGCCCAGAATTCTGCAGGAGGCACAAACCAGATTTTAAGTGGATTTTTTCTCTAGTGTGATGAAGTGGTAATCCAAATTCGATAGGTCCTGGTGCTTAAAGGATATTAGGCTTGACACATTCAGACTAAGGCCAGAGATCCACATTGGCTTTTACTGCCATCATGTGGCAACTGACAGATACATATATAAGGACATAAATGGCCCTGAGACATTTTAGAAATATTCTTGCTATGGCAATATCTTTGCAAACCACACACTTTTCAAAACAAGATTTACCTGCACAAAGTGTGCACTGAGTAGTTTTGTATTTATAGCAGTATTTTCTGTGCACACAACAGCCTATTCTGGGCAGAAAAGGGTATTTCTTATGCAAAAATTTTAATGCTAGTCAACTACATGTGAATTTTACACATCCCTAATTACAACATTTATATACAGAAAACTGCTTATTCTGCACAGAAAATAATACTATTGTTAGTAATGCCCAACAGAGACCATATATCTTGAAGATACACACACACACACACACACACATACAGACAGACATATTTTTATCCCTAGCAGCCATTCTTGGAGAAATAACATTTTTTGCTAACCAATTTCTATTAGTTAATCTTCAGTTGAGCATTCATAAATATAATGTTAGCACCCAAAGAAATGTGAACACCGCATATCAAAGCATTCTAGGTGTGAAAGATTTCCATGGTCTCAAATTCTGTGATGCTAGAAAGTTGGGGACTGAAGGAAAATGACCTATTTGAAAGTAGTATCCTCATTTTTCTCTCTGCCTATCCCTTGCTTGTGGCACTGATTTCGACAAGACCTCAGTGTGATCAATTAATTCCATCCCATGAGGTCTACTCCACTCTGGGATTTCTACACACCATCTCCATCACCACAGTATCAATATGATCTTTCTTCCAGAAGTCAGTTTCAACCTCACCTGTGCATTGGTGCAGTATGCAAAGGCCATGAGAATGGCCACCACAAATGGGAGCTCCATTTTAGATGGGTCCAGACCTTCTTTCTCTGGGACGAAACAATTCAGAGTGTGAACTGGTGGCTCAGAAATGGCAATTTATTGCTCGCTTTCCAGAAGTCACACTCCCCAAACGGAAAGCTTCCATTGAGTTTGTTGACAATTTCATCTTGTCAGGAAGAAAAGGTCATGAAGATTACTCCAAGACAATGATGATCTTTGTGGAAAGTCCTCTTCCTTTCCAAGACTTGTTGCAACGTGGACTCAAGTCTTCTTCTAACAACAAAAATTTGGCAGGAGACATTTTTTGCAATTTTTTTATCAGTCCCACTCAGAAAAGCAAGATAGTTTGCAGAATTTCCTCCATGTGATCTTCTTAATTTCTATGAGAAGGCCACAATTCCTTCAAGGTGATCCCTCATATCCTGAGGATGATGGTCTTCCAACTGTAGTGTCTTGGCGGTGGGTCTGTAGGTGGCTGTGGAGCCCTGTTCTTGATCCACATGTTCTCTCGCAGTGATGACATCAGTTTCTAGGTGAAAGGTGGTCCCGGTCAGAGTTGGCTTGATGTACCTTCCTCTTGGCACATTTCTCCCTTTTGCCCTTCATTCATGCCTCTTCAAATTCCACAGCACTGTTGGTCACAGCTGACCTTCAATTAGAGCTCTCAAGGGCCAGGGCTTCCAGTTCTCAGTGTCTATGCCGCAGTTTTTAAGGTTGGCTTTAAGCCCATCTTTAAATCTCTTTTCCTGTTCAACAACATTATGTTTCCTGTTCTTGAGTCAATGTATCAACATTGAGAGGGAGACAAACTATCTCCTGGAAAATAATATTTTTGGCATTCCCTGCTATTGAGAGAACTGCATTGGTTATTTATTTGTCGTGTCAGGGCAACCAGTCAATCATATTACATTTCTAACAGAACAAAACAAACAAACAGACAAAATACAAAATTTGCGAGTTTGGTATTTGATTAAATGTCTTTTGACCAGTAGCTGGCCACTTGGAGTGCCTCTGGTGTTGCTGCAAGAAGGTCCTCCATTGTGCATGTGGCAGGGCTCAGGTTGCATTGCAGCAGGTGGTCAGTGGTTTGCTCTTCTCCACACTCGCATGACGTGGATTCCACTTTGTGGCCCCATTTCTAGAGTTAGGCTCTGCATCTCGTGGTGCCGGAGCGCATTGGTTGAAGTTGGTGGTAACAAGAAGCTATACCTCCGGAGACTATTTTTTAAAGTAATTTTTAGGGGAAAAGAGGAAAAAAAGGAAAGAGGAAAAAAGGGGGGGGTAAAAAGGGGTAGGAAAGTTTAACAAGTAGGAAAGAGAAAGGAGAAAGAAGCTAACTATGGTAAAAAGGGTACGGAGGTTTCCCTCCTAATGGGAGTGGGAATAGAAGGACTAGAGGGGGAGGGAAGACAAAAAGTTGGGATAAAAAATGAAAATGAAAAAATTACATAATGAAGAAAAAAGGAAAAAATTGTAAAAAATATATATGTAAAAGGAAAAAAAAGGAAAAAAATAAAAATAAAATCTTCTTATTGACTTCCGAATTATTTTCCTACCCGGGCAATTAATCTCTTGCATATAAATTATAATTAGTCTCTCCATCTTCTCATAGTTGTATCATTTCCCTCTGCTTTTTTTTTTTTTGAAAAAAATGTCTAGTAAAGTCCATTATGTAGGGCATTTGGGTTTGCCTTCATGTCCTTTCAGAAAATAAGTTAGTCTGTCCATGTTCTTTATATCCTCCAGAGACTATTAAATGCTATTTTTTTCTGTTTTGTTGTGATGAGGATCTTGAAAATATATGTACCAATAAGACCACACTATAAAAACTAATTTTAATGGAGAAATGGTTTCAATTTCTTTGTCTTTCAAAGAACGTTTTTGTGGGATGTGAAATACAGCCTTCTCTCCACATTTGCTGGTTTGACTTTTGCGGATTGGACTATACACGGATTTGAGTGAAATGTTCGCTCTAGGAATCTCTAGGTCCTTCAATATATTTCTATGGTCAACATCTGATAAATATATTACGCAAAATGCTGTATGGAAACTTGGGACGTACGATCCATAAAAAATGGTTCAAAGGTCATTGCTGGCATTTACTAGGGGTGCTGGCATTTAAATTGCTTCTTAAGTATAGGTAGTGAAAAATTCACTAGTTAACCTTCACCCATCCAATGTCTTCATATTCTTGAAATTAAAACAGTGGCAGCCACATAAATGAGGAATTAACAGTGATAGCATTGGGCTGTGTTATAAGATGATTAGTCTCTAAGCCTAGACTCCCACACCATTTTTCAGGGTTGTTGTCCAATAATAATACACTTTATTTATATTCCGCTTTATCCCCTCAGAGAGACTCAGAGCAGATTACAGTACATTTATGAAGGGCCAGGCATCATCACAGCAGGTTAACTGCCAGCTGCAGTAAATCTTGTCATCTGAAAGGTTGACAGTTTGAAGCCTGGGTCAGGGTGAGCTCCTGGCCAGTAACACAGCTTCTGCCTACCTAGCAGTTCTAAAAACAGCAATGTGAGAATATAAATAGGTACCACGTAAGCGGGGAGGTATTTAAGGCACCCATAAGGAAATGCTGGAAAGATGCCAGCGATTCAATCAAGGAGGAAGTTTATGAACAAAGCTCTTTGGCAGGGAAAATGGAGCGACAGCACCAAACCCCCCACCCCACCCACATAGTTAGAACCGGGCACAGTCTCCACGATGCAGAAGATGGGAAAACCTATATATCAGCACTTTTAATTCTGTACCCACTACTTTGGCCCGGCCCGTTTTACTGTGTCTCGGTGTATTGTTTATTGTTTGTTGTTTAATACTGCTTTAATTGTTTTAATTTGCTTTAGGTTTTGTATTGTTAAGTTGTGTTTTGAGGCCTTGGCTTTTGTAAGCCACATCGAGTCCTTCGGGAGATGCTAGTGGGGTTCAAATAAAGATAATAATAATAATAATAATAATAATAATAATAATAAATGCCTCTATGTGCAGTTGTTTGTCTTGTCAGTATATAATAGTATTGAATGTTTGCCATACAGTGTTCCCTCACTACTTCACAATTCGCTTTTTGCAGACTCGCTGTTTTGTGGGTTTTTGCCTCCTGGCAACGATGGAGAGCGGAAGGGGGTTCCACCCTCCCCCTTGGGAGAGAGGCAGCCAATCATAAAAAGAGAGAGAGAAGAGATACAAAGCAGCATGTAAATCACAGCCTTATAGTCCCTCTCTTATAGCTAGCCAAAAAAAAAAGGTGCACTGTGCCTTTAAATCTCTACTCGCTTCTGCCTCACACTCGGAATGCTAGATAGAGAGATAGGTAGGTAGGTAGGTAAGTAGTGTCCCTACTTCACGGATTTTCACTTTTCGCGGGTGGAATGTAACACCCGTGTTAAGTGAGGGAACACTGTATATGTGTTCTGTGATCTGCCCTGAGTCCCCTTTGAGGTGAGAAGGACAGAATATAAATACTATAAACAAACAAACACTCAATTCCTTTTACACAAGCAATAACATACAATGCACAGATAAAGTAAAGGCCTTTTTTCCCCCATTTCTGGATTTTGGAAGCGATGCTCATGGGGAGGTGCTCTTGTTCCATTTTCCATGCCGAAGGAGCCTGCTGTCCATAAGCATCTCTGACCTTTTTGCCTGCATGTCTGCATGGGGTGCCCGTTTACCTTCTTATCAAGGCGGTGCCTATTGATCTACTCGCATTGCCTGCTTTCAAACTGCTAGGTTGGCAGTAGCTAGGATTGAACAGTCAGGATCTCATCCAGACGTGATTTCAAACTGCTGACCTTCTGGTCAGCAGCTTTTTCTGCAGCTAGCGGCTTCAACTGCTGTGCTACCTTTGCCCGAACCATTGCCTTAACCTCAGGGATACTTCGCATCTGAAATATCAAGAAGCAATTGCATTTTAAGTTTATTGTAAGCCATTTCTTGTCATAGACAATCATACTCAGTGTCTACAAGATAGACTGCATTTACAAATCAAACTGTCCATTAAGGAAATGGTTTTTTGAGAAGGAGAGAGACCCCTCTGAGAAAAGAAAGAAAATAAAAAATCTCCTCTGTAAATTAAAAAAAAAAACCCAATTCTATAAGGCTGGAAGCAGAAGCAAAAAAAATCTGTGACTGCCACCTAGTGGACACACTGTAAAATTACCACTCCTTTCACCACTATATGACATGACACTAGAGTTGGATAGGTTCATTTGGAAAAGACTGGAATTTGGAAAAAACATACGAATTTGGACATCCAATGCAGTTTTGAACCATGCAGGAAAACTTGGGATGGGGGGGGGGGGTGAATCCGAATTTGAACCACTTATCTTTTTTTACGGAAATATTCTATAATGTTTGGATGTCTCCCAAGATTACTTTAATTTTCGCTACCAGTACCAATTCTAAAGTCACTTCTGGATTTTTCAAAAAAATATTTGAAACTTTCCAAAACTTCTGAATCAATTTGTTAATGCGGATGCGCATCCACAGTAGTGAAAAACAGCACTGGCATTGGTGAAACTTCAGGGGATTCTCCCTCCCTCTTTTGTAAACCAATCCTGATGAAACTTGCCACAGTGGTAGAACATGTGGACCACTGTTAGCTCACCAAATTCCATAACCTTTAACTCATCCATGGAGTTTTGGAGAATTTTTTAATAATAAAGAAAATCTGTTCCTGGTTTGAAAGTGTTATGTCCTGTTTCATTGGGTGTTATTTACTTTGAAAGCAGTTGTTCTACTCCCAAAAGTTTGTTTGTGTTGGCACAATCTGTGTTAAATAGGTGGAGAACAGAAATAATAGTACAGACTCCATCAAGGGACATCTAGACTGACCCCCTTCTTCTGGACAGATAGGTACCATCCAAAATTCTCCTGACATCCATTTGCTTCTTCTACTGAGTTGGATCATAGAATCACAGAATCATAGAATCAAAGAGTTGGAAGAGACGTCATGGGCCATCCAGTCCAACCCCTGCCAAGAAGCAGGAATATTGCATTCAAATCACCCCTGACAGATGGCTATCCAGCCTCTGTTTAAAAGCTTCCAAAGAAGGAGCCTCCACCACACTCCGGGGCAGAGAGTTCCACTGCTGAACGGCTCTTACAGTCAGGAAGTTCTTCCTCATGTTCAGATGGAATCTCCTCTCTTGTAGTTTGAAGCCATTGCTCTGCGTCCTAGTCTCCAAGGAAGCAGAAAACAAGCTTGCTCCCTCCTCCCTGTGGCTTCCTCTCACATATTTATACATAGCTATCATATCCCCTCTCAGCCTTCTCTTCTTCAGGCTAAACATGCCCAGCTCCTTAAGCCGCTCCTCATAGGCCTTGTTCTCCAGACCCTTTATCATTTTAGTCGCTCTCCTCTGGACACATTCCAGCTTGTCAATATCTCTCTTGAATTGTGGTGCCTCCAGAATTGGAGGGGACCCTCAACACACATCCATCCGTTTATTCCTTTTTGCAGATGCAATCAATCATTTTATTTTATCATTACTTGCTGACTGTAAAAGGCTGGCTGGCTGGCTGTGGCTGGCTACCCCAGTGCCTTGTTCATGACAATCAGGAAAAAGTAAAATGATTAATTTTTATGCAGTTTATGTTCTCTTGGCTTTGCAAAAGTTGCTTATTGCTTTGCTGCCTTCTTTAGACTCCTTTGTAGATTCAATCAGTTTATTTTATATTTAGACAAAGACTGCTACTGACAGATATTTTGGGTCCTTCAGCCATTTTGGCTGAGCAGCCATGCATTGTGGGAAATGTAGTTTAACAGTAGGGCTTTTTGCAGTCTCTACCATTGGGGGCCTGGCCTTCACAACGTACAGTTATGATGGCTGTGATTAGCCATGCCCACCGCTTCTCTCCTTGCGTCACTGGTGGAAAGCATGAGATTTTAAAAAATCCCTTCCCTTTATCAAAGTTCCTTAATGGTAGTGAAAATTAAAAAGACATCTGAATATTATAGAATATTTCCGGGGGGGAAAAGGTACGGTAAGTGGTTCAAATTCGGATCCCCCCCCCCCCCCCCAAACACACACAGAACTTTCCTGAATAGTTCAAAACTACATCGCATGTCTAATTTAGTATGTTTTTTCCCCAAATTTCAGTTATTTCTGAATGAACCTATCCAACTCTTGGCCTATTCTTTATTATGCAGGCAACAGACATAAATATATGATGGCAAAGAAAGGATACACAGATACATCAAGCAGCAAACTCAGATGACAACTTGCAAGACAAATCACAGTTATGGGAACATCGCAACCCACTGGTGGATTGGCCACCCTTTGTACAACTCCAAGTGAGTTGCTTTGTGAGTAGAGAAACGTGGAAGGTACGGTACTTTTCCACTTGCTCCCACACTCCTGGTGATTTAACACAGTCATTTGTGTTGTTCCATACCAATTGTTATAGTCTCCTTTCCCCCCTGTGATGTCATCAAAGGGTCACTATGCCGTCCCCCTTTCAGGCCTTTTGTTTCCTGTGATGTCATCACACAGCCATTGTCGTTTCCTAGGTGAATACAGTCAACAATTGTTCTCCCACCCCTTCCGGGCCAACTGCCTTATGCGGGGCAATGGCTTCCCTAGTGCTGGAGACTTTGGACAACCCACCTCAACCTCCAGGTGAAGGTTTTAGGTAGAACACTGCAGTGGGGATGAGGAAGAAAAGAGAGGTTCGACTAGAAAGGGCAAAAATGGTTGAGTAAGGGTCAGCAACGGGCAACAATAGGGTCAAATTTGGGTCAGACCATTCATTACCAATCAAAAAGTGAAAGAAGTGTGAGAAAGATGGGGCGCGTCTTCAAATGGAACTTCTTGGCAGGGCACTTGGGATGAGAAGAGGATTCTATAGCTTCTGCATGGTGACCTTCACTACTACTTTGCTACTAGTATTAACATTACAATAGTAAAGGTAAAGCTTGTCCCCTGACATTAAGTCCAGTTATGTCTGACTCAGGGGGTTGATGCTCATCTCCCTTTCTAAGCAGAAGAGCCAGTGCTGTCCATAGACATCTACAAGGTCATATGGCCGGCATGACTGCATGGAGCACGGTTACCTTCTCACCGGAGTGGTACCTATTGATCTACTCACATTTGCATGTTTTCAAACTGCTAGGTTGGGTTGGCAGAAGCTAGGGCTGACAATGGAAGCTCACGCCGCTCCCTGGATTCAAACCTGTGACCTTTCGGTCAACAAGCTCAGCAGCTAAGCGGTTTAACCCACTGTGCCACCGGGGGCTCCAACATTACAATATAATTGCCTTATTCATGGATTCGATATCCATGCTTTCACTTCAAACAATTTATTTATTATTTCATATCAAAAGCATTGCATAAATTGCTATAAAAACTGATAAAAATAGGAGTGCAGGTGGCTAAATATCTTTTGACCAAAAATGGGCAACAGCAATGGCATTGTTTGTAGCCTCCAATAATTCTTCCTCTGTACATGAGGCAGGGCATAGCGAACAAGCATACAGATGCGGCGTTGTCTGTTCTGCTCCACAGTCACACAAGGTGTGGGATTCTTTTAGGTAGTGCCATTATGCCAGGTTGTCTTTTGATCTGCCCACTTCACATCTGAGTCTGTTCAGGGACTTCCAAGTTGCCCATTCTGGAGGAGGACCCTTTGGAGGAGGGGGGCATCCAGTTGGGATTTCCTGGTTTAGCTTCCCAGAGGGATACCCTTACTGTTGATGTGGGGATGCCAAGAGGAGTGGTAGTTCTCCTAAAGTTTTTCCTTGACTTGAGTCTGCTGGGAAGAGGCTGGTGGCCATGTAGTGGATGGCTTTCACAGTGTTCAACCTTATTTCTCTCACATTTAGCAGCAATTTCCCGTTGCGCATCGGGGGGGGGGGGGGGGCAATGCCAGCTACCTTGTAGAGTTTATCAACAGGTGTACGTTTAAGACACCCTGTGATTATTCTGCATGTTTCGTTCAATGCTATATTCACCTGTTTTGCGTGGGCAGACTTATGCCAAACTTCAAACCTTCAGTGTCTTTCTATGGTGTGCTTACAGCCAGAGTATAACCAAAATATCTGTGGTTTCAGATATCCACAAGAGCATCTTGGAATGTATTCCCTGGAGATAATAATAATAATTTATACCCCACCACCATCTCCCCAAAGGGATTCGTGGCGCCTAACATGAGGCCAAGCCCAAGGATTACAATACAGCAAAGTAAAACACAACAGCAAACAATAGCAACAAAGTAAAATTCAAACAATACCAAATACACAATAAACAAACGCAAAATAAAATAGTGGAAGAATAAAAACACAGTGGGAGGGCCAAATGCACAGGATAAAATTGATAAAGCCCTGGGTGAGATAGGTAAATCGAGTAATGTGTTCATACTAATAGTTTTCTCACTGAAAAGCAACATGGAGGACCTTGCAACTCATTTAATTGGAGGCTTGCCACACCGGGCTGTTTCCAGGAAAGCCAATTCAACTTCCGGGTTGCTGTGAGTTTTCCGGGCTGTATGACCATGTTCCAGAAGCATTTTCTCATGACATTTCACCCACATCTATGACAGGCATCCTCAGATGTTGTGAGGTCTGTTGGAAATGAGGCAAGTGAGGTTTCTATATCTGTGGAATGTTCAGAGTGGGAGAAAGAACTCTTGTCTGTTGGAGGCAAGTGCGAATGTTGCAATTGGCCGCCTTGATTAGCATCGAATGGCCTTGCTAATGCTAATCAAGGTGGCCAAATGCAATATTCACACATTAAAATGAGTATAGGGTCTGGATCAAGGGAAGTCATAGTGCCTCTCTATTCTGCTTTGATCAGGCTTCACCTGGAATATTGTGTCCAATTCTGGGCACCACAATTCAAGAATATTGACAGAATGGAAGGTGTCCAGACGAGGGCGACTAAAATGATCAAAGGTCTGGAGACCATGAATCCCTAGGAGGAGCGTCTTAAAGAACTGTGTGTGTTTAGCCTGCAGAAGTGGTTGAGAGGAAACATGATAGCCATGTATAAAGATGTGAAAAGATGTCTTAGTTGGAAGGTGTTAGCTCAACAACAGTCATATCTATACAGTTCTGGTCCAGCTTACTTGTCTGAACGTATCTCTCTCTACGATCCACCTCGGAGTCCAAGATCGTCTGGGGAGGCCCTGCTCTCGATCCTGCCTCCTTCACAAGTGCGATTGGCAGGGACGGGAGACAGGGCCTTCTCAGTGATGGCCCTCCATCTGTGGAACACACTCCCCAGCAGAATTAGGTTGGCTCCATCTGTCCTCTCCTTTCGGAAGAAGCTCAAATCATGGTTCTGGGACCAGGCATTGGGTAGCAGGCTTATCAAGTAATCACAATGGTTTGTGAGAAGTGATAAGGGACAGCCTTTGGACTTGAACTCTGGATGCTGAACTGGACTTGGATGTGGTTATATTTCTGTTAGAAATCTTTTTAATTGGATATTTTATAACTTATTGTTTTAATTAATGTCAATTTGTGTTATATTGTTTTGTTATATGTACTGGCATGAGTTGCTGCCGGATATAAGCTACCCTGAGTCCCCCCTCGAGTTGAGAAGGATGGGATATAAATGTTTGAAATAAATATCTGAAAAAGAATTCCTCCAGGCAGCAACCATCCAAGCTTTGAAGCTGCAAGGCCATTAAATGCTAATCAAGGTGGCCAATTGCAACATTTACCCTTGCCTCAAGCAGGCAAGAGCTCTTTCTCCCACCCTAGACATTCCACAGATATAGAAACCTCACTTGCCTAGTTTCCAACAGACCTCACAACCTCTGAGGATGTGGGTGAAACGTCAGGAGAGAATGCTTCTGGAACCTGGCCATACAGCCCAGAAAACTCATAGGAACACAGTGATTCCAGCCATGAAAACCGTTGATGACACAGATTCAATTTTTTGTGGTGAGAAAAAAATAGTAGCCTGAAAAGCTTGGAGATGTGGAGGGCCATAAAAAAGCCTGGAGGCACCTATAGGTTTAATTTGTTGAACCCTGTGCTATCCTAATCCTGCTGTGTTTGGTCTGTGCACTCACAGGTGATGGAGGGACCGTGGCTCGTCCTACCTCCCTGCAACAGGGACCACCCCTCCTCATTGCAGGAAATGCTTCTAAACCTGCAATCGGAGTAGGGTGCAACTCACAAGACTTCCTTCTTCCTCCTCCACTGCCAACGATCCCACCGCTGCCACCGCCCATCTTCAACCAGGCAGCTCCACCCCCCAACCCAACCAGGGTTGTCTACAGCCTGCCGGGGCCCACAGCCCCCTCTTCGCCTCCGAGGTTGGTCCAGACCGTTCCGGGATCCTTCCCGGACATTTACGATGGGGACATGAAGAAGTGGGAAGAGCACTTCCAAGGCATTCAAAGAGCCTACAAGGAATTTGGCAAAGAGGATGACTTTGCCATCCGAGTGCTGACTGAAGACTTCACCCTCCCTTTCCCATTTGCCTGGCCCAACGAGGGTGAAGTGGGTCGGCAGCCAGCCTTCGACCCCTCCGACTGCGCTGGCTTTGACTTCTTCCTCCATCCAGGGCAACCGCTGCCTCGCCTGCTCCAACCCCTGCACGCCACCACCCAAGCTTTCTTCAAAAAGAGACGGCTGGAGCAGATGGCGCTCAGCTATGCCAACAAAGCATCCCTGGCCAATGCTTCGGGTGTGCCATCGCCCCAAGAGACTGGTCCTGCCTTTAGGCCGGACATCATGGTCCTCACAACCATGCCGTGCGTGGCAACCACAACAACCAATGAGCCGCCGTTTCTCCTGCAGGATGGCAAAGGCCCCCGGAACATCCAGCCAGCTCCTACGGCGATCCCAAATTTGGCACCAAGAGGGCCAATCAACCTCCAGTTTATGAGCCCCACACACCATGGGCTATTTTAGCTCCCCTTGGAACATTTTAGATATACTTTCCAAACATTTAAGAAAGTAACCAAAGCCTTTTTACAACTCTTCTACTGTCATCATGACATCTCAGTCTTTCAGATGCTGGCACCACCAAGACTGAGTTTGCAAGACTGAGCGGGGCAATAAATATCAGAGTCCTTGGAATTCTCTTATTGCAATAAGCATATAATAAAATACTATTGCTGGGGTTTGAGCATGCACAATCCTTCCTCTGTGAATGTTCTGATCCGTGGCCCAGTGTCACACATGCTAAGGAGCTGCTAAAAGGCAAAGTCACATGAGCAGATTTAGAGGGATTAGAGGAATGAAACTACTAGGTCAGGAGGTGGAGATTGATGAGAATGACTGCCAGCAAACAGAAAGGAGAAAAATCTATGTTAGATTAAAGCTGCATAGAGCTATCCATCCCAGAAAATGTATTACAGATTTCCATCCCATATCTGACATCAGTCAAAATGCAACATCTGCAGGATCAGCCCTTGAATGTACATCAATTTGGACTGCAAACATGATCAATTATTATTACTAATTTACTATATATATTTTTCCTCTTAAAAAGGGATCCAAAGTGGCTGGCAAGGCCGCAAACAATACAATGTACAATTTAAAACATACATTAAAGTAGTATTAAGGTAGGTAAAGGTTTTCCCCTGACATTAAGTCCAGTCATATCCGACTCTGGGGGTTGGTGTTCATCTCTATTTCGAAGCTGAAGACTCTGCGTTGTCCGTAGAAACCTCCAAGGTCGTGTGGCTGGCATGACTGCATGGAGCACCGTTACTTTCCCGTTGGAGCGGTACCCATTGACCTACTCACATTTGCATGTTTTTGAACTGCTAGGTTGGCAGAAGCTGGGGGTAAAACAGCAGGAGCTCACACTGCTCCACGGATTCGAACCTGTGATATTTCAATCTGCAAGTTCAGCAGCTCAGCAGTTTGAGCCAATGCACCACCAGTGGCTTAAAGATGGAGCTATTGAAAACCATTTAAAAACTATTAAAATACACAAAATACTGCCTAGGACTCCTTGGCCCAATCTTAAAAGCTTACTTCTTTATAAGCTTGCCTGAATAGAAAGGTGTTAGTCAAAATTACAGCGAGGAGAGAGCCATTCTGGCTTCCCTGGGCAAAGAGTTCCAGAGTCGAAGGCCCACTCTCATGTTCCCACCAACCAAGCTTGTGATGGAGGTGAGACTGGTAGAAAGGGTCTCTCCTGAAGATCTCGGGACATGGGCAGTTTCATATTGGGAGGCACAATCTGCAAAATAGCCTACTCATGAATCATGTAGGACAGTGTTTCTTAACAGTTCTCATGCTGTGACCCCTTAATAGTTCCTCATGTTGTGGTGACCCCCAACCATAACATTGTTTTCGTTGCTACTTCATAATAGTAATGTTGCTACTGTTATGAATTTTAATATAAATATTTTGATATATAGGATGCATTTTCATTCACCGGACCAAATTTGGCACAAATACCCAATATACCCAAATTTGAATACTGGTGGAGTTGAGGAGGATGGATTTTGTCATTTGGGAGTTATGGTTGCTGGGATTTACAGTTGACCTACAATCAAAGAGCATCCTAAACTCCACCAACAATGGAATTGAACCAGTCTTGGCACACAGAACTCCCATGACCAACAGAAAACACTGAAAGGGTTTTAGTGGGCATTGACCTCGAGAGTTGTAGTTCACATACATTTAGAGGGCCCGGTAGACTCAAACGATGATGGAGCTGGACCAAATTTGGCACGAATACTCAATATGCCCAAATGTGAACACTGGTGGAGTTTGGGGGCAATAGACCTTGACATTTGGTAGTTGTAGTTGCTGGGATTTACAGTTCAGCTACAATCAAAGAGCATTCTTAACCCCATCAATGATAGAATTGGGCCAAACTTCCCACACAGAACCCCATGACACTCTGGCACGAACCTCCCTCCAACCTCGCAAGCTCTCCCTCGCCCACACATGCGCACCATGCTGCCATGTGCCAACACACTTGACATCCCCTCCCAGCTTGGAGTCTCAGAAACAGCCCTCCCCTTGGCTGAGAGGCCACCCAATCACAGTGGAGGAGGGCTTTTGTGGGAGGATTTGCCATCTGTTTCCAAAAAGAGAAGGGATGGACAGGCGGAGAGATCTTCAGTCTTCTCTGCCAAAGCGGTCCCTAAGACCATCAGAGATATATGTTTTCTGATGGTCTCTGGCGACCCCTCTGAACGCCCCTCATGAGCCCCTCAGGGGTCCCGACACTCAGGTTGAGAAACACTGATTTAGAAGATGTGTTTCAGAAAACATGGAATTTGCTTGCTATGCAGAAAAAAGTTGTGTTTCTATTAATGGTGCATGTAGAATTCATGTAGTCTGACACCGCTTGAACTGCTGTGGCTCAATGCTATGGAAGCATGGCAGTTGTTGCTAGCTTGGTGAGGCTTCAGCAGAGAAGTCTGAAGAACTTGTACAATTATAACATGTGTTGATTCCATAGCATTGAGCAATGAAAGTTAAAGTGGTGTCAAACCGCACTAAGTCTACAGTGTAGATGCACTCTTAAGTTGCTGTAACTATTCCTCTGGTACATAAAACCTCCCACAAAAGGTAAGAATTGCAATAGATGTCTTCTGAAAATGTGGTTGGAAATGGTCCTGGATGATGTGTTACATATTCACTTGATCCTATTTGCAAGGACAATATAGATGGGGAAATTGGTATAGGGCTTCTGTATGAACAGCAGATGGTGGAGAAGTAACACAGGAACTTGGTGGCAGCTTATGGGTGGCTCAGGATTTCCAACATGATGAGATGGCCTCAGTGTCTCTTGTCATGCTCCAAGCTCAGGCTCTTCTCTTCTCCTTGCCATGGCTCAACATCAGGACACAGTACAAACCATTGCAATTTCACGTAACACATCCAATAGGAATTTTCTATGGTGTCAGGGTGGATTTACAAGGGGAAGCTGCAGAGGCAGCAGTAGCTGGTGGAAGGGGGTCCAATATACTACTCATTTCATCCACCGTCTCTTTTCTGGAAATTGCTGCTTCAATAGCTAAATTTCCAGAAATCACCGGTGGAGCTCCTCCATTAAACTTATGCTGGGGATCAACTAAAAAATCATCCTGTTCATGTCAAATATGCAACAGCATTGGTAAATCAGTGCCCATTTGAGTGGGCAAAGGGACTTAATTGCTATTGTGCGGGCAAAAAAGACATATCACACAAGGAGGCACTGAATACTTCTTTGCACAATGCAACCTGTTCCTCCTACAGCATAAATACCACAATAATTTTTGAACTGAATGTTTTTGAGAGCAGTACAACCAAATGAAAGAAGAAGAGACAAAAAGACAGAACTTTTTCTATGGATGTAGTTTTTATTAATTTTCCATGATACAGTTGCCAAGATTGATTTGGCAAGTTTGGAAAGGAACATAACTAATAGCATTCCTAACTGGTGGCCGCTGCCGGATGCCCAGAGGAAGGCGAAAAACCTCCAGGGTCCTTGGCCAATTGGCCCTGGAGGAAAATTCCTTCCCGACCCCAAAAGTGGCAGTCAGTGCTACCCTGGGCATGTCCGGAAAGGACCACAGACCTCCAACTATTTCCAAAAGCATCAAAAGATGTGGCAGAAAATAGGTCTTGCTGGGATGTGTCCTTGCCTCCCTCGATGATAACACAGGTTCCCCATTAATGCAGTTGAGCTCTTGAGCATAGGGAACCCCAAAGGTACCAGCCATGGCTCTGATTGGGAGCCACAAACCAGTCCTGACAGTCAAGAAAGAGCCTTCTAGTTTTGAAAGGCCAGGAAAACAAGGAGGCTAGGGAGACAAGATGCTTCCAGTCATTACTTTCTTGGTGTCCTCCTCCTCCTCTTCTTGTTCTTCTGCCTCCTCCTCCTCCTCTTCCTCCTCCTCCTCCTCTTCTTCTCCTTCTCCATCTCCATCTCCTTCTTCAATTTCTTCACATCTTGCTATTAGAAGCCCATTGTAAGCCATAGATAGATATATCGATATGACACATTTCCTTCGGGTTCTGGTTATACTCTGAAGAATGAACAGAAGTACTTACCTCCTTACCTTTCAGGCCCAAATTCCATTATGGTCTCATGTTCCAGACAGAAAACACAAACACAACATTCTGGCTTCAACTCCTGTTCCCATTCACTCGCAGGAATCCGATGTGCTGTAAGAGGAGATAAAGCATTATGCTCTTCACACTTTGCATTGTTTTATGGATCAAACTCTGTTGCTGCAAAGGAAAGGAATCAAAGTCATCTGGTGTTTGTAATCTGTGGAGACTGTAAAGAAAGACAGAATGCATATCTCAGTGACTTCTTTGAGGCCTTCCTATCTGGTTGGTGCTCTGCTGAGCATATCTTCTGCTGAGCCATATCAATATCAATGCCAGTGCAAGATCTTCCCTTTTTGCATTGTTGTGCAGATTGGAAATGCCTATTGCATATAAAAAAACAAGCAATCTGAACTACACCAGAAGTTTGCAGTCTCAAAAAATCAAAAAGGTAAGAGGGAAGAGAGCTGAGCATCAGCACCTCTTACCTGGTAGTCACAAATCATTCCTTGCAAGTCTTCTTCTTGGTGCAGACACGCTTGGATGCAGTGTCTTAGAGAAGCTCATTCCTGCAAAACCCTTACCTGGAGGTTGCAAATCCTTCCTGAAGATCTTCCACTTGCTGAATGCTGTGTGTTCAAAAAGCACCTACCTGCAAATCCTTTACTTACCTGGTAGTTGCAACTCATTCCTTGAAAATCCCTTACCTTGTGGTTGCAAATCGTTCCTACAAATCTTCCACTTGGTGCACTAACTCTTGGATGTCGACTTCTGCAAGATCGCTTACTATTGGTTTCTTGTGTTGATATATTCCCGTCAACCGAGACCTTTCTCATTATCTTCCATTACTAGTTCAATAGTATGGCCTAGTATGCCATATTTGTAATCCACAAAACGAAGAAGGTCGTGTTGCAGTTCCTTCTGATGTATCTTCTTTTGTGGCTTCATTCAGGTCCTGTCTTCATGGGCAAAATACACCGAACGCACTTCATGTTGGCTCTTATCCATACAACATTTGTGACAATTTGAACACCAAGCAGTTCTTTGCCCTCAAGCCACATTCAAAAGAATGGTCCTTGACAGGGCTTTCTGGCCAAGAATCTGCATTGGGTCAAATGCATTAGTGGGAGAGTAATTTGGATTCACCACATGATACATATTGAGAGGAAGACTTTACCTTCCTCAGATAATCGCAAATCAATATATTTGCATGCCAATGACAACGCTTTTCCGTGTGACGGGATAGCTAAAGAGGACCTTGCCAGAAATACGTATCTCCACATGTATGGCAGGAAGAAGAAAAGAGGGATCATAGCAATGGGGATGAGTTTCTCATATGCAGATAATCGCAAAACAATATATCCGCGCGTCAATACGAAAGCACTTCCGCATGACAGGATGGTGAAAGAGGACCTTGCCAGAAATGCCTATCTCCACATGTAGGACAGGAAGAAGAAAAGAGCAATCATGCGAATGGAGAAGAGTTTTCCATAAGAGCCTTCTAGTTTTAAAAGGCCAAGAAAACAAGATGCTTCCAGCCATTGCTTTCTTGATGTCCTCCTTTCCCTTTTTCTTCCTCTACTTCTCCTTCTTCTCCTCCTCTTTCTCTTCTTCTCCTTCTCTTTCTTCTTCTCTTTTTCCTTCTCTCCTCCTCCTTCTGCTTCTCCTCCTTCTCTTTTCCTTCTTCTTCTCCTTCACCATCTCCTTTTTCTTCTAGTTCTTCAAATCTCTGTATTAGAAGTCAATTGTAAACTATAGATCTATCAATACAATACATTTCCTTCAGGCTCTGGCATATTTTGAGGCATGACCGGAACTACCTACCTTCCTCCCGTTCAGTGCCAAATTCCATTGTGGTCTCACCTTCTGGCTTCAGGTCCTATTTCCATTCATCTGCAGGAATCGGATGTGCTGCAAGAT
This sequence comes from Anolis sagrei, assembly GCF_037176765.1. NCBI lineage: Eukaryota > Metazoa > Chordata > Lepidosauria > Squamata > Anolidae > Anolis > Anolis sagrei. Next base: position 91,721,263 of record NC_090034.1, read on the forward strand.
GGGGAAAAAGTATTATGCTACATTGATAAGTGCCTGAAAAGGGAAAGTTGGGTCTGCAAATGTCTTCAAAAATGATTAGATCCAAAGCATGTGCTTTACCTTGCAGTGTGGGATGGGATGCTGCACTCAGATAGCCCTAGGTATCTTCAATATGGCCTTTATCCAACTTATCCTGATAGATAGCCATTGAGCTGATTATACCTGGAGGAAGCTGGTTGGTCCCAAAATGACAGGGAGAATTCTCACCTGGAGCCCTGAGTCCCTCCATTCACCTGTGGCCTTTTGGGACCAAGGAAGACTTCCATTTGGGGGCATCGTGTTCCCTTCCAGGGAGGCCTCGTCTTGAACGTTGTATTAGGAATGTCTTCACATTTTGATTGTTATATGGATCAAACTCTGTTGCTGCAAAGGAAAGGAATCAAAGCCATCTGATGTTTGTAATCTATGGAGAATAGAAGGGAAACGGGAATAGAATACATATCTCACTGACGTCTTTGAAGTCTTTCTATGCGGTAGGGGCTGTGATGAGTGTATCTTCTGCTGAGCTATATTCAATATCAATGCCAGTGCAAGATCTTCATATTTTGCATCGTTGTGCAGATCAGAAATGCCTACTGCAAACAAAAAACCAACTATCCGAACTACACCAGAAGTTTGCAGTCTCAAAAAATGAAAAAGGTAAGTGGAAAGAGAGAAGAGTGTGAATGCCTCTTACCTGGTGGTTGCATATCATTCCGGTGAATCTTTTCCTTGGTGCAAAAACTTGGATGCCATGTCATTCCTGCAAATCCCTTATCTGGAGGTTGCACATCCTTCTGAAGATCTTCTACTTTGTGAATGCTATATATTCGAAAAAGCACCTACCTGCAAATCCTTTACTTACCTGGTGGTTGCAAATCATGCATTCAAAATCCCTTGCCTGAATTTTGCAAGTCATTCCTTGAAAATACCTTCTCATCCGGTGATTGCAAGTTGTTCCTACAAATCATCCATCAGTGCAAAGGCTCTTGGATGTCCGCTTCTGTAACATTGCTTACTATAGGCTTCCCGGACTGATATATTCTCTTTAACTGAGATCTTTCTCATTATCTTCCATAATACCTTCCTTAGCAAAACTCAGGATGCTGTATTTGGCATCCACAAACCTCTTCCCTTCATTCAGAGTATCTTATCCTTCATATTTTTTGTCACCTTTTATTATTCCTTCCTTCCTTCCTTCCTTCCTTCCTTCCTTCCTTCCTTCCTTCCTTCTCTTTTCATTCTTTTTATGTCATTTCTCTTTCTTTTGTTTTCTCTTCTCTTCTTACCTTCTTTCTCTCCTTCTCTTTTCAGTTTATTGTTCTTCTTTTCTGGCACTTCTCTTTCTTTTGCTTTCTCTTCATTCCTTCATTCCTTCTCGCCTTCTCTTTTAAGTTTCTCATTCTTTATTTATTTATTTACGACATTTATATGGCGCCCTTCTCACCCTGAAGGCTTACAAGATATATATACATACAATATATTATATTATATTATTAGCATAGTACAATATCAGTATTATATATTACTATATTGTACTATATCATTATTTTGTAATATTATTAGAAATATTACATGTAATATAAAATATATAATTATAATGTAATAACTTCTCTTTTAAGTTTCCCATTCTTCTTTTCTGGCACTTCTCTTTCTTTTGCTTTCCCTTCCCTTCTCTTCTTTCCTTCCTTTCTTCTCTCCTTCTCTTTTCAGTTTCTCATTCTTTTCTGGCACTTTCCTTTCCTTTCTCTTCTTTCCTTCCTTTCTTCTCTCCTTCTCTTTTCAGATTCTCATTCTTCTTTTCTTGCACTTTCCTTTCCTTTCTCTTCTTTCCTTCCTTTCTTCTCTCCTTCTCTTTTCAGTTTCTCATTCTTCTTTCCTTGCACTTTCCTTTCCTTTCTCTTTTCTTCTTTCCTTCCTTCCTTCTCTCATTCTCTTTTAAGTTTCTCATTAATTATTTATTTACATTTATATGCCGCCCTTCTCACTCTGAAGGCTTACAAGATATATATATACATACATACATACAATATATTATATTATTAGCATGGTACAATATCAGTATTATATATTACTAGATTGTACTATATCATTATATTGTAATATTATTAGAAATATTACATATAATATAAAATATATAATTATAATGTAATAACATCTCTTTTAAGTTTCTCATTCTTCTTTTCTTTCCTTTCCTTTCTCTTCTCTTCTTTCCTTCCGTCCTTCTCTCCTTCTCTTTTCAGTTTCTCATTCTTCTTTTCTTGCACTTCTTTCTTTTGCTTTCCCTTCTCTTCTTTCCTTCCTTCCTTCTCTTCTTCTCTTTTCAGTTTCTCATTATTTATTTATTTACATTTATATGCCACCCTTCTCACCCTGAAGGCTTACAAGAAATATATACATACAATATATCATATTATTAGCATCGTACAATATTAGTATTATATATTACTATATTGTACTATATCATTATATTATAATATTATTAGTAATATTACATGTAATATAAAATATATAATTATAATGTAATAACTTCTCTCTTAAGTTTCACATTCTTCTTTTCTTGCACTTTCCTTTCTCTTCTTTCCTTCCTTTCTTCTCTCCTTCTCTTTTCAGTTTCTCATTCTTCTTTTCTTGCACTTTCCTTTCCTTTCTCTTCTCTTCTTTCCTTCCTTCCTTCTCTCCTTCTCTTTTAAGTTTCTCATTAATTATTTATTTACATTTATATGCCGCCCTTCACACTCTGAAGGCTTACAAGATATATATATATACATACATACAATATATTATATTATTAGCATAGTACAATATCAGTATTATATATTACTAGATTGTACTATATCATTATATTGTAATATTAATAGAAATATTACATGTAATATAAAATATATAATTATAATGTAATAACATCTCTTTTAAGTTTCTCATTCTTCTTTTCTTTCCTTTCCTTTCTCTTCTCTTCTTTCCTTCCTTCCTTCTCTCCTCTTTTCAGTTTCTCATTCTTCTTTTCTTGCACTTCTTTCTTTTGCTTTCCCTTCTCTTCTTTCTTTCCTTCCTTCTCTTCTTCTCTTTTAAGTTTCTCATTATTTATTTATTTACATTTATATGCCACCCTTCTCACCCTGAAGGCTTACAAGAAATATATACATACAATATATTATATTATTAGCATAGTAAAATATTAGTATTATATATTACTATATTGTACTATATCATTATATTGTAATATTATTAGTAATATTACATGTAATATAAAATATATAATTATAATGTAATAACTTCTCTCTTAAGTTTCTCATTCTTCTTTTGTGGCACTTCTCTTTCTTTTGCTTTTTCTTCTCTTCTCTTCTTTCCTTCCTTCTCTCCTTCTCTTTCCAGTTTCTCATTCTTCTTTTCTGACACTTCTCTTTCCTTTCCTTTCTCTTCTCTTCTTTCCTTCCTTTCTTCTCTCCTTCTCTTTTCAGCTTCTCTTACTTCTTTTCTTGCACTTCTCTTTCTTTTGCTTAATAATAATAATAATAATAATAATAATAATAATGTTATTTTTGTACCGCGCCTCCATCTCCCCAAAGGGACTCAGAGCACGTTACATGCGGACAGGCCCAATCAATATGATTAAAATATAGGACATGAAAATATATAAATGACAACATAAAACAGAATAAAACAACAACATTATATAAAACATAAAAGCAAAGCATCAAACCAATAACCAATGAGCTCTGCAATAATCAATTTCTGGGCACAGGTGAGCAGACTGGTGCAAAAACAATTGTGAGGTCAGTGCTGACGGATAAAGTGCATCCTGTAGGTCATACGGCAGCAGTAGAAACAGAGGGAAGGATAAGATAGAGCATATAACTTTGGGTAAGGACCCTCTGATGGCACAGTGGGGTAAATGTGCCAGCAGGACTTGAAGGTTGGGTTGCCGACCTGAAGGTTGCCTGTTTGAATCCAACCCGGGGAGAGCACGGATGAGCTTCCTCTGTCAGCTCCAGCTCCCCATGCGGGGACATGAGAGAAGCCTCCCACAAGGATGGTAAAACATCAAGACATCCTGGCATCCCTGAGCAACGTCCTTGCAGACGGCCAATTCTCTCACATCAGAAGTGACATGCAGGTTCTCAAGTCGCTCCTGACATGAAAAAAAAAACGTCCTTGCAGATGGCCAAATTCTCTCACACCAAAAGCGGCATGCAGTTTCTCAAGTCGTTCCTGACACACACAAAATAAACATGTCCTTGCAGACAGCCCATTCTCTCACACCAGAAGCAACTTGCAAGTCGTTCCTGACCACACACATACACAAATAAATATAGGTACACAGGTAAGTGCAAGGACAAGATTTCGCTTCTTTCCTTCCTTTTCTCTCTTTTCAGCTTATCATTCTTCTTTTCTGACCATTCTCTTTCTTTTGCCTTTTCTTCTCTCCTTCTCTTCTCTCCTTCTTTTGCCCTTCCTTCCTTCCTTCCTTCCTTCCTTCTCTTCTCCCTCGTTTTCTCTGCCTTTCCTCCTTCTTTATTCACCGCTTCTTCATTTTGTGTTGTCAGGATGAGGCTCCTTCGTATTTCTACCTCTTTCCCCAAATTTTAACTTACTTTAGGGATTGAGACATGTTATTATTATTATTATTATTATTATTATTATTATTATTATTAAAATATGAGGATTTAAAGATCGAACTGCAAAGACTCTGGCACAAGCCAGTGAAGGGGGTCCCAGTGGTGATCAGCACACTGGGTGCAGTGCCTCAAGACCTTGGCCTGCACTTAAACACAATCGGCGCTGACAAAATTACCATCTGCCAGATGCAGAATGCCACCTTACTGGGATCTGCATGCATTATTCGCCGACACATCACACAGTCCTAGACACTTGGGAAGTGTCCGACGTGTGATCCAATACAACAGCCAGAAGAGTGACCTTGTTTGCTGTGGACTCATCTTGTTGTGTTTCAAATAATAATAATAATAATAATAATAATAATAATAATAATACCCCTCTTTATCTCTTTATCACTCAAATCTGATTGCAATTAAACATGTGACCACACACTTTCAAAATATACAAATATTGAAACAGAATTAAACATAACAGTATTTAAAATTCACAGTTTAAACATATTCAAAGCTAAACATCAACTTGTGACCAAGAGAGTCATTGGGAGGAATGAGCCTGGGTCCAATGCTGGGCAATGGCTGTGCCCTCCAACCAGCCTGCCAAATACACAGGTAGATTTCCATCAAACTCACTCTCCAGTGTTGAGACCAAATTGACAAACCTGAATAGGTAACAACATGACAAAAACAAGGCGAAACCATCCACTCTGTGGCTGTTTCATGGCAATCCTTATTGATGGAGTCAACAGCTACCCTCTGGGTCCCTTGCTCCAGCCTTAACTGCCACGGAACAACTAGCGCATCACAATGAAAGGCATGGCACATCACCCATGACCTGTCCAAGCCATAGGTATATTGTATGGGGAATATGGCTAGTTTGGATACATCTTTGTATCGTTCTCCATGCAATGATAAGAGCAAATAGCATTGGGACCAAACTGACAAACCTTAATATGTAAGAACACAACAAAATGAGATAAAATTATCCACCCGTTGGTTGTTTCGTCATGATCCTTATTGTCAATGGCTTCCCTCTGGGTGGTGCCTTGCTCCAGCCTTAATTGCCATGAAACAACAAGCGCATCACAATAGAAGGCACAGCGCATCAGCCATGCCCTGTCCAAGCCATAGGTACCTTGTATGGGGAATATGGCCACTTTGTATAGATCTTCTTATTGTGCTTCATGAAATAAGAGCTAATAAATATATTTTATTTAATGTCCTGTGTTGCTCACAAAGGGGTTTGTTCAAATGCATTTCATTCATTTGGAGGATGTGCCAATGATGTCACTAGTTTTAGTGTATCCAATGCTTAGAGACCATAGAATGCTGATGCATTCTTGGAAATGTAGTTTAGGGCAGGGTTTTTAAAAAAAATTCTGGCATAGAGCTCCTCCCTTCCCAAACTACATTTCTCAGAGTTCTGTGCTGTTCCCAGAAAACACTGTTCACTCTCCCCCCCCCCCCCCCCGTTCCTAATGCCGAGACTCCATTCATTTACAGAGGAAAGGCAGCCTTTTGGGCTTTGCTTTGCTTCCTTGCACTTAATATAAAACTGACTTTGGGAGCCTTCTGAGATTTACAAAATAAAGCAAAAAGGTATAGGGAAAGGTTTGATTCTTAAATTTTTGGTGCGGGCCACACCCACGTATCGGATACTGCCTCATATGTATGAATTTAACCAATTTGATCTGAATTATGTACGAATTTAACCCAAATTATGTGAACACTGGTGGAGTTTGGGGAAAATAGACCTTGACATTTGGGAGTTGTAGTTGCTGGGATTTATAGTTCACCTACAATCAAAGAGCATTCTTAACCCCATCAATGATAGAATTGGGCCAAACTTCCCACACAGAACCCCATGCTTTGAAGGCACTCTCTGGCACGAACCTCCCTCCAGCCTCACAAGCTCTCCCTTGCCCACACATGCGCACCATGCTGCCATGTGCCAACACACCTGCCATCCCCACCCAGCTTGGAGTCTCAGAAACAGCCCTCCCCTTGGCTGAGAGGCCACCCAATCACAGTGGAGGAGGGCTTTTGTGGGAGGATTTGCCATCTGTTTCTAGAGGAAGAGAAGAACAGGTGGAGAGATGTTCTGCCTTCTCTGCCTTAGCGGTTCCCAAGACCATCAGAGGTATATGTTCTCTGATGGTCTCTGGTGACCCCTCTGAACCACCCTCGTGACCCCCTCAGGGGTCCCGACACCCAGGTTAAGAAACACTGATTGAGAAGATGTGTTTCAGAAAACATGGAATTTGCTTGCTATGCAGAGAAAAGTTGTGCTTCTACTAAGGGTGCATGCCATCTACACTGTAGAATTCATGCAATTTGACACCACTTGAACTGCTGTGGCTCAATGCTATGGATGCATGGCAGTTGTTGCTAGCTTGGTGAGGCATCAGCAGAGAAGGCTAAAGAACTTGTACAATCATAACATGTGTTGATTCCATAGCATTGAGCCATGAAAGTTAAAGTGGTGTCAAACCGCACTAAGTCTACAGTGTAGATGCACTCTTAAGTTGCTGTAACTATTCCTCTGGTTGGCAGAAGCTGGGGGTAAAACAGCAGGAGCTCACACTGCTCCACGGATTCGAACCTGTGATATTTCAATCTGCAAGTTCAGCAGCTCAGCAGTTTGAGCCAATGCACCACCAGTGGCTTAAAGATGGAGCTATTGAAAACCATTTAAAAACTATTAAAATACACAAAATACTGCCTAGGACTCCTTGGCCCAATCTTAAAAGCTTACTTCTTTATAAGCTTGCCTGAATAGAAAGGTGTTAGTCAAAATTACAGCGAGGAGAGAGCCATTCTGGCTTCCCTGGGCAAAGAGTTCCAGAGTCGAAGGCCCACTCTCATGTTCCCACCAACCAAGCTTGTGATGGAGGTGAGACTGGTAGAAAGGGTCTCTCCTGAAGATCTCGGGACATGGGCAGTTTCATATTGGGAGGCACAATCTGCAAAATAGCCTACTCATGAATCATGTAGGACAGTGTTTCTTAACAGTTCTCATGCTGTGACCCCTTAATAGTTCCTCATGTTGTGGTGACCCCCAACCATAACATTGTTTTCGTTGCTACTTCATAATAGTAATGTTGCTACTGTTATGAATTTTAATGTAAATATTTAGATATATAGGATGCATTTTCATTCACCGGACCAAATTTGGCACAAATACCCAATATACCCAAATTTGAATACTGGTGGAGTTGAGGAGGAAGGATTTTGTCATTTGGGAGTTATGGTTGCTGGGATTTACAGTTGACCTACAATCAAAGAGCATCCTAAACTCCACCAACAATGGAATTGAACCAATCTTGGCACACAGAACTCCCATGACCAACAGAAAACACTGAAAGGGTTTTGGTGGGCATTGATCTCAAGAGTTGTAGTTCACATACATTTAGAGGGCCCGGTAGACTCAAACGATGATGGAGCTGGACCAAATTTGGCACGAATACTCAATATGCCCAAATGTGAACACTGGTGGAGTTTGGGGGCAATAGACCTTGACATTTGGTAGTTGTAGTTGCTGGGATTTACAGTTCAGCTACAATCAAAGAGCATTCTGAACCCCATCAATGATAGAATTGGGCCAAACTTCCCACACAGAACCCCATGACACTCTGGCACGAACCTCCCTCCAGCCTCGCAAGCTCTCCCTCGCCCACACATGCGCACCATGCTGCCATGTGCCAACACACCTGCCATCCCCTCCCCGCTTGGAGTCTAAGAAACAGCCCTCCCCTTGGCTGAGAGGCCACCCAATCACAGTGGGGGAGGGCTTTTGGTGGGAGGATTTGCCATCTGTTTCCAAAAAGAGAAGGGATGGACAGGCGGAGAGATCTTCAGTCTTCTCTGCCAAAGCGGTCCCTAAGACCATCAGAAATATATGTTCTCTGATGGTCTCTGGAGACCCCTCTGAACACCCCTCATGAGCCCCTCAGGGGTCCCGACACCCAGGTTGAGAAACACTGATTTAGAAGATGTGTTTCAGAAAACATGGAATTTGCTTGCTATGCAGAAAAAAGTTGTGTTTCTATTAAGGGTGCATGTAGAATTCATGTAGTCTGACACCGCTTGAACTGCTGTGGCTCAATGCTATGGAAGCATGGCAGTTGTTGCTAGCTTGGTGAGGCATCAGCAGAGAAGGCTAAGGAACTTGTACAATTATAACATGTGTTGATTCCATAGCATTGAGCCATGAAAGTTAAAGTGGTGTCAAACCGCACTAAGTCTACAGTGTAGATGCACTCTTAAGTTGCTGTACCTATTCCTCTGGTACATAAAACCTCCCACAAAAGGTAGGAATTGCAATAGATGTCTTCTGAAAATGTGGTTGGAAATGGTCCTGGATGATGTGTTACATATTCACTTGATCCTATTTGCAAGGACAATACTGAGGGGGAAATGGGTATAGGGCTTCTGTATGAACAGCAGATGGTGGAGAAGTGGCACAGGAACTTGGTGGCAGTTTATGGGTGGCTCAGGATTTCCAACATGATGAGATGGCCTCAGTGTCTCTTGTCATGCTCCAAGCTCAGGCTCTTCTCTTCTCCTTGCCATGGCTCAACACCAGGACATAGTACAAACCATTGCAATTTCACGTAGCACATCCAATAGGGATTTTCTATGGTCTCAGAGTGGATTTACAAGGGGAAGCTGCAGAGGCAGCAGTAGCTGGTCGAAGGGGGTCCAATATACTACTCATTTTATCCACTGCCTCTTTTCTGGAAGTTGCTGCTTCAATAGCTAAATTTCCAGAAATCAACGGAGGAGCTCCTCCATTAAACTTATGCTGGGGATCAACCAAAATAATCATCCTGTTCATCTCAAATGTGCAACAGCATTGGGTAAATCAGTGCCCATTTGGGTGGGCAAAGGGACTCAATTGCTATTGTGCTGGTACATCTGTACCAGTAGCTCCAATTCTGTTTGCTTTGCATTAAATGTTTGTTTGCAATCCCAGGCTTGGGATTTTGCAGCAGGGTGGCTTCCTGCTATAGTTTGCAATCATAGGGCAAGCCACCTGTCAATTATCGTTAGGTTCCCTGGTCCCACCCCTTTTTGAGTTTTGGAGGGAATAGGAGCCTTTTTGAGTCAGTTCTCACAGAGAAGCCTTTCGCACAGGACATAAACGAAGAGCTCCTGTAGAAAGCTTCGTCTTCTACGGCTTGGCCGGGGAGATATACAGCCTATAGCCTGACTGGAGTTATACAGCCTTACAGCTCCTTCTCTGAGGGACTTCAGTCAGCCATCACTGAAACCTGAACTCCTTCTTTTCCCCTGGAAGTCTACAAAGATCTGTTTGGCAAGGGTCGCTCACAGAAGCCAGACGCAGTTGGTACCGGGTGCAGGGGCTCCACGCCAACAGAGGCAAGTACAGACTGCCCAGATTAGAAGTTAAGGATTTCCCCATTAGTTAATTACAGTTAAGAAGATAGTGCCTGTTCCCAGTGAACAAGATTGCAAGAGCCTATAGACTGTTAAGAAAACTTTAAAGTACCTGTTTGTTTTCATCAATAAAGAACTTTGTTGGATTTACTTTAAGCAATCTAAAGACTCTGTTTGGGGGAATCTAAGGGCCTTTAATCTGAGGCAGCCCCGGAGTCCCGTTGGGCACACAGAATTTATGTCCTGTCTCCAGTCTAATGCACAGGCCCAGCATGCTGAGAGGCCACCCAATCACAGTGGAGGAGGGCTTTTTTGAGAGGATTTGCCATCTGTTTCCAGAGGAAGAGAAGGACAGGTGGAGAGATTTTCAGCCTTCTTTGCCAAAGCGGTTCCTAAGACCATCAGAGATATATGTTCTCTGATGGTCTCTGGCGACCCCTCTGAATGCCCTCAGGGGTCCCAACACCCTGGTTGAGAAAAACTGATTTAGAAGATGTGTTTCAGAAAACATAGAATTTGCTTGCTATGCAGAGAAAAGTTACATGTTCACTTGATCCTATTTGCAAGGACGATACAGAGGGGAAAATGGGTATAGGGCTTCTGTATGTACAGCAGATGGTGGAGAAGTAACACAGGAACTTGGTGGCAGCTTATGGGTGGCTCAGGATTTCCAACATGATGAGATGGCTTCAGTGTCTCTTGTCATGCTCCAAGCTCAGACTCTTCTCTTCTCTTCTCTTCTCCTTACCATGGCTCAACATCAGGACACAGTACAAAACATTGCAATTTCACGTAGCAAATCCAATAGGAATTTTCTATGGTCTCAGGGTGGATTTACAAGGGGAAGCTGCAGAGGCAGCAGTAGCTGGTGGAAGGGGGTCCAATATGCTACTCATTTTATCCACTGCCTCTTTTCTGGAAGTTGCTGCTTCAATAGCTAAATTTCCAGAAATCAACAATGGAGCTCTTCCATTAAACTTATGCTGGGGATCAACCAAAAAAATCATCCTGTTCATCTCAAATATGCAACAGCATTGGGTAAATCAGTGCCCATTTGGGTGGGCAAAGGGACTCAATTGCTATTGTGCAGGCAAAAAAGACATATCACGCAAGGAAGCACTGAATACATCTTTGCACAATGCAACCTGTTCCTCCTACAGCATAAATACCAGAATAATTTCTGAACTGATGTTTTTGAGAGCAGTACAACCAAATGAAAGAAGAAGAGACAAAAAGACAGAACTTTTTCTATGGATGTAGTTTTTATTAGTTTTCCATTATACAGTTGCCAAGATTGATTTGGCAAGTTTTGAAAGGAACATAACTAATAACATTCCTAACCGGTGGCCGCTGCCGGATGCCCAGAGGAAGGCAAAAAACCTCCAGGGTCCTTGGCCAATTGTCCCTGGAGGAAAATTCCTTCCTGACCCCAAAAGTGGCAGTCAGTGCTACCCTGGGCATGTCCGGAAAGGACCACAGACCTCCAACTATTTCCAAAAGCATCAAAAGATGTGGCAGAAAATAGGTCTTGCTGGGATGTGTCCTTGCCTCCCTCGATGACAACACAGGTTCCCCATTAATGCCATTGAGCTCTTGAGCATGGGGAAGCCCAAAAGTGCCTGCCATGGCTCCGATTGGGAACCACAAACCAGTCCTGACAGTCAAGCAAGAAAGAGCCTTTTAGTTTTGAAAGGCCAGGAAAACAAGAAGCCTAGGGAGACAAGATGCTTCCAGTCATTGCTTTCTTGGTGTCCTCCTCCTCCTCCTCTTCTTGTTCTTCTGCCTCCTCCTCCTCCTCCTCCTCCTCCTCCTTTTCTCCTTCTCCATCTCCTTCTTCAGTTTCTTCATATCTTGCTATTAGAAGCCCATTGTAAACCATAGATAGATAGATATATCGGTATGATACATTTCCTTCGGGTTCTGGTATACTCTGAAGAACAAACAGAAGTACTTACCTCCTTACCTTTCAGTCCCAAATTCCATTGCGGTCTCATGTTTCAGACAGAAAACACAATGTTCTGGCTTCAAGTCCTGTTCCCATTCACTCGCAGGAATCCGATGTGCTGGAAGAGAGGATAAGGTATTATGCAACATTAATAAGTGCCTGAAAAGGGAAAGTTGGGTCTGCAAATGTCTTCAAAAACTGTTAGATCCAAAGCATGTGCTTTACCCTGCAGTGTGTGATGGGATGCTGCACTCAGATAGCTCCAGGTATCTTCAATATGGCCATTATCCAACTTATCCTGATAGATAGCCACTGAGCCGATTATATCTGGAGGAAGCTGGTTGGTCCCAAAATGATGGGGAGAATTCTCACCTGGAGCCCTGAGTCCCTCCATTCACCTGTGGCCTTTTGGGACCAAGGAAGACTTCCATTTGGGGGCATCGTGTTCCCTTCCAGGGAGGCCTCACCTTGAAAGTTGTCTTAGGAACATCTTCACACTTTGCATTGTTATATGGATCAAACTCTGTTGCTGCAAAGGAAAGGAATCAAAGTCATCTGGTGTTTGTAATCTGTGGAGACTGCAAGGAAAGACGGAAGATAATGCATATCTCAGTAACTTCTTTGAGACCTTCCTATCTGGTTGGTGCTCTGCTGAGCATATCTTCTGCTGAGCCATATCAATATCAATGCCAGTGCAAGATCTTCCCATTTTGCATCGTCGTGCAGATCGGAAATGCCTATTGTAAATAAAAAAACAAGCAAACGGAACTACACCAGAAGTTTGCAGTCTCAAAAAATCAAAAAGGTAAGAGGGAAGAGAGATGAGTGTCAACACCTCTTACCCGGTGAGCACAAATCTTTCCTTGCAAGTCTTCTTCTTGGTGCAGAGACGCTTGGATGCAATGTCTTAAAGAAGCTCATTCCTGCAAAACCCTTACTTGGAGGTTGCAAATCCTTCCTTAAGATCTTCCACTTGCTGAATACTGTGTGTTCAAAAAGCACCTACCTGCAAATCCTTTACTTACCTGGTAGTTGCAACTCATTCCTTGAAAATCCCTTATCTAGTGGTTGCAAATCGTTCCTACAAATCTTCCACTTGGTACACTAACTCTTGGATGTCGACTTCTGCAACAGCGCTTACTATTGGCTTCTTGGGTTGATATATTCTCGTCAATCGAGACCTTTCTCATTATCTTCCATAGCTAGTTCAATAGGAAAGCCTAGTATGCCATATTTGCAATCCACAAAATGAAGAAGGTTGTGTTACAGTTCCTTCTGGCGTATCTTCCTTTGTGGCTTCATTTAGGTCCTGTCTTCATGGGCAAAATACATCAAACACACTTCATGTTGGCTCCTATCCATATAACATTCGTGACAATTTGAACACCAAGCAGTTCTTTGCCCTCAAGCCACATTCAAAAGAATGGCCCTTGACCGGCCAAGAATCTGCATTGGGTCAAATGCATTAGTGGGAGAGACCAAGCCACTAGGTTACACGATAGTTCCCGCCAGGTGAATTTTTAATTTGGATTCACCACATGATACATATCGAGAGGAACACTTTACCTTCCTAAGATAATCACAAATCAATATATTTGCATGCCAATGACAATGCTTTTCCGTGTGACGGGATAGCTAAAGAGGACCTTGCCAGAAATACGTATCTCCACATGTATGGCAGGAAGAAGAAAAGAGGGATTATAGCAATGGACATGAGTTTCTCATATGCGATAATCACAAAACTATATATTCGCGCGTCAATACGAAAGAACTTCCGCATGACAGGATGGTGAAAGAGGACCTTGCCAGAAATGCCTATCTCCACATGTAGGACAGGAAGAAGAAAAGAGCAATCATGCGAATGGAGAAGAGTTTTCCATAACCATTAAAAGATGTGGCAGGAAATCGGTCTTGTCAGGATGTGTCCTTGCCTGTCTTGATGATAACAAAGATTCTGCATTAATGCCGTTGAGGTCTTGAACATGGGGGACCCCAAAAGTACCAGCCATGGCTCCAGTTGGGAGCCACAAACCAGTCCTGACCGTTGACCAAGAAAGAGCCTTCTAGTTTTGAAAGGCCAGGAAAACAAGATGCTTCCAGCCATTGCTTTCTTGGTGTCCTCCTTTACCCCTTTTCCTTCCTCTTCTTCTCCTTCTTCTCTTCTTCTCTTTCTCCTCCTCTTCTCCTTCTCCTCCTTCTACTTCTCCTCTTCTTCTTTTCCTTCTCCTCTTTCTCCTTCACCTTCTCCTCCTTCTTCTAGTTCATATCTCTGTATTAGAAGTCAATTGTAAACTATAGATCTATCAATACAATACATTTCCTTCAGGTTCTGGCATATTTTGGGACATGACTGGAACTACCTACCTTCCTCCCGTTCAGTGCCACATTCCATTGTGGTCCCACCTTCTGGCTTCAGGTCCTATTTCCATTCATCTGCAGGAATCTGATGTGCTGCAAGATGGGGAAAAAGTATTATGCCACATTGATAAGTGCCTGAAAAGGGAAAGTTGGGTCTGCAAATGTCTTCAAAAATGATTAGATCCAAAGCATGTGCTTTACCTTGCAGTGTGGGATGGGATGCTGCACTCAGATAGCCCCAGGTATCTTCAATATGGCCTTTATCCAACTTATCCAGATAGATAGCCATTGAGCTGATTATACCTGGAGGAAGCTGGTTGGTCCCAAAATGACAGGGAGAATTCTCACCTGGAGCCCTGAGTCCCTCCATTTACCTGTGGCCTTTAGAGCCAAGGAAGACTCCCATTTGGGGGCATCATTTTCCTTTCCAGGGAGGCCTCGTCTTGAACGTTGTCTTAGGAATGTCTTAGGAATGTGATGTTTGTAATCTATGGAGAATAGAAAGGAAGAGGGAATAGAATACATATCTCAATGATGTCTTTGAGGTCTTTCTATCCGGTAGGGGCTGTGATGAGTGTATCTTCTGCTGAGCTATATTCAATATCAATGCCAGTGCAAGATCTTCACATTTTGCATCGTTGTGCAGATCAGAAATGCCTATTGCAAACAAAAAACCAACTATCCAAACTACACCAGAAGTTTGCAGTCTCAAAAAATGAAAAAGGTAAGTGGAAAGAGAGAAGAGTGTGAATGCCTCTTACCTGGTGGCTGCATATCATTCCTGTGAATCTTTTTCTTGGTTCAAAGACTTGGATGCAGTGTCATTCCTGCAAATCCGGTTGCAAATCCTTCTGAAGATCTTCTACTTTGTGAATGCTATATATTCGAAAAAGCACCTACCTGCAAATCCTTTACCTACCTGGTGGTTGCAAATCATGCATTCAAAATCCCTCGCATGAATGTGGCAAGTCGTTCCTTGAAAATACCTTCTCATCCGGTGGTTGCAAGTTCTTCCTACAAATCATCCATCGATGCAAAGGCTCTTGGATGTTCGCTTCTGTATTATCGCTTACTATAGGCTTCCCGGATTGATATATTCTCTTTAACTGAGATCTTTCTCATTATCTTCCATAATACCTTCCTTAACAAAACTTGGGATGCTGTATTTGGCATCCACAAACCTCATCCCTTCATTCAGAGTATCTTATCCTTCATATTTTTGTCACCTTTTATTATTCCTTCCTTTCTTCTCTTTTCATTCTTTTTATGTCACTTCTTTTGTTTTCTCTTCTCTTCTTGCCTTCTTTCTCTCCTTCTCTTTTCAGTTTATTCTTCTTTTCTGGCACTTCTCTTTTGCTTTCTCTTCTCTTCCTTCCTTCCTTTTCTCCTTCTCTTTTAAGTTTCTCTTTCTTCCTTTCTTTATTTTTTTACGACATTATATGCCGCCCTTCTCACCCTGAAGGCTTACAAGATATATATACATACAATATATTATATTATTAGCATAGTACAGTATCAGTTTTATATATTACAATATTGTACTATATCATTATAAAATTATTAGAAATATTACATGTAATAGAAAATATATAATTATAATGTAATAATTTCTCTTTAAAGTTTCTCATTCTTCTTTTCTGACGGTTCTCTTTCTTTTGCTTTCTCTTCTCTTCTTTCCTTCCTTCTCTCCTTCTCTTTCCAGTTTCTCATTCTTCTTTTCTGGCACTTCTCTTTCCTTTCTCTTCTCTTCTTTCCTTCCTTTCTTCTCTCCTTCTCTTTTCAGTTTCTCATTCTTCTTTTCTTGCACTTTCCTTTCCTTTCTCTTCTCTTCTTTCCTTCCTTCCTTCCTTCTCTCCTTCTCTTTTAAGTTTCTCATTATTTATTTATTTACATTTATCTGCCACCCTTCTCACCCTGAAGGCTTACAAGAAATATATACATACAATATATTATATTATTAGCATAGTACAATATCAGTATTATATATTACTATATCGCTCTATATCATTATATTGTAATATTATTAGTAATATTACATGTAATATAAAATATATAATTATAATATAACAACTTGTCTTATAAGTTTCTCATTCTTCTTTTCTGGCACTTCTCTTTCTTTTGCTTTCTCTTCTTTTCTCTTCTCTTCTTTCGTTCCGTCTCTCCTTCTCTTTTCAGTTTATTGTTCTTTTCAGGCATTTCTCTTTCTTTTGCTTTCTCGTTTCTTCTCTTCTTTCCTTCCTTCCCTTTTCAGTTTCTCATTATTTATTTATTTATGACATTTACATGATGCTCTTCTCACCCTGAAGGCTTACAAGAAATATATACATACAATATATTATATTATTAGCATAGTACAATATCAGTATTATATATTACTATATTGTTCTATATCATTATATTGTACCATTATTAGTAATATTACATGTAATATAAAATATATAATTATAATGTAATAGCTTCTCTTTTAAGTTTCTCATTCTTCTTTTTTGGAACTTCTATTTCTTTTGCTTTCTCTTCTCTTCTCTTCTTTCCTTCCTTCTCTCCTTCTTTTTCCAGTTTCTCATTCTTCTTTTCTGGCACTTTTTTTTCCTTTCCTTTCTCTTCTTTCCTTCCTTTCTTCTCTCCTTCTCTTTTCAGTTTCTCATACTTCTTTTCTTGCACTTCTTTCTTTTGCTTAATAATAATAATAATAATAATAATAATAATGTTATTTTTGTACCCCGCCTCCATCTCCCCAAAGTGACTCAGCAGGTTACATGCGGATGAGCCCAATCAATATGGTTAAAATATAGGACATGAAAATATATAAACAACAACATAAACAGAATAAAACAACAACATTATTTAAACATAAAAGCAAAGCATCAAACCAATAACCAATGAGCTCTGCGATAATGATCAATTTCTGGGCACAGGTCAGCAGACTGGTGCAAAAACAATTGTGAGGTCAGTGCTGACGGATAAAGTGCATCCTGTAGGTCATATGGCAGCAGTAGAAACAGAGGGAAGGATAAGATAGAGCATATAACTTTGGGTAAGGACCCTCTGATGGCACAGTGGGGTAAATGTGCCGGCAGGACTTGAAGGTTGGGTTGCCGACCTGAAGGTTGCCGGTTCAAATCCAACCCGGGGAGAGCGCGGATGAGCTCCCTCTGTCAGCGCCAGATTCCCATGCAGGGACATGAGAGAAGCCTCCCACAAGGATGGTAAAACATCAAAACATCCTGGCATCCCGAGCAACGTCCTTGCAGATGGCCAATTCTCTCACACCAGAAGCAACATGCAGTTTCTCAAGTTGCTCCTGACACACACAAAAAAACACATCCTTGCAGATGGCCAAATTCTCTAACACCAGAAGCAACTTGCAAGTCGCTCCTGACCTCACACACACACAAAATAAATATAGGTACACATGTAAGTGCAAGGACAAGATTTCTCTTCTTTCCTTCCTTTTCTCTTTTCAGCTTATCATTCTTCTTTTCTGACCATTCTTTTTCTTTTGCCTTTTCTTCTCTCCTTCTCTTGCCATTCCTTCCTTCCTTCCTTTCTTCCTTCCCTTCTCCCTCGTTTTCTCTGCCTTTCCTTCTTCTTTATTCACCGGTTCTTCATTTTGTGTTGTCAGGATGAGGCTCCTTTGTCTTTCTGCCTCTTTCCCCAAATTTTAACTTACTTTAGGAATTGAGACTATTATTATTATTATTATTATTATTATTATTATTGAACTATAAAAATATGAGGATTTAAAGATCGAACTGCAAAGACTCTGGCACAAGCCAGTGAAGGGGGTCCCAGTGGTGATTGACACACTGGGTGCAGTGCCTCAAGACCTTGGCCTTCACTTAAACACAATCGGCGCTGACAAAATTACCATCTGCCAGATGCAAAAGGCCACTCTACTGGGATCTGCACGTATTATTTGCCGATACATCACACAGTCCTAGACACTTGGGAAGTGTCCGACGTTTGATCCAATACAACAGTCAGCAGAGTGACCTTATTTGCTGTGGACTCATCTTGTTGTGTTTCTAATAATGATAATAATAATAATAATAATAATAATAATAATAATACCCCGCGTTATCTCTCCTGAAGGAGACTCAAAGCGGCTTAACAATTAAACGTGTAACCACACAATTTCAAAATATACAAATATTGAAACAGAATTAAACTTAACAGTATTTAAAATTCACAGTTTAAACATATTCAAAGCTAAACATCAACTTGTGACCAAGAGAGTCATTGGGAAGAATGAGCCTGGGTCCAATGCTGGGCAATGGCTGTGTCCTCCAACCAGCCTGCCAAATACACAGGTAGATTTCCATCAAACTCACTCTCCAGTGTTGAGACCAAATTGACAAACGTGAATAGGTAACAACATGACAAAACAAGGCAAGATCATCCACTCTGTGGCTGTTTCATGGCAATCCTTATTGATGCAGTCAACAGCTACCCTCTGGGTCCCTTGCTCCAGCCTTAACTGCCACGGAACAACTAGCGCATCACAATGGAAGGCATGGCACATTACCCATGACCTGTCCAAGCCATAGGTATATTGTATGGGGAATATGGCTAGTTTGGATACATCTTTGTATCGTTCTTCATGCAATGATAAGATCAAATAGCATTGGGACCAAACTGACAAACCTTAATATGTAAGAACACAACAAAATGAGACAAAATCATTCACCCGTTGGTTGTTTCGTCATGATCCTTATTGTCAATGACTTCCCTCTGGGTGGTGCCTTGCTCCAGCCTTAATTGCCATGAAACAACAAGCGCATCACAATAGAAGGCACAGCGCATCAGCCATGCCCTGTCCAAGCCATAGGTACCTTGTATGGGGAATATGGCCACTTTGTATAGATCTTCATATTGTGCTCCATGAAATGATTATATATATATATATATATATATATATATATATATATATATATATAATTTAATGTCCTGTGTTGCTCACAATATTATTTATTGTTTTGTATTACTGTTGTTTCTTGCTGATGTATTGTGGGCTCGGCCTCATGTAAGCCGCACCAAGTCCCTTGGGGAGATGGTAGCGGGGTACAAATAAAGTTTTATTATTATTATTATTATTATTATTATTAATAGGATTTGTTCGAATGTATTTCATTCATTTGGAAGATGTGCAAATGATGTCACTAGATTTAGTGTATCCAATGCTTAGAGACCATAGAATGCTGATGCATTCTTAGAAATGTAGTTTAGGGCAGGGGCATAGAGCTCCTCCCTTCCCAAACTACATTTCTCAGAGTTCTGTGCTGTTCCCAGAAAACACTGTTCACTCTCCCCACCCCCCACTCCCCGTTCCTAATGTCAAGACTCCATTCATTTACAGAAGAAAGGCAGCCTTTTTGGCTTTGCTTTGCTTCCTTGCACTGAATATAAAACTGACTTTGGGAGCCTTCTGAGATTTACAAAACGAAAACAAAAAGGTATCGGGAAAGGTTTGATTCTTAAATTTTTGGTGCGGGCCACATCCACGTATTGGATATTGCCTCGTAAGTACGAATTTAACCAATTTGATCTGAATTATGTACGAATTTAACCAATTTGTTAAATTTAACCAATTAAGTATGAATTTAACCAATTTGATCTGAACCAATTTGATCTGATTTGGATGGCATGCTTATTAGACGTGCGAATGAATGGAGTCTTGGTATTAGGAACGGGGAGAAAAGAGGGAACAGTGTTTTCTGGGAACAGCACAGAACAAATTCGCACAGAAAAAAATTGCACCTCTAATAAGCATGCCATCCAAATCTTTTAAGTTATAGCCCTCCAAGTTAAGTCAATCACAATCTTATAATCCAGGGGTTCCCAATCTTTTTTTGACCAGGGACCACTTATTATTTATTTATTTATTTCCAATATTTCTATCCCGCCCTTCTGAACTCCCAAGGGGGAACTCAGGGCGGCTTACAAATTGGCCACAATTTGAAGCCTCAATATAATATAAATATAAACACAAATAGCAACAGTTTAAAACAGTAAATAAAACATTAAGTTAAAAACACGTTAAAAACACATTTAAAACATTGTCATCAACCATATAGCCAATTCCAGTCCCATTCAACATCCAAGGTGCTGTCATGCTTGCTGTCCAAAGGCCTGGTCCCAGAGCCATGATTTGACCTTCTTCCTAAAAGAAAGGAGGGAAGAAGCCGACCTGATCTCACTGGGAAGCTAGTTCCACAGGCCTGGGGCTACCGCTGAGAAGGCCCTGTCCCTTGTCCCCGCCAAGCGCACTTGCGAGGCTGGCGGGACCCGGACGATCTTAAGCTGCGAGGCAGAACGTAGAAGGAGATACATTCGGACAGTTAAGTTGGGAAGCAACTGTATAGGGCTTTATAGGCCAAGACCAGCAATTTGTTTTTTAAATAGTTTTTATTGATTTTCATATTCACATTAAAAAGTAAAAGAGAAAGAAAGAAATAGCAAGAGAGGAAAGGGGGTACAAAGAAAGTGTGGGAACAATTGGTTCTAGAAAAATAGGAAAAGTCAGAGGGGTGTTGAGGGAGAGGAAGGAATAAAAAAAAGCGTGGGGGAGGGTTAAAAGAATGACTTCCAATCATCTTCTTTTCGTTGTCCTTGTCACAATTATGCCTCTGCCTATTTCGGCGGAGTTCCTATTATAAATACTTTCCTTTGACTTTCCTAACTTCTCAGTCCATGACTAACTTATCTTCTTTTATATATTCCTCAAAACTTGACCAATCTGTTTGGGTCATGGGTCTATTGGTGTTCCTTTTCATCAAAAAAAGTTAATTTGTCCATATCCTTGATCTCAAACATTCTGTCCAGCCATTCCTCTTTTGTTGGGATGGCCTCTATCTTCCAATATTTGGCATATATTATTCTAACCCCAGTAGCAAGAAAAAAACCCAATTTCTCTGTATTTTTTTCTGGAAATTGTTCTCTTTTGTACATTCCTAAAAAGTATAGTTCGGGTTTCATTGGGAACCTAATTTTGTCTTCTTACAGCCCCACCACATGTGGTAGAAGGACCCTGTGCATTTTTTGCATTTCCAGCACTTGTTTTCCCTTTTGTTATACATAATTCCCAGTTTTTCGGTGTTATACACCATCTATGGATCATTTTCATATAGTTTTCCTTCAAATCTGTGGCATAGGTATAACTTAATTTCTTTGTCCAAGACCAGCAATTTGAATTGTGCTCAGAAGTGGATTGGCAGCCAGTGGAGCTGGCACAACAGGGGGGTGGTGTGCTCCCTGTATGTCACTCCAGTTAGTAACCTGGCTGCTGCCGGGTGGACTAGTTGAAGTTTCCGAACAGTCTTGACCAGGGACCACTCTCCAACATTAGTACCCAAAGTTATGAATCAGTTTTTGATCAACTTTAGATTTGGTTTATTTGGGGTGCTGATTCAGAAAATTGCATTGGATAGACCACATCAGTTCTAGTTTCTGATACAAAGCATATGCCATCCAGTAGTCACCATCTGCTCTCCCACAGAAAACCATATTTAATAATCTAGAGTTGATGTGGTTGTAGTAATCTTTCATAGGTAGTCAGCCTCTCCCCTCCCGACATCCCCATTGCCTCGGCACTATAAGAGGGTTTCATGAGACCAGTCGCCCTCATTGCCACGGATATGGCCGGAGTGGTCCATGCCTTGGTCACCTCCAGACTGGACTACTGCAATGCGCTCTACGTGGGGCTGCCCTTGAAGATGGCTCGGAAGTTCCAACTGGTCCAACGATCAGCAGCCAGGATGTTAACTGGGGCCTCTTACAGAGAGAGGACAACCCTCCTGTTCAAGGAGCTCCACTGGCTGCCGTTTATATTCCGAGCTCAATTTAAGGTGCAGGTACTTACCTACAAAGCCCTGAACGGTTTGGGACCAGCTAACCTGCGTGACCGCATTTCCATCTACGAACCCACACACTCACTTCAGTCATCTGGAGAGGCCCTGCTCGTGATCCCACCTGCGTCGCAAGCGCGCTTGGTGGGGACGCGGGACAGGGCCTTTTCCGTGGTGGCCTCCAGACTCTGGAACACCCTCCCCAAAGACCTTAGACAAGCCCCCACATTGGCAGTCTTCAGAAAGAACTTGAAGACTTGGCTTTTCCGATGCACCTTCCCAGATTAGGAAATCTCCACTACCAAGTCCCATAAGCACCTTATCAGAACCAATGACTGCTGCACATCACACTTGCCCTAGAAGCCTCATATACATCATATACTGTCACATCAGCACTTTTAATTATTGTACCCATTACTTTGGCCTGGCCCAGTTTTATTGTGTTTTAGTGTATTGCTTTTGCCTGTTGTTTATTTGCTTTATCCTGTTTTTAATTGTTTGATTTGCCTAGTTTGTATTGCTATGTTGTGTATTGAGGCCTCGGCCTGTGTACGCCGCATCGAATCCTTCGGGAGATGCTAGTGGGGTACGAATAAAGTTTAATAATAATAATTTCAAGGCAATGGCGAAGTAATAGTGAGGTTACGGACCATAATTACGTTCTTGCAGACCACTGGTGGTCCACAAACCACAGGTTGGGAACCATTGCTCAGATCTAATCCATTCCTTTAAACAACTGAAGCCTGCTAATTCATAATCTATATAAATAAAAATGTAATGTTCATTTGTGGGATTAACAGAACTCAAAAACCACTGGACGAATTGACACCAAATTTGGACACAAGACACCTAACATCCCAATGTATGTCCTTCACTAAAAAAAAAAAAAAAAAGATTTTGTGATGTGGGAGTTGTAGTTGCTGGGATTTATAGTTCACCTACAATCAAAGAACATTCTGAACCCCATCAGCGATGGAATTGAACCAAACTTGGCACACAGTTCTCCTATGACCAACATAAAATACTGGAAGGGTTTGGTGGGCACTGTCCTTTGGTTTTGTAGTTGTAGTTCACCTACATCCAAAGATGACTGTGGACCCAAACAATGATGGATCTGGACCAAACTCTATAAGAACACTCTATATTCCCAAATGTGAACACTGGTGGAGTTTGGGGGAAATAGAATATTGACATTCGGGAGTTGTAGTTGCTGGGATTTATAGTTCACCTACCGTCAAAGAGCATTCTGAACCCCACCAACAATAGAATTGGGTCAAACCTCCCACATGGGCCACATGGGGTTCTGTGTGGGAGGTTTGACCCAATTCTATTGTTGGTGGGGGATAGCTAGTAGTATGTAAAATCTGGATGACTTCTGTACAATGCTTTTGGAAAAGTTACATTTTTTGTGTTACACCTCTCCTCCAATTCTGCTGGATGGAGGATTTGGAGAGCCAAATTGCAAACTTTCCCAAGTTCTGCAAATGGAAAGAGCGAGATAAAGAACGACAACAAATATATTTCATTCAATCTTGATTCTTTAATGTTATACTTCTTCAGTAGATGAGACACAAGGCAGGTGACATCCACACCTAAAACAGTCAGTAGCCTACACTGCCTTGATTTATAGCAGTGGTTCTCAACCTTCCTAATGCCGCAACCCCTAAATATAGTTCCTCATGTCGTGGTGACCCCCAACCATAACATTATTTTTGTTGCTAATTCATAACTGTCATTTTGCTACTGTTTTGGTTAATATTTATCTATCTTTTTTAATATTGTTGTTGGGATCTAATGGTTACCAGTTATAAGCCTCCCTGAGTCCCCCTCCAGGGGTGAGGAGGACGGGATATAAATGCCTAAAATAAATACATACATACATACATACATACATACATACATACTGTTATGAATTGTAATGTAATGCAGGATGCATTTTCATTGTTACAAACTGAACATAATTAAAACTTAGTGATGAATCACAAAAGCAATATGTTTGGGGGACTATGGACAACGGATGATGGGATTTGCAGTACTTTCAACCGATTCAGCTCAGACTTCCACAGACCACTAAGACCCCCACGAATGACAGACCTGGACTAATTTGGCACACAGAATGGCCATGACAAACAGAAAATACTGGAGGGGTTTGGGAGGAATTCACAGGGATTTAGGGGAGATGTAGTTCACCTACATCCAGAGAACCAACACTGAGAACCCAAACCACTATGAAACTGGACCAAAACTTGGCACAAATACTCAATATGCCCAAATTTGAACACTAGTGGAGTTTGGGGAAAACAGACCTTGACATTTGGGAGTTGTAGTGCTTGGATTTATAGTTCACCTACAATCAGAGCATTCTGAACTCCACCAATAATGGAATTGAGCCAAACTTGGCACACAGAACTCCCATGACCAATAGAAAATGGAATATTATTATTATTATTATTATTATTATTATAAAACTCAGTTGGAAGGAAACCCCAAAGGCCATCAAATCCAGCCCCCATCTTCCTGCCGGGCAGGAAGATAGAATTACTATTCTATTATTAT